>NC_090449.1:434971469-435288801 GCF_031143425.1 Pleurodeles waltl
CTTTCTGGAGGCTGCTGGCTAGTAGAATAAGAGGGAGTAATGACACTATTAACATGCATATTCAGCCCAAAAGATGGGTGGCCCACTTTTCCGAGATCTATGCCCTACCTGTACAACAGGATTTCGCGGGCAATGGGGGCGATGACTGCAGACTCTCCGCTGAGGGTTCTGCGGAGGACATTGTTTTTACAATAGATGAAACAACTGCAGCCATTAATTCCCTGAGACCTGCTAAGGCACCTGGCCCAGATAAGACACCGGGGGACCTGTTCAAACCTGAACCTGTCATATGGGCATGGTATATAAACACTCTGACGAATGCCATTGCAGCAGGTAGCCCCATTCCAGATTTGTGGCATGGGGCAGAAATAATCCCTGTTCATAAAAAAGGTGATGCGGGCTTGCCCGTAAATTATAGACCAATTAGTCTTATTGATAACTTGCAAAAGATCTTTGCCAAGCAAGTTTTAGACAGGCTCATTGAATAGGTTCAAGATAACCAGGTATTATCCCCTCTTCAGGCCGGTTTTTGCCCAAGAACTAGCACTATGGACCAGGTCTTTAGGCTTTTATTGTTATTCTGGAAATATGTTACCTTAGCTAAACAAAAATTGTACGTTGCCTTTGTGGATTTAAGATCTGCCTTTGACCTTGTCCCTAGAGAGAAGCTATGGGAAGTTTTGAACAAAATTGGAGTCCCAGGGAATTTAGCGCATTTAATTCAAAGGCTGCACGCGAATACTTATGCGTGAGTGAGATGGGGTAGCCAGGGGGAACTCACTGACTGGATAGATATTAGGCGGGGGTCCGCCAGGGCTGTGTCCTTGCCCCAACTCTCTTTACTCTGTTTATAAACAAGGTGGTGCAAGTTGTAACTGATTGCCAAAATGATGCCCCCTCCTTGAATAACCTACAAAATTCCGATTCTGTTATTTGCCAATGACTCTCTTTTGATCTCTAAAACACCCATGGGTCTTCAGGCTATAGTGGACAGGTTTAGTGAGTTTTGTGCAGATTGTGGATTGGAGCTCAAACTCAATAAAACCAAACTTATGGCCCTGGGCTGTGGTCCTACTAAAAGATGTACCATCCTTCTTAATGAGACCCCCCTAAGCAAGGTATGTTCCATCGACTACTTAGGAGTAAGAATTAGTAACAATATGCAATGGGAGGCTCAGATTTATAAAAGCACAGCCCTCCTACTACATAGATCAGGGGCTATTCTACATTTTTATAAATCCACTACTGTGAAAGCTGTTTCTCCAGCTATCAAAATTCTTTTTGCGAAGGCTCAAAGTGCTGCGATCTATGGTGCAGAGGTCTGGGGATTCTCTAATGTTGGTAAACTTTCTGTGGGAGAAAACAGCTTTGTAAGATCTCTTTTGGCATGCCCTTGTAATACCCCATTGATTCCAGTGTTTCTGGATCTCGGGTTCTCTCGCACCTCTGATGTAATTGCCTTAAGGCCCTTACTTTTTTGGGTACGCATTTGGTCTACTCCTGAATTAATTGTATACAAGGAGTGTCTACAAGACATTGTAGATAGACCCAATGTACTTTCGATTAATTGGTTCAAGCACATTTCGAGATGGTTTCATACTTTGGGACCTAGAGACTTTTGGAGCCAACCCCACAACCTAAGGAGGGATCAGAAGCAACACTTGAAAACAGTCTATTGGCCTTACGTCAGGGAAAATTACTTGCTAGGTCACATGGCAGTTTGACATCCCAATTCCTTGACTTCAAGTGGTACTCCCATTTCGAACCCTTCATGGATCTAATTTCCGACCTACTAAGCAAAAGCTTGTATGTTCGGTTTAGATATAGATGTTTACCCCTTAAGTCTTTTAGCAGCACCTGGAGTCCTACTTTGACAAAAGATCTATGTCCTAGCTGTAATTGCACTACGGAAACTGTAGTTCATTTCATGTTTATTTGCCCTGCTTACGGGATTGCTCGGCGGAAGTGGCTCCGCCCAGCTTGTAGGAATATGGACATGAGACACTGCAAAGATGCTTTAAGGCTGATGATGAGGGACACTTCTACCCCTTTAGTCTGTGTGGTTAGCAAGTTCCTTGTGGCCGCTTGGCATATACGCCCACGTTATCTAAAAAGCCAAAATGATTTTAAGTGATTATAGCTTTTAACTTATTTATTTCTTGGTCATATATAACACTTTTTATGATTACTGTGATCTTTTACTTGACGCTAATGAGGACGAGAAAGAGAGATGGGGTTAGGTGGCTAAATAGCACTTAGGGGAAGCATGCAGGGATTTTTAGTATACATGTTTTTTATTTCCTCTTTTTAAAATTATTCTCTTCTGTATTTATTATGTATATTTTATATTTTAGTAGTTGTGATTCTTTTGCTTTGATGTTTAAAAATGACAAATTAAAGCTTGTGTGTGATGATGATTATGACACCAGTCTTTTGTCCAACTGCACTACAGTCGGTTGGCAAACTTCTACATATTTTTCCTCCTTCCGAGGCAAAGTTAAGAGATTGCTTCCGGCACATTAACTCCAGCTCTCTTCTAGACCTGGTCCCTCCCTGTATATTGAATCAGGTTGCTAGTTCCATCTGCCTAGTTCATCTTGAGCTGTTTGCTGCTTCTTTGCAGTCAGGGGTAGTGCTAAAAGCCTGAAAAGGGGCAAATGTAATCCCCTTTCTAAAACAAAGCAAATACTGATCCTAAGATGCTCTTAAACTTTTGACCAATCTCCCATTTGCCAGCTGCTTCAAAAATCCTGGAGAAATCGGTCAATAGACAGTTTTATGAATTTTTAGAGACTTTTAATTTGTTACACACCTCACTATCCGGCTTCAGAGCCCACCATATTCCTGAAACTGCCTTGTTGAAAATCTCAGAATCAATAAAGTGGAATCTGGATTTAAGATATAATGTTGCACTGATTCTGCTAGATCTCTCGTTTGATACTGTCTCTCGCAAGATACTGTTGCAATACCCTGCATCAATTAAGGGAATGGAGAAGCCCTGATGAGCTTAGCTCTATTCCCGATCTCAGAGAGTAAGTAGTCTACAAGAACCCCCACTACTCCAATGTAAAGACATTAGAAGGCGGAATACCACTACAGTCTGCATTGAGTCCCACTCTGTTTAATATCTATATGAGCCCTCTGGCTTTCCTACTGGAATCCTTTAGCATCAAAATTATTTCATATACAGGCGACACTCAGTTATTGTTTTCTTACAAGGGTGATTGGGCTGAAACCAAAAAATCCTTTTCATTCTGCATAACAGTTGTGATTAGATAGATGATAAACTTCATTGTAATCCAGTCAAGGCAGAAATCCTGCTGTTCAGTTTGGACCCACTATCAAGATAGTTAGGATGCTGGCCAGCAGATTGCTCACCCCATCCCCATCCAGCCATGGTGGCCAAGAACCTCGGGGTGTTATTTGATGATCATCTTTCTCTGAATGCTCAGATTTAATAGTTAGTAAAATCATGTTTGTGGAGTCTAAAAATATGTATAAAAAAATAGTTTTGTACTTCTTGCTTTGGGGCACGCAGAAAATAGTATTCCAAATGCTGAGTCTTTCTCAATTGCACTGCTAGAACGCTGTCTACTTGGGTCTACCGGATTATCTTAATCACAAGCAACAAATGGTACAAAATACTGCAGTTAGCCTCCTGTTCAATCTCACAAGATGGACTTCAGTGGCTTGTGTTCGAAAGCAGTTGCACTGGCTACCAGTAAGCAAAAGAATCACATTCAAAGCCCTAACAATGGCTTATTGTGCTGTACACAGAACTGGACCCAAATATCTTAACATTGGGATTGAAGAATATTGTCTGTCGAGAGCTCTGTGCTCAAGGAATGCACTGCTTCTGGTGGTACCATGGTTTTAGAAAAAAAGACAGGGTGGATCTTCCTTCTCGGTCTGCCTCTGATGGCCCTTACTTCACAGGACTGTTGGAAGGGTTTAGTCACAGTAGTCTCCATCGTGATTAAAGCAAAGGTTCGACCACATCTAAATTCAGCAAGTGGACCATTTTGTTGGCAGTATTTATACCCCATTGGGACAGAGTATACATACTGCCAACATAAAAATTTGGCCCTTATACTTAATCCCTTACTCCTCATCCCTTATGTTTTATCTTTGGTTCTGTGGTGTGCTCCTCAGTTTTCACTCCTCACCCTTCATTAATTAACATTTACTCCTAATCAATAACCTTCACTCTTCATCCTTCACTTCTCAACTCTTGCTCCTCATACTACATCATACACTCCTCATCCCTCACTACTTACTCCCCATGCTTAACTCTCAACCATGATCCCCATTCATCACCCCTAAGATGTACTTCTGATCCCACTCTCCTCAACCTTCACTCATCATTTACTCCTCTTCCCAAATATTTCATCCCAACACTGTGCATATATTTTCTAGAATGAATTAAGTGTTTTATTCCTTTTAACATGTTTTATGTTCTGTTAAATGTGTGTTATAGTTATCTTAGTGAATTATTTTAGCCCATATTGTATCATTTCAGAATATATTAATTTCAATATGTCATATTCATGTTGAAGAATAACAACATAAGTTCAATGCATACCATATTCATTTAAACACGAGTCATATTCATTTAAGCATGTTCATTTCAACATGCGCTTTATTAATTGTAATACATGCCACATTTATCTCACATGGTATCATAATCATTTAAAAAAGTGACACATTCACTTTATTGCATGTCATATACATTTTGACTTGGGTCATAATATTTTTGACAGGAATCATTCATTTCAAAGTGGTTCATATTTATTTTGACATGTGTCGTATACCTTTCAATGTGTGTCATATTCGTTTCAATGGCTGGCCTATTTGTAGTAACACTTCTCATACTAATTATAACGTGAGTCATATCCTTTTCAACATGTCATTCATTTCAATACATGTCATATTGATTTTAATGTGTTTCATAGTAATGTAAATGCTAGTTTTTAGGGAGTTTATGAGAGCTATGTCAATTTATTGCTATTCGCAACTTATTTTTCATTTTTCTATCAATCTTGTTGACATATTAGATATGTGGTTTTTCTTGTTTTTGCTTTGCTTGCTTTTGTGGTTATGCTTGTAACCGACTAAAGTTTATTTGTGGACGTCATATTCATGTTGACACTTGTCAAATTCATCTTAAAATGCATCATATTCATTCCAACATGCCATATTCATTCCAATACATGTCATGTTCACTTCAATGTGTATCATATCCATTTAAATAGATACCATAATCATTTGAGCAAATGTCATGTTAATTTCAGCGTTGGTCATATTAATTTCATGTCATGTCAAATTCATTCCAATGGGGCTTATATTCATTTCAACACAAATCATATTCATTTTAACATGTGCCATACCCGTTTCAATGTGTGTCATATTCCTTTCCTTGCATGCCATTTTATTTAGCAACATGTTGCATTAATGTTTGTGTAGGTCTAATTGATTCTAACACTGGCCACATTCATTTCAATGCATCTCATGTTCTTCTAAACAGATGTCAAATCAATTTCCATGTGGCTTAGCTTAATTGCAACATGGTCTGCATTCATAGTCAGGTAAGTCTTAATCATTTGAACAATATTCATATTCTTTTTGGTTCAGATTATATTCCTTGCAAATCTTGGCAATACTAATTTAAACATAATTCATATTAATGATAACATGTGTGATGGCCATTTCAACATGTCATATTCTTTTCAGTGTCCATTACATTCTTTACAGAATAGAATCTATTCACATTAACATGTACCATACTAATTTCAGTAACATATTCATTTCAATCTGTCATATTCATTTCTTCTTGTGTCGCATTCCTTTTGACATGTATCATTCATTTCAACAGATGCCCCATTCATTTTGATGCACATTGTTTTCCTTTCAATGCTTTCTTTACTTTTTTCAGTGAGAGCCATATCATTTCAGTATGATTAATGTATATTTCAATATCTCTATGATTAAATATAGTGTGGCATATTCATATTTTTAACTGACATGTTTCATATTTATATTGGTGCTTATTATGTTGATTCTGTGATGTATCATTTTTATTTTGACACTTGGTACATTCATTCTTGTGTGTGTCATAGTCATATTGCTGCACGCTACGCATTTTATGATGTGTCCTGTACAGGGAGCTGTAATTTTGACACAAACAGCTTCCCAAACTTAACCTTCAGAGGTTGCGTAGCACAACTGAGAGAGCTCTCCTGCAGCTGCATCCCATTCGGTTGGAGGTTTCATAACACTGGAGCAGCCTGGCACTCTGCGGACCTTCGCTGTAAGTCAGTCAAACATGAATAATGCCTATGTGCTAGGCTTTGTGCTGCCAGTGAAAAGCATTGCTTATTATTTTCAATTAGCCATTATTTGTATAATGTTTTTCTTGTTTAGGGATTTACTTGCAAAGAACAGTATTAAAGGCAACAAGACCTATTCATATATACTTTGCAATTAGTAGCTCCTTTACTGACCTGCCACGGTTATAGTAATTTTCACTGAGTGACTGTCATGGGAGATGGAGGTGGGATCTTGGAAAGGGGACAAGGCCACAAACAGTGGGGCATTTGGCCCCAACTGCAAAGCCCAAACAGTCACATTTACCCCCCACCCCACAGCAAGAACAAAATCATCTGGAGCCCCTTTTCCATGTCTTGGGGAGGTTTTATCTTGAGCCCAGCTGTGCACAGCATTCAGGCCTGAGTTGGAAACCAATTCTGTGCAAGAGGTTCCAGCTCATTGTATGACAGTGGCGCATCACTAGTTGTTGTGAGATGAGAAGCAACATTGTGTGTCACAAGTGGCCTTCTGTGAGTTGGCAGACCTTTCTGTAGTACTGGTATCTTCCTGAATTCCAGAAGTCAGGACTACTAAAAGAATAAGTCAAATTAATATCTAAGTGAATAAGGCCTCTGTGAGTAAAGCAATATTTTGCTAATAGTTGTTCAAGAGCCAAAGAATATGTAATTGTAAAAGTCCAACCTGGATAGGATGGATGAGAGGATTAAAGTTTTTCACCAATCCTAAAACAAGAGAGATTATTTTTTTCAGAATAAAGATGCAGATAGAAACAGTCTTTGAGATCTGGTCTTGAAAACCGAGAGAGCTGCTTAACAGAATGCTTAAGATGCAAGATGATGAGGTAGAAAGAGGAGGGACACCTAGTTAGCAAAGTCACCAAGGGGAGTAACAAATAAGGGGGTTGCCCAAGACCAACACCTCAGTCTTAGAGAAGTTCAATGCCAGGGAATTGTTATTTATCCAGTATACAATTTTCAACATGCACTGTTTAAATCAAGACTTGAAGGCATAGCAATTTCCATCATGTCTGGTCCTCGGTTGAGTGTCATCAGCATATGAGAAACAGACATAGCCAAAATAATGGTTAATATTAACCAGTGATTTGACATACAAATTAAAAAGAGTAGGGTTCAAAACAGAATGTTAAGGAACCTCATATGTGCATTTTGAGAATTCAAATTGAAAAGCTAGAAGATACATAGCTTGGGTTATGTTGGAGCGAAAGGAATGAAAACAAATGAGGGCATATCTTCCCACTACAGCCTCCTGAAGTTGATGCAGCATGATGAGGGGAGAGGGAGACATATTGAAGGCAGCAGAGAGGTCTAGTAAGACAAGGATGGCAGAATTTCCAGCATCCAAACATGACCTGCTTTCTTGTACTAATGTCACTAAAAAGGACTCTGCACTGAAACTGGTTCAAAAGTGAGACTGCTCAAAACAGTTGAGGTTTTTGAGAAAGGATGACTGTTTCTCATTTACATATGACTCCAGAGTCTTAGAGGAGCCAGGAAGTAAGGAGATAGGTCAGTAATTTGAGAGTTTCTATGGGTCACTGGAGGGCTTCCTTAAAGAGGAACAACTTAGGCCTCTCATCTCTGCCAGAGCTGATCCAGCATCTCAGGGCATTACAAATCAAGGAACTGTAAAGTTGGGAAACACCCCCCTGACCCTAGCTTCCCATCAGTAATCTAGCCTACAGGGAACTAACTTTCAGCAAGACTGTCAATTGAGCCTGATAATGTCTGAGCATGTTTCAACTGCAGACATTTATGAAACTGGGTATGGGAAAGTTTGGAGTGGGTCTGTAAATCTGCAAAGACGTGCATGTGAGAACTCTGCTACTTGTGCCCCAGTACCGTGACCCCTATCAGGCCCCAGCATCAAAATCCCTGTAGTCGTGCCATGTGATCCGACCAATGCCCCTGTAGTCTAGCTATTTTAGCCATGTTCTGAGCACGTTGTTTTAGCTAACTAGGACTCAGCCGTGCACTTTCACCCGTCTACATTTTATTCAGCATTGCTTTATTTTTCTAGCAATAGCTTCATTTGCAGTGATTTTTTATTTTTCGCTATCTTATTGTTCTTTCGCCTAGGAAAACATTGCGTTCTTAGTAGGATATATAGTTCACTTTGTGGTTTCTCCAAGGCTACAGTCCAAAGGGTTGTCGACAAACGTGGTATGCTGTGTCTCCAGCATTCACAGAAAAACACACACTCATATGTGGGGACCATTTCTTAGAATGTCATCTGCTTTTCTATAAAACACCCCTGAGTCCCAAACACGTTAGAGGGAGATTCCAGCCAGATGACCATGACTGTATGCTGACTGCTGCAAGCTTCACTACAGCTCCTTGCTTAGACAACGGAGCCCTGATCCAGATGGGGACGGTGTCTTTTTAGACCTCAGGCCTCTTTTTCAGGTATGAGGGATTATGTTCTTCCAGGGGGAAACCCGAAGGGCAGATTAGGCTTAGTATGCTGTGCTCATACTTAGCGTAGGTGAGGGGCTATAGATCCACTCCCCTGTTTAGACAGCATGGTAGGACTGTTCTTGTGTTTTACATTGTTAGTCACATGTCAGCTCCTATTGTTTTTCACTATCTCGTTATTGCTATGCACCTGCTTTTGTCTAGGATGCAGATATTTTAATAAGTGCTTATTTAAATATATTCTGCCTCTTTTGTCTTTGCCTGAGTAAGATCTTAGTAACTGAGAGAACGGGATGCAATCTGATTTACCATGTTTCCCTGGGGAGTTTATCTTACCATGAGCTCGGTTGCCACAATCATCTCGGTCAGAGATGGGGTACTGCTAGTTAGCTGGAAACCCCGGATTAGGCCGACAGGTTTCACCAGGTGTGGAATTGTACTGAGTACCCACAACCTAGGCGATCCTACCACCCAAATCCAGTAGCCTCATTACCCTAATGAGAACCTATGTGAGATCTCCTACAGAGCAGGGTTTGCTGGGTCAGTTTCTTGTCCCAGCAAAAAAATCTGTTGGCTTCCTGCCACACTAAGGAAATCGTTCTAGCACCCTCTGGAATATGGAGAGGAATAGGTATGCCATATAGGTAATACATCACTCCGTCGAGGACAAGACAAGCCAATTCAAGTTGGTATTCCAGGTCTCTCGATCCTCTAGTCAACAAATCATTGATAACCAGGAGCTGGGATGCCTAGTATTACAAGTGAATATCCACCGCTCCCAGGCCACCATCGTAAATGGAATGGAAACATTTAGCAAACACAATACTTGGGGTTTGACTCCTTGAAAGGAACAGCCAAAGTCTTGTTGCCATTTAATTAAACCAGGTGTTGGGAATATCAAGCATAAAGTTTTGTAGGGTGTATACGAAGCAAGGGAGTATCATCATTTTTATAATTGTAACCCATCCCAGAATGTTAAGGGGGAGGGTTGACTAGGTAGTGAGACTAGTTTTAGTCATCCGGAGAAGTGGTCAAAATTAAGGTTCGGGCATCATTGGTATATGGACCCCTAAGCTGAGACGACGGATCGGTATGTCGGAGTGCCAATTGAGCATGTTGTTGCCTCCACACAGATGAACTAGGAGTGATTTACCCCTATTCACCCGAAGCCCAGAGGCATCTTCGAAGAGTGGCAGGATTTCTAGTGTATGTGGACCTGATGTTGGAGGGTCGGCCAGAAAAAGAAAGACATTGTTTGCGTAAATGGTGATTCAATCCTCCAGCATTGCACTCAGTCTCTACCCTTGCAGTTGATCGTCTCAACGGACAATACGGATCAGGGCTTCCATAGCCAGAGCAAAGAGGAGAGGGGCAACTCTGTCATATTCCTGCGACTAATCGGGAACTCACAGGAGAATACACAGTTGATGGGAACCTGTGCAGAGGGGCACGAGTAGAAGAGGCCAAACAATTTATGAAACGATATTTTACAATTAAGGGTCTCAGAAGCCAAAATAATAAGAACCACAGAAACGTCTTAAGACTCCTTTCTCCACAGGATGATCAAAGAGGGTTTCTGTGGTTCTTCTTATTTTGGTTTCTGTGACCCTTAATTGTAAAATATCGTTTTTTAGATACTTATTAATGTAATTTTTAGTTATATTGCTCCATTTTAGAAATAATTCTACTTTGTTGTTCGTGAACTTCTACATTGATAATTAACAAAAAGACTTGCACTTTATTAACTGTCTTCTTTTTTAAATGATTTTAACTGTCCCTTTACCTATCCTCACTCTTTATTAATTATGGAGGGTTTTAACATACACGTGCTGCAAAGCTTGTTTTAGTGATCTATATTCTGTGCATGGTCATGGAGATGAAAGTTCACACCATTTCCTGGAAAACGTTCAGGATGCCGCTGTTACGAATCTGTTGCTGGACTTTAATATGTTGAACTGTCATGAACTGTTTTTCTCCAGTTGTGTTTAGCTCCTACTTTTACCGCTAGAAGTTGCACGAGCTGTATTAATTAAATTTTTTTGTATGCCGTGCTAAGCAACATTGTAAACATCTTTAATATATCTGTTAATGCGTTAAGTGAACATAACTCTCTTTCCCCTGCTTAAATCTGAAATTAATGACACCCACCTCATTCATCGGTAACGCAGATAGATAGTAGATCAAGATTGTTCGATTAGATAAGAACTTGTGAACCATAACTCCGTGCTGAAACAGTTACTCTCAGGCTTTATTAGTGTTATTTTGCGTTGCCTGAACATAGACGGGGATCTTACTTTAAAACTAACTTCTTTTGTTAATGTTGTATCTTCTGTCAAAAAAGTAATTGACACCAACCCCAAAAGTTATTTTAATAATGGAGCAAAATGGTTTGATGCTTCTTGTACCTATGCGCTCCAAATATTACACTACCAGTTACATTTTCCCCCTCATAATAAAACAGAAGTTACAGTATTCAAGCAGTCCTATAAACTTGGGCACAAATTTAAGAAGGGCTAAGCACCAACTATCACCACATTATCATCATATTTATCACGCTAATGTGACAATAGTGTGGCAAAAACGCTGCGCCATATTTACGAAGTGATGCAATGCACGCATTGCGTCACTTTGTAAACTCTTGCGCCATATTATGCCTCACCAGGCATAATGGGGGTCATTCTGACCCCGGCGGTCCTTGACCGCCGGGGCCAGGGTCGGCGGGAGCACCGCCAACAGGCTGGCGGTGCCCCGCAGGGCATTCTGACCGCGGCGGTTTGGCCGCGGTCAGAAGAGGAAAACCGGCGGTCTCCTGCCGGTTTTCCGCTGCCCTGCTGAATCCTCCATGGCGGCGCAGCTTGCTGCGCCGCCATGGGGATTCAGACACCCCATACCGCCATCCTGTTCCTGGCGGTTCGCCCGCCAGGAACAGGATGGCGGTATGGGGTGTCGTGGGGCCCCTGGGGGCCCCTGCAGTGCCCATGCCAGTGGCATGGGCACTGCAGGGGCCCCCGTAAGAGGGCCCCACAAAGAATTTCAGTGTCTGCTGTGCAGACACTGAAATTCGCGACGGGTGCAACTGCACCCGTCGCACCTTCCCACTCTGCCGGCTCCATTCGGAGCCGGCTTCCTCGTGGGAAGGGGTTTCCTGCTGGGCTGGCGGGCGGCCTCCTGGCGGTCGCCCGCCAGCCCAGCGGGAAACACAGAATAACCGCAGCGGTCTCCTGACCGCGGTACAGTATTCTGGAGGGGGGAACTCTGGCGGGCGGCCTCCGCCGCCCGCAAGAGTTAGAATGACCCCCAGTGTTTGCAAGGGTGGCATTCCCCTGTTATGAGGCCCACAAAAATGGCGCAGAGAAATTTATGATGTTCCACTGCGTCATTTTTAACGGTGTTTTCAAAAGGAGGCCCACTATTATTTTTAATGGGCCTCTATATACTTTTCAGGATTAGTACCAACATTTTTGGCGCTAATCCTGCAAAGTACAAGAATACTGTAAAAAAATGTGACACTGTAGTCCCTAACCTGCGCCACGGTGCACCGTATGTTAAACGCTGTGCACACATGGTGGCATTAGGGGGGGGCAGAATAAGACACAATAAAAGTGGCGCTTCATAACATGAAGCACCACTTTTCATAAATCAAGACAAGGAAAGACAATCTTACACGAGAAGGTGGGATCAACTTGAAGTTGCTTGTTCTTTGCATGACCATGGAGCCTTTTGGAGAGTTTTGGGGAGTTGCCAATTAATTTTCCTGAGGAGGTAAGAACAAGGTAATGCTTCGGTTCTCTATTCTTCCACAGGATTGAGTAACTAATTTTAGTAATATTTTTTGGGTACCAAACTGAGTTTTTGGTTTCAATACTTCTTCCACTACATCATTTGATTGTTTAACCATCACACTACTTTTGTTTGCTTATAAAGATGTGATAGAAGCCATTGTGTAATAGCACTTGTGATAGGGCACCAGTCCTGGATGGGATGCCTCGGGATTTATACAGCCATGACAATGAATTACGGGCTCCTATTATTTCTACTGTTCTAAATGCTGCTTCATGTTCTGAGCTTTCCCAATCCTAGTCCTAGTCTACAAAAAGGGTAATAAGTGTGGTCCAGCATGTTGAGTGCACACTGTAAACAGCTGTGGCCAAACAAGAAAAAGAAAAAAACAGGGGAAAACCAGCACACCCCAGGATTAGTCCCTTTGTGGCTTCTCAACAGAGGTGCTCATTCACCAGGTACACAGCTGCCAAGAGTACCACTGCAATAATTTGCAGCGGCAGCACTGATTCCCGATTGGGACGAGCACCCTCTTTGATGAAATCTGTTAACAAGAAAGTCCTTCCAGGTAATTCCAGTATTCTTTCTTTATTCTTGATTAATGATACAACAAAACAAACACGCCTTTTTTTCCTTCTGACTATGGAACTTCTTCAGCGCGAGAGAACATTTTTATTCATCATATTCTTTTGAACTGCTAAAACAGTATATTTCTTGTCCAATTTTGCTTTATGTGCTGTCCCGTGATGATGAAGCTGCATGATGTAGGTCACAATAATATAGATGCCAGTCACAATAGTATCTAGCGCCCTCCCACGTTATTATTCAATTTCACTGATTGTCTTCATTATGCAAGTAGCAATAAAAGTATTGCTCTTGAGAATTTGTCCTAGTGGATTCTTAAGAATAACATAATGGGCCTGATTACAACTTTGGGGGAGGTGTTCATCCGTCCCAAAACTGACGGTAAAGTGACGGATATACCACCAGCCGTATTACGAGTCCATTATATCCTATGGAACTCGTAATACGGCTGGTGGTATATCCGTCACATTTGGGACGGATTAACACCTCCTCCAAAGTTGTAATCAGGCCCAATATCTCATTTGAAGTATGGTTTTCACAACGGCCTTTTATACTATTGACCATTGTTTTAATTTTTTATGTCTACTAGTCAGTAAAATGCTACTTCTAAGCATGTGCCCATTCATTTGGCCGTTATGGACCAGAGTTTGGCTTTTGACAGAGTTAACAGATCGAAATTATGATCCATTATATCCTCTATGTGCATAGATAATCCATTGTTAAATTTCTAAGTCAGTTCCAAAGGGACATCAACAGCCTGGGTGAGATATGGTCCTAGGAGTGAGTGCCTGGATCACTTTAATTTAAGCAGGAGCATATCTTTTCTTTTTCTTTTTCTTTTTTCTAATTTTATAAATTAACTATAAATCGCGTCCTAAAGTAACTATAACTCACACCCTCACCGCACACTGTTAAGTATCTCACATATTATGGGGGTCATTCTGACCCTGGCGGCCACCGGGAGCACCGCCAACAGGCTGGCGGTGCTCCCACGAGCATTCTGACCGCGGCGGTTCAGCCGCAGTCAGAAGCGGAAAGTCGGCGGTCTCCCGCCGACTTCCCGCTGCTCGGGGGAATCCTCCATGGCGGCGGAGCGCGCTCCGCCGCCATGGGGATTCTGACACCCCCTACTGCCATCCTGTTCCTGGCGGGTCTCCCGCCAGGAACAGGATGGCGGTAGGGGGTGCCGCGGGGCCCCTGGGGGCCCCTGCAGTGCCCATGCCAATGGCATGGGCACTGCAGGGGCCCCCGTAAGAGGGCACCACTGTGTATTTCAGTGTCTGCAATGCAGACACTGAAATACGCGACGGGTGCAAACTGCACCCGTCGCACCCCTGCAACTACGCCGGCTCAATTCTGAGCCGGCGTCCTCGTTGCAGGGGCATTTCCTCTGGGCCGGCGGGCGCTCTTTTGGAGAGCGCCCGCCGGCCCAGAGGAAATGTCTGAATGGCCGCTGCGGTCTTTTGACCGCGGTGCGGTCATTTGCCGGCTCCCGCCGCCCGCCGGGCTCAGAATGAGCCCCTATATCACTTATGATGTGTTCTATGACATCTTTAGCCTTAGGTTTTGTTCAGTGCATATATATACATATATAGATGAATGTATGTGTGTAGGTGTGTGTCTATATATATATATATATATGTATGTATATATATATATATATATATATATATATATATATAAACACTATTCTCCTGCATCAAGGAAGACAGGCATTCCAAGAGCAAGTACAATTGCAAAGTTTATTCCTTTAAGTAAGGGAAAACAGTAATGCATTTTGGCATATTGATGCCTTTGTCAACCTGTTCACCGCCATGTTTCCCCATTATTTATACAAACATATGACCACACCAATAAACATCGTTATTAAAAATAAACCATTTTTTAGGGTCGAGCCTGCGTTGCATGCGCTCACACATGCGTATCGCAGCGAGACACTTTAGGGTTTAGAAAAGGGCTCGTAGCCCTGTCGACGTCACGTCAGTGTTTTTCATTGGTTCGTGGGCTTGCCTAATAAAATCTGCTTGCTTTCATTAGTTGAAGGCATGCATACGTCATGCCTTTTCCGGTGGCTAGCCCTCCTTGAGGGCAGCAACCAAGTACAGAAAACATGCGAGGCTCGCTGTTTTCTGTCCGTCTCGTGGACTAATTGTTCTCTAATTTACTAGCGCGATTTCGCTTGGTAGAAGTCGAGCGCTTTACATAGTTAATTGCACTTTTTCAGTTACGTACATAAATTAACTTTTGCCGATAGGTGAAAAGTCGGGTTAGGAGTTTACAACACTATCAGCTCTAACATGAGCAAACGCGAGACCCGTTCCATTGTAAATGTTTGTTTAAATTTGACAACATATCATTACATTGCGGGCTTTAATAATAAGCAATACATTATATAGGTATGGATTATTTTGAGCCAGCATCACAATGTTAAGCTTATAAATAGCTTTTTTAGAGTTTGAGAGTATTATGTATGCAAGGCTTTCCTTTGTAAGTTGGTATACATGCCCAAAAAGTGGAAATTGTGTAATCATCCTCCTCGTTATGAAAAATGTAGGTAGATTTATGAGAGAAAAACTCAAATAAATTGTGTGCAATGTGAATAGCCCATTAATGTAGGTATTGCTTTGCAATTGTACTTTCTCTTGGAGTGCCAATCGTCCTTGATGCAGGAGGATAGTGTTTATTTAAATATATATATATATATATATATATATATATTTATATATATACTCAGTGGCAGGTGGTCGCTACTGGGTTTTTATAATTAAGATTCTGTTTCCACAGGGAAAGCATTTTTTTGTGTTGCTAATAATTTTGGTGCCGTTTGATGGATCTACTCAAAACTTTCCAAAAAAGTACTACCTTTTGATTAGTTTGTACTGGAAAGTTCCGGGGAAATCTATCGAGGGGAGCCAAGAAAAAAGGGGGGCCCCAAAACACAATTACTCCATTCATTATTCTGTAGGAACTTTAAACACACATGCAACCTAAACACCGGAAAGAATTTACACCAAATTTGGCTGAACTGCCATTTTACATCAAAGCACAAACATTAATCTCAAGGGGGGAGGTGCGGGGGGACAACGATGGGGACGGGGGAAATATTCAAAGAATTAAAAAAAATACCGCTCCTGATGCCGTTGGCCGCCTCACTCCTCTGCTCTCCTGATGGTGTCCCACCAGCACAGGCTGCCCACACAATCCTGGTGCTGCCAGGGCCAGGATTGGTCTGAACAGCTTGATCTGCCACTCAGACAGTGTACTGGGGTCTGTGCAATTTCTCCAACTCAGCTGTGCAACACAGCCGGGTTGGAGAAACTTAAGTGCGCATGTCAGTTTGGCCATCCTAAAACAGCCGGCCAAACTGACATGCGCACTTAGGCCAATATTTATACTTTTTTAGGGCCGCATTTCCGTAATTTTTTTATGCAAAAGCGATGCAAACTTACAAAATATAATTGTATTTTGTAAGTTGGTGCCGCTTTTGCGTCAAAAAGTGACCAAATGCGGCACTAAAAAAGTATAAATATGGGCCTTAGAGCACTCACTCCTCCTCCTCCATGGCCTAGCCAAGCCCCTCCCTGCACATGCTGGCTGAGCCAGCAGGTGAATAATAAAACAGTAATGAAATATTGTTTTCTTTTCCAGCTGCTGGTTGTTAGCCAGTGGGGCAATGCTCTTTTGCCATTGAAGATGAGCCACCCTTGTATATAGGAATCATAAATTACTCCTTACATAAATATTGAGCAACAAGATGTAAATAGGTATGAGGCTAAATGAAGTATAATGCACTATCGAACTAGACGAGTAAACTTCAAGGTAATACTCAGTGAATTAATTAATGAATGAGCATTTTATAGACCACACTCCTACCACAGATGGTGCCCTAAGAATATTGATAAGTCAGAGTAAGCGGAACAGAGAAATTAATTCAAAAAGATGTGATTTAAAATGTTTACTAAATTTCAGCTAGGGAGTTGTAACACTTAAGAACGGCAGACGCTTGTTCCAGAGACACCCTGAGAGAAATTGAGAAGACCACCTGCCTGTTTTGGATTTCTTGATGTGAGGCACTTGGATAAAATTGGTGGATGAAGACCTAAGAGTGCACAAAGGCCGATATATATATATATAAATATATAGGGCCTTGCTCTCTAGTGGCTTTATAGGCGAACCACAGAACATTGAATATATGCATCTATCTTTTTTCTCTGGAAGGCATTATAAGGTATGAAGATAGGTCGAAATCAGTTCAAATTTCCGGATGTTAAGCAAAAGGCACGCAGCAGCATTCTGAATGCTATGAAGTCTGTGAAGCTGTTTTTGAGGAAGGCCAAAGTATATGAAATTGTAATAGTTTAACCTGGATAGGATGGTGGAGAGGATTAAAGTTTTTCACCAATCGTTAGTCAAGAGGGAGGATTTTTTAAGGATTCTCAGAGTTGAAGATGCAGATAGAAACAGTCTTTGAGATTTGGTCTTGAAAACTGAGAGCTGCCAAACACAAAGCATAAGTTGGGTGGTGATGAGGTGGAAGAGGAGGGTCACCTAATGAGCAAAGTCACCAATGGGAGTCACAGATAAGGGGGTTACCCAAGACCAACACTTCAGACTTAGAATACTTCAATGCCAGGGAATTGTAATTTATCCAGTATAGACAGAAATTTGCCGCATGTCTGATGATCGGTAGAGTATCATAAGCATATGAGAAACAGATGGAGCCAAAGAAATGGATAATGTTAGCCAGTGATGTTGTCGCGTAGGCTCTCATTATTCTAATGAGACTACTGGATTTTGAGCGGCAGAATCGCCCCAGTATGGGATACTAAGTCCAACCCACTGCGGGTGACGCCTGTCACTCTAATACGGGTTTTGCTCCGGCTAACTAGCAGTGCCTCATCCCTATCAACAGATAGCGATGATTGGGCAGCCGAGAGCATGACATTCTTGGCTTCTCAGGGAAGTCATGGTCACTCAGGTCTCATCCGGTTCTCTCATTTACAATTCAGTCTCATATATAAATGACAAGCAGTATATGTTTAATTAATAAGTTTAATAAAACAAGTGCATCTTAGATAGCAAAGCGTGACCTGCAATAACCAGGACGACACAACATGACAGTATCAGAATTGTGACCAGAAGAGTGAAGCATAAAAACAACACTATCATATTGTCAATATAATCAGAGGACTAATTCCTACCTAAACTATGATAGAGCACAGCATGTTAAGCTCTAATTCTGCCCTTCAGGTTCCCCTGGGATGACATCAACCCCCATACCAGAGCAAAGGCCTGCGGTTTGCGTTAGCATCTGTAGCGAAGCGTTTGGTAATCAGCATACAGTCGTGGTTCCTTGGCTGGAATCTCCCTCTAACGTGTAAGGGACAAGGAAGTGTTTTTATAATAACACTGCTGATATTCTGAGAAAGTGTCCCTACGTAAGGATGTGTATTTTCTACGAATGTTGGAGACTAAGGGGCATATTTATACTCCGTTTGCGCCAGAATTGCGTCGTTTTTTTTGACGCAATTTCGATGCAAAACTAACTCCATATTTATACTTTGGCGTTAGACGCGTCTAGCACCAAAGTCCATGGAGTTAGCGTCATTTTTTAGCGTGGACACCTACTTTGCGTTAATTATATGCAAGGTAGGCGTTCCCATCTAAAAAATCGACTTCGAGGCATGTGCGTCGGATTTATACTCCCGGGCAAAATTCACGCCCGGGAGTGGGCGGGTCAAAAAAAATGACGTACGGCCGCTTTTGCGCCGTTTTTTAGCGCCTGCAAAAGGCAGGCGTTAAGGGACCTGTGGGCTCTGAAGGAGCCCAGAGGTGCCCTCCCATGCCCCCAGGGACACCCCCTGTCACCCTTGCCCACCCCAGGAGGACACCCAAGGCTGGAGGGACCCATCCCAGGGACATGAAGGTAAGTTCAGGTAAGTGTTTTTTTTTATTTTTTTTTGTGGCATAGGGGAGCCTGATTGGTGCCCCCCTACATGCCACTATGCCCAATGACCATGCCCAGGGGACAGAAGTCCCCTGGGCATGACCATGGGGCAAGGGGGCATGACTCCTGCCTTTGCTAAGACAGGAGTCATTTCTATGGGGGTTGGGAGTGAAAAAAAATGGCGCAAATCGGGTTGAGGCGAAAAAATTGCCTCAACCTGACTTGCCCCATTTCTTGACGCCCAAGCCCCATCTCCCCCTACGCCGGCGCTGCCTGGTGTATGTCGTTTTTTTTAACGCACACCAGACGGCGCCGCCGGCTAACGCCGGCTAACGTCATTCAATAAATACGGCGCCCGCATGGTGCTTCAGAATGGCGTTAGCCGGCGCTAATTTTTTTGATGCAAAACTGCGTTAGCGCAGTTTTGCATCAAAAAGTATAAATATGGGCCTAAACTTCTACCACGTTCACCGGCAATGTACCATGCTGTAGCCTTGGAAGAAGCACAGAGTGATCAAGAATGTCTTGTTTGAGAACAGAGTGCTGGTCTAGGCAAAAACAGTTGGATAGACAGAAATAAAACAAGACCGTAAAAATGGTTATTGTAACAATAATAAGATGAGGCCAAATAAAATATATCTAGGTTAAAGTGCACAGCGGCCTAGTGTGTTAAAATAACGTGCATGGAGCTATAACTAAAATGGCTACAAAACAATGTGACATGCAAATTAAAAAGGATAGGTTCAAAACTGAATGTTAAGGAACCTTGTGGTTTTAGAGAAATCAAATTAGAAAGCTGGGAGATACATAGCTTTGGTTATGTAGGAGAGAAATGAATGAAAACAATTGAGAGCATAGCTTCCCACTACAGCCTTCTGAAGTCTATGCAGAAGGATGGAGGGTTGAGACTGTCTTGAAGGTGGCAGAGAGGTCTAGAAAGACGAGGGTGGCAGAATTTCCAGCATCCAAACATGATCTTATTTCACTACAAATGACTCTGTACTGAAACCGGTTCAAAAGCCAGACTGATGGGTGTCACAACAGTTAGAGTTTTCGAGAAAGGATGACTGATTCTTCTTTACATGTGACTTCACAGTCTTAGACGAGCCAGGAAGCAAGGAGATAGGTTTGTCATTTGAGAGTTTCACAGAGTCAGTGGAGGCTATCTTTAAAAGAGGAACAACTAAAGCATACCTCTACATTTCTTGTACTGTTTCAGAGGACAAAGAAAGATTAACAAAAGAGATGAGAGAAGGATGAATGTGTGGCGATCCTAGATGAAGTAGGTTGGCAGACATGGCTCCAAAGGGGTGCCAGATTTAAGCGAGGACAATTTATTGAAGAGGAAGGAGTAAGCAGTAGAGCCAAATGTAGCAATACAGGAAGGAGTTTGTGTAAGAAATTTCCAACAAAGGTAACTCTGTAGTGCTGTCTTTGAAAGTGTTTAAGAGATTTTTAACTTTATCAATTAAAAAATAAGAGAAATTGTCACAGAGAATTTAGGAAGGAATTCAAGTTGAAGAGCAACATACAGGATTTTGAAGAGATTTAAATATATCAAGGGAAACCTTGACTTTGTTACAGGTCTAGTTAATTATGTTCTAATAAAAATTGATTTGGCAGAGCAGACATTTTTTTCCATGCTCTTTCAATGCCTACAAATAGTTAAACTTATATGATGGGTGATAAGATGTTCTCTATGTACGTTCATGGCATTAACTTACCTTTTTACTCTTACTTATCTCAAGCGAGAACTACTTTGCAGAAGCACAAAGCACATTTAGGTGTATTAGTTATTTTTGTAAAGATTCATTGAAGGACAAGTTGGGCCAATTTGTACAGAATTAAATGGCAGAATAAATGGTAGGTTAAAGTTGGGAATAATTTTTAAGAGAAGTTGCTAAGAAAGGCATCTTAGACCAAGGCCTGCCTGTGCTTTTGCCACCAGGTCCAGATGGTAGGTTGATACAGCATTCTGCATGAAGCAAGAAGAAAAACGTGTTATGATCTGTCCAGGATTAAGGATAGGTGCAACTCCCAAAGATGGTATTGAAGGGAGGGGCAAAGATCAAGTCCAGTGTTTCGCCTTTTATATGAGTTGGGCCAGTTACCAATTCGTTAAGCTGGACAGAGGAGCATTTTTTGTGTTGTAAATAACGTTGGGGCTGTTTGATGAAGAGGTGACTGCCATCTTAGGACTCTGGACTCACATGCCCCTCTACCCCTAAAAAAGACGTCAGGTCCTGGAAGATGGGGTCCCCCAAGTCAAAATCAGTTTGGAGATTGGGCCACACGCACCCCCCTCCCACAAAAATTATAAAGCTGCATCGGCCCCCTCTCCCCTGGTCCATGCCATGGGATTTTAATTAATAAATGTAGGAGCCTGTGCTGTCATAAAATTTTGCCATGAATTTGTGAAGAATCTCCAAATTTGTGGCAGAATTAAAAAAAAAACATTTTTGGTCACAGACGGGGTCCCTCTGGAACCCAAACACCATGCCTAGACACTCAGGGTATCCCTACCCTGGTCCCTTATGTTTTTTTAAAAACTTTTTTTACGTCTCAAGACTGAGACCAGAGTTCTAAGATTGCAGTTGCCTCTTCCTAGTTGAGGTGGTGGCAGCTAATCAGATCTCAACAGGTGATCTGTTGTGATCCACGGAAGCTCTGCAAACCTAGATATGCAAAGTTTTAATTGCTTAAAAACCACTGAACTAAATCACAAAAAGATTGACATCAAATAACAATAAGCACTCTTTCTGCACCAAGATCTAGCTTTCTTCCAAATTTGGTGCAAAATCCGTTCAGCGCTTTATGGTGTAGATGAGTCTAAAGTTCCTTTGGAAAAATTTGTGGGGAAAACACATTTTGGGACATCCCTTTTTTCTCAGCCTCTGCTTGACAGATCACCTCTAAACTTTCTATGAGGAAACTGGTCAAAAAGTAGCACTTTTTAATAGTTTTGTGGAGACCCATGAGGACATTTTCAGCCACGGGGACCCCATCCCCTGGGGCCTGAATTATGTTTTGAGGGGTGGCGGTGCACAGCCCCCCTCCCAAAGCTGCATGTGGCACCGGAGACCCCATCCTCCAGGGACAACGCCTTTTTTAGGTGGAGGGGGACACCCAGCTTCCCTCCCTAGGCCGTATTCAGCCTCAGTGACCCCATCCCCTATGGCCCACTGTATATTTAAAGGGGAGGGAGGCAGCGTGGCCCCCCTCTCCAAGCTTCTAAAGGTCCCAGGGCCCTTAACCCCCAGTGCCAGCTCACTACCTATTACTAGCTATGTACCGGGGGTAGGAAACCTGTGTTTGTTCCCGCTTTGCAGGAGAATTTTCTAAATTTCTGCTATCACAGATGCACTCAGACAGTGAAACATTTTCTCACAGACCCACTCAGATACTGACGCACCCACTCACTGACCCTCTCAGACATTGATGCATCCCCTCACAGACCCCCTTCTGACCCTGACGCACCCACTCACATATCCACTCAGACCCTCATGCACCTACTCACCGACCCACACAGACACTGACACATCCACTCACAGATCTACTCAGACCCTGACACGCCCACTCACAAATCCACTCAGACCCTCATTCACCTACTCACTGACCCACACAGACACTGACACATCCACTCACAGACTCACTCATACACTGATGCACCCACTCACACACCCACTCAGACTCTCACACACCCACTCACAGACCCACTGACACCCTCATGCACAACTCACAGACCTGCAGAGACCCTGACTCACCCACTAAGACACTGATGCATGCACTCTCACACCCATACAGAGTATCTCACAGCCACTCTCACCCCCAGACACACCCTTTTACACCTATTCTCACACCCAGAGAGATAGGCTGTGGCCAACTCCCGACACACATTGCCAAAGAGCTGTGTACACAGTAGGGTTGGATGGTTGGCCGCAGGGACTGGCTGAAGGCCAGGCCTTGCGGGCAGCCCCTGCTGCAGACGGTCGTAGACCCTGCACTGTGCAAGGTTGGGTGCTTATAGATAGTTGACCTCGGCCAGGCCCTGTGGCCAGCCGTCACTACACACGGCCAAAGGCCGCGCACGGCAGTGTTGGGATTAACGTATAGTCATGTAAATTACTAAAAGTTAAAAAAAACATTGCAATTCACTGAAAAAAACAAAGGTTACAACGAAGTTATAGTTAGGAAATAGAATTTAAAAAAACCATAACAATTCACAGAAAAAACAAAGGTTACAGAGACGTTATAGTTAGGATTTTTTTTTTTTTTAACTTAAAAAATTCACTGAAGAAAACAACGGTTACAGGGACATTATAGTTTGGTTCTGAATTTACTTGTACAAAACCACAGAAATTCTTCTGTTATAGTTAGAGTTATCTCAAGTAACTATAACTCGTGTCCTTAGGTAACTATAACTTGCTAATTACCCCACACATTGCAGCACTCATGACATCTTTGATACCATCATTGATAATATCAATGTAATATTTGCAGTAACATTTTTCACAAAAAAAACTGTGCATTAAGGGGGGCACGAGTTATAGTTACCATAGGACATGAGATAACTCTAACTATAACAGGTGAATTTCTATGGTTTTGTACGTTTGACAGCTCTCCCTCACTGTGAGTGTGGTGTTTGCACATGATTTGGTGGCAGCTGTCAAAGCTACCATCAAGTTAGAGCAAACAGCCATGTACCCGGGGGTAGGCAACACAGGACATAGCAGAAGCCGGCCCTGATGAAATGGACTTCCCTCCTTGTTATATTTTATCCCCAGGGAGGTGGATGTCCCAGGGGCTGCGGGGGGCTGCCCACCCGCATTGAATTTCATTAAGGCCGCAGGGAGGTGGCTGTCCCTGGGGCTGTAGGGGCTGCACATATCCCCACATTAAATTTCATTTGAGCCTCAGGGAGGTAGAGGTCCCCAAAGCTGCGGGGGTGCTATGCAGCCCCCTGCATTCTCTTTCACTAAAGCCATGTAGTCCCCTGCATTAGATTTCTTTAAAGCCCCAGGGAGGTGGTAAGCCTCGGGCTGCGGGGGCCATGTGGCCTTCGCATTTATATTTCATTAAAGCCCGGAAGAGGTGGCGGTCCCTTGGGCACAGGGGGGCCACGTGGTCCCACCTCCATATTAGAAATGATAAGCCCCGGGGAGATGGCAGTCCGTAGGGCAATTATAAGCCCAGGAGGGGGGCCACATGTGCCCCCATCCTTATTTTATATATGCCCCCAGGTCTTGGGCCACAAAGGGTCCTTAAAAATCAATAAGTGGAGACTACACTTGTTTTTTTGTTGTTTAATTTTTATTGCAATTTTGAGGCAAACTTTTTTTTAACAAAGTGCTTTCTTGCCCTGGCGGGCTCACTCTGTGTCCCAAGCACAAGAGCTAAGGGGTCAGGGTGCCCCTACCCTGGCCCTTTTTCCTTTTTTTGCATTTTTGGGTGGGACTCGACTGATGGCTGCCAACACTTCCTCATTGAAGTGTTAGCTGCCAATCAGAGTTGTGCATTTCCCTGCACAAGCTTGTCATTATTTGTGAAGTCATAAGGGAAGGATCCGTGGCCCTAGATTTGCTAGTTTATTTTCTATTTAATATCTCCAAAACTACTGGATGGATTTACACCAAATAAGCGAAAGCGTAATCTGTGTATTGAAAGATAGCGTTCTGCCAAGTTTGGTGTAATTCTGTCTAGTGGTTCGGGCTGTAGTTGTGTTCAAACCCCTATGGGAATGAACATGGGAAACGCAACTTTTTTGCCCCCCCCCCTTTTTTCTCAGCCCCTGCTTTACAGATCACCCCAAAACTTTTTGTGTGCAACATGAATCACTGGAACACTTTTTGGGAACATTTTGTGAAGATTCGTCAAACGATTCCAAAGATATAGGCAAGAAAGAAAATGTGTTTTCTATGGAAACATGGGTCTGACTATAACTACCTAGTGAGGACCACTACAGTGGGATGGTAGTTGGATTAACGTTAAAAAACATAGAAGTTCACAGAAAAAAAAACAAAGGCTACAGGGACATTATAATTAGGAAATAGAATATAAAAAACCGTAGAAATTCACTGAAAAAACATAGGTTACAGGGGCGTTATAGTTAGGCTCATATTTTAAATGTATAAAACCAAAGAAACTCACCTGTTACAGTTAGAGTTATCTCAAGTACATATAGCTCGTGCCCTAGGGCACCTATAATTCGCACCCTCTCAATGCTCTGCTAATTACCCCACAAATTACAGCATTCATGACATCTTTGATAACATCACTGATAATATCAATGTAATATTTGCAGTAAAAAAAATTATGAAAAAACTGCATGGCGAGAGCACGAGTTATAGTTACTTTAGGGCATGAGTTATAGTGGCCTAATGTATTTATAGTGTTCCACAGTGTAGTTTTAGTGTTTTACATATTTTGTTTCTGTAACTACTGCAGTATTTTCTAGGTACTAGCACAGTATTCTATACATTTAAAAAAAAAAATCATATTAAGTAATAAAACCACTTTTCTTAACTTTACATACTTACCCAAACTGGTTCATTCCATTCTATTCACTTATATTAGAGCAGAACATTATATTTTAATTTAAAACCCAGAACAAAAACTAAGTATGCTCTAAATAATAAGGCTACCTTTTAATTTTTTAAGGGCTTTCATTACCCAATCATATAATGATTTCTCAATGAGATGTACCACAGTTTACAGTGAAGTAACTGCGGTAAACATCGGCCCAATACATAATTACCTTTTTGTGCCTTATAAATTTAACACTACTGAACCAGTTTAAATCTACTACCAAAAAGGAGCATTTTGACCCCATAATCTTTATGCCTGCAAAATTTTATTTTCTCAGTAGGTCTCTTTAAACTACAGTCAATGCCATGCCACTCCTCCCCACTATACAATCCACCACTACACTCTATGACATGTCAGTCTACTCTATGACATGCCACAACAATCTACAACAGCCCATTCCATTCTGTGACACTCCAGGCCTCTCCACTCTATGACACACCACTTCAGTATCCGGCATTCCATTCCACTCTGTTCCACTCCACTGTATGACATACCACTTCCTTTTACACCACTCCAATCTACGGCCATCCACTGTATGGCATGCCACTCTGCAATGCCACACTACTCTATGACAACCCACTCCAATCTACTACAAGCCACTCCACTCCACTCTATGCTGTGCCACTCCCTTCTACAATGCTCTACTCCACTGTACTCTATGACACTCTACTCCATTTTGTGCCACTGTATACAACTACCTCTATGCCACTCCACACAATTTTACTCCACTCTAGCCTATGACACACTACTGCACTATACTCCACTCTACTACAGTACTTCACTTTATGCATGCCACTGTACACCACTGTATGCCACTCCATTCTACAACACTCTATGTCACTCTACTCTAACACACTGTACAACATGCCACTCAGCAAACACATTACTCCATTCTATGCCCCTCCAATGTATGCCTTTCTACTTCACTCTACGACACTCAAGAGTACGACACCCCACTTCACTCTACAACACACCACTCTACTGTATGATGTTCCACTCCACACCACTCCATACCACTCCACTGTACACCACTCCACTCTACGCCACTCCAGTGTACACCACTCCACTCTACGTGACTTCACTCTACGCCACTCAAACCACTATAACACTGTATGCAACTTAACACTGTACGCACTTCTACTCTTTGACATCCCAGTTCATTCTATGCCACTCCAATCTAAGAAACTGTACCACATGCCATTGTATGCAACGCCATTTCACTCTACTGTACTGTATGACATGTCACTCCACTCTAGGCAACTCCACTGTAAAACACACCACTCCAATCCACTCTCCAACAGTCCACTCCACTGTATGACACTCTCTCACACACCACTCCAGTCTATCACAAGCCACTCCACTCTCTGACATGCCACTACATTCTACACCACTTCACTCTGAAAACATCCCACTTCACTCTGGCACACACCAATCTATGCCCCTCCACTCTTAGACATTGTACGGCCAGCTACTCTATGACACGCCACTCCACTCTACTGTATGAGGCACCACTACACTCTACACCACTCTACTACACTGTACTCCACTGTACCACACTCCAGGCCACTCTACCACATGGTACAATACGCCATTCCTCACTACGGTACATCGCTCTATTGAATGACAGGCAACTCCACTCTGTGATACTACACTTCACTCTATGAAACTGCATGCCACTCATCTGTACGAGAAGCCACTCCAATTCATGACACTCCACTCCATTGTATAACACTGCATACCATTCTACTCTATGGCACACCACTTGACTCTACCACATGCCACTCCACTTTGCCACTCCATGCCGTACTACTCTGTGACATCACACTTTGCTCAAGGTCACTCCAATCTATGCACATCCACTCTAAGACACTATGGGGGTCATCCTGACCCTGGCGGTCCATGACCGCCATGGCGGAGGGCGGCGGAAGCACCGCCAACAGGCTGGCGGTGCTTCCTGGGCGATTCTGACCGCGGCGGTAAAGCCGCAGTCAGAAAAGGGGAGCCGGCGGTTTCCCGCCGGTTTCCCGCTGGCCCAGGGTATCTGCCATGGCGGCGCTGCTTGCAGCACCGCCATGGGGATTCCGACCGCCTTCCCGCCAGCCTGTTTCTGGTGGTGTCCACCGCCAGAACCAGGATGGCGGGAACGGGTGCCGTGGGCCCCCTAACAGGGCCCCACAAAGATTTTCACTGTCTGCTTTGCAGACAGTGAAAATCGCGACGGGTGCCACTGCACCCGTCGCACCCCTGCAACTCCGCTGGCTCCATTCCGAGCCGGCTTCATTGTTGAAGGGGCTTTCCCGCTGGGCCGGCCGGCGGTCTTCTGGCGGTCGCCCGCCGGCCCAGCGGGAAAGCCGGAATGGCCACTGCGGTCTTTTGACCGCGGAGCGGTCTTTCGGCGGAAACCGCTTGGCGGGCGGCGACCGCCGCGGTCAGAATGACCACCTATATGATATACCCCTCTATGACACAACACACCACTACACTCTATGCCACTCCACAACACTCTACTCCAATATATAACAATTCTACTATATGCCACTTTACTCCACTCTACAACACTGTACGATACACCACTCCACTGTATGACACGCCACTCCACTTTAAGAAACATCACTCCATGATAATCCACTCTATGCCACCCATATTCATGCCACTCCTCTGTACTCCTGAAAATGGCACCCACTCCACCCTATCACACACCACTCCACTTTATCATATGTCACTGCACTGTACGACAGTCTTCTCCACTCTGCGACATACCACTCTACTTTACAACACTCTAAGAAACTTAACATACCATTCCACCTCTGCCACTATAATCTACTCTGACATGCCACCCTAATATACGCCACTCCACTGTACCACACTCCACTCTACGCCACCCACTGGATGCTATGATACTGCAAGCTATGACACTGTACGGTACGACACTATATGCCACAACACTCTACATCACAACAGTGTACAGCAAACCACTCTACAACACTCCACTCTATGACACTCTGTGACACTCTATGCCACTGTACAACTTTGTATTCCAATCTACAGAACTCTATGCAATTCCCTCTATTCCACTCCATGCCACTTTACTCCACTATACTGTATGATACTCTACTCTACTCCACTACTGTACTCTACACTACTCCACTCTAAAACACTTTACAACACACCTGTAGGAGGCTGGACTGGCTTGTAGTGAGTACCAAGGGGTACTTGCACCTTGCACCAGGCCCAGTTATCCCTTATTAGTGTATAGGGTGTCTAGCAGCTTAGGCTGATAGATAATGGTAGCTTAGCAGAGCAGCTTAGGCTGAACTAGGAGACGTGTGAAGCTACTACAGTACCACTTAGTGTCATATGCACAATATCATAAGAAAACACAATACACAGTTATACTAAAAATAAAGGTACTTTATTTTTATGACAATATGCCAAAGTATCTTAGAGTGTACCCTCAGTGAGAGGATAGGAAATATACACAAGATATATATACACAATAGCAAAAATATGCAGTATAGTCTTAGAAAACAGTGCAAACAATGTATAGTTACAATAGGATGCAATGGGGAAACATAGGGATAGGGGCAACACAAACCATATACTCCAGAAGTGGAAGGCGAACCACGAATGGACCCCAAACCTATGTGACCTTGTAGAGGGTCGCTGGGACTATTAGAAAATAGTGAGAGTTAGGAAAATAACCCTCCCCAAGACCCTGAAAAGTGAGTGCAAAGTGCACTAAAGTTCCCCTAAGGACAAAAGAGTCGTGTTAGAGGAATAATGCAGGAAAGACACAAACCAGCAATGCAACAACTGTGGATTTCCAATCTAGGGTACCTGTGGAACAAGGGGACCAAGTCCAAAAGTCACAAGCAAGTCGGAGATGGGCAGATGCCCAGGAAATGCCAGCTGCGGGTGCAAAGAAGCTTCGACTGGACAGAAGAAGCTGAGGTTTCTGCAGGAACGAAAAGGGCTAGAGACTTCCCCTTTGGGGGACGGATCCCTCTTGCCTTGGAGAGTCGTGCAGAAGTGTTTTCCCGCCGGAAGGACGCCAACAAGCCTTGCTACACGCAAATCGTGCGTTTGGAGTTTTTGGACGCTGCTGGGGCCCAGGAGGGACCAGGAGGTCGCAAATTGGACCTGCAGAGAGAAGGGACGTCGAGCAAGACAAAGAGCCCTCACTGAAGCAGGTAGCACCCGGAGAAGTGCCAGAAACAGGCACTACGAGGATGCGTGAAACGGTGCTCACCGAAGTTGCACAAAGGAGTCCCACGTCGCCGGAGACCAACTTAGAAAGTCGTGCAATGCAGGTTAGAGTGCCGTGGACCCAGGCTTGGCTGTGCACGAAGGATTTCCGCCGGAAGTGCACAGGGGCCGGAGTAGCTGCAAAGTCGCGGTTCCCAGCAATGCAGCCCAGCGAGGTGAGGCAAGGACTTACCTCCACCAAACTTGGGCTGAAGAGTCACTGGACTGTGGGGGTCACTTGGACAGCGTCACTGGATTCGAGGGACCTCGCTCGTCGTGCTGAGAGGAGACCCAAGGGACCGGTAATGCAGCTTTTTGGTGCCTGCGGTTGCAGGGGGAAGATTCCGTCGACCCACGGGAGATTTCTTCGGAGCTTCTGGTGCAGAGAGGAGGCAGACTACCCCCACAGCATGCACAAGCAGGAAAACAGTCGAGAAGGCGGCAGGATCAGCGTTACAGAGTTGCAGTAGTCGTCTTTGCTACTATGTTGCAGGTTTGCAGGCTTCCAGCGCGGTCAGCGGTCGATTCCTTATCAGAAGGTGAAGAGGGAGATGCAGAGGAACTCGGCTGAGCTCATGCATTCGTTATCTAAAGTTTCCCCAGAGACAGAGACCCTAAATAGCCAGAAAAGAGGGTTTGGCTACCTAGGAGAGAGGAAAGGCTACTAACACCTGAAGGAGCCTATCACAAGGAGTCTCTGACGTCACCTGGTGGCACTGGCCACTCAGAGCAGCCCAGTGTGCCAGCAGCACCTCTGTTTCCAAGATGGCAGAGGTCTGGAGCACACTGGAGGAGCTCTGGACACCTCCCAGGGGAGGTGCAGGTCAGGGGAGTGGTCACTCCCCTTTCCTTTGTCCAGTTTCGCGCCAGAGCAGGGGCTAAGGGGTCCCTGAACCGGTGTAGACTGGCTTATGCAGAATTGGGCACATCTGTGCCCAACAAAGCATTTCCAGAGGCTGGGGGAGGCTACTCCTCCCCTGCCTTCACACCATTTTCCAAAGGGAGAGGGTGTCACACCCTCTCTCAGAGGAAGTTCTTTGTTCTGCCATCCTGGGCCAGGCCTGGCTGGACCCCAGGAGGGCAGCTGCCTGTCTGAGGGGTTGGCAGCAGCAGCAGCTGCAGTGAAACCCCAGGAAGGGCAGTCTGGCAGTACCAGGGTCTGTGCTACAGACCACTGGGATCATGGAATTGTACCAACAATGCCAGGATGGCATAGAGGGGGCAATTCCATGATCATAGACATGTTACATGGCCATATTCGGAGTTACCATGGTGAAGCTACATATAGGTAGTGACCTATATGTAGTGCACGCGTGTAATGGTGTCCCCGCACTCACAAAGTTCAGTGAATTGGCTCTGAACAATGTGGGGGCACCTTGGCTAGTGCCAGGGTGCCCTCATACTAAGTAACTTTGCACCTAACCTTTACCAGGTAAAGGTTAGACATATAGGTGACTTATAAGTTACTTAAGTGCAGTGTAAAATGGCTGTGAAATAACGTGGACGTTATTTCACTCAGGCTGCAGTGGCAGGCCTGTGTAAGAATTGTCAGAGCTCCCTATGGGTGGCAAAAGAAATGCTGCAGCCCATAGGGATCTCCTGGAACCCCAATACCCTGGGTACCTCAGTACCATATACTAGGGAATTATAAGGGTGTTCCAGTAAGCCAATGTAAATTGGTAAAAATGGTCACTAGCCTGTCAGTGACAATTTGGAAAGAAATGAGAGAGCATAACCACTGAGGTTCTGATTAGCAGAGCCTCAGTGAGACAGTTAGTCACTACACAGGTAACACATTCAGGCACACTTATGAGCACTGGGGGCCTGGGTTACCAGGGTCCCAGTGACACATACAACTAAAACAACATATATACAGTGAAAAATGGGGGTAACATGCCAGGCAAGATGGTACTTTCCTAGCCAGTACACTGTACTCCACAACACACCACTCCACTCTACAGTACTATACTCCACTCTATGCCCCTCCACTCTATGCCAGTCTACTCTTCTCTTCAACACTGATGGCACCACACTCCATACCACTGCACTCCACAATTCTTTACTCCACTTTATGTTCCTACGCTCTACCAAACTGTATGACACGCCACTCCACTCTATAACATGGTACCCCACTCTACGACACACCACTTCACTCCACTATATTACACTCCACCTCCTCCCCGTGCCAGGAATGGGACTCGAAGTCCCACCTGTCCTGCTCCTAATGAAATGCAGAGTGTCCCAGCACAGCAGGAAGCGTGCCACACTTTGAAGAAGTATCAAGGGGGTGTGGCCGCTTGTCCCACTCTTAATGAAATGCAGAGTGTCCCTATACTACAGTGTATGCCCCTTCACTCCACTGTACAGCACTGTACGACACACAACTCTATGAAACACCACTCCACTTTACTGTACAACATGCCACTCCACTGTATGCCACTGAACTCTACAGCGCTCTACTTCACTCTATGCCCCTAAGCTCGAAACCACTTCACTCTACAACATGTCACTCCACTCTATAACACAGCACTCCACTCTACGACACACCACTCCACTTGAGTTTCAACTTCACTCTAGGACACTCTATGACACTTGACGCCACTCTACTCCACACTGCTTCACTCCATCAAACTGTACTACAGTCTATGCAACTCCACTATACAAAAATCTACTACACTCTATAGCATTCAACGACAGTCAAGTCCACTCTATGCCCTTCCACTCTACGTCACTATACTACACTGTATGACACACTACGACATGCCACTCCTATCAATGACTCACTACTTCACTGTACGGCACAGTACTCCACTCCACAACACTCTTATCCACTCTACTCTATTACACTCCACTCTATGACACTCTACTCATTGACATTCCACCAGGCAACACTTCACTTGATGAGACTCCAGTCTACAGCACTCCACTCCATGTTATGACACTCCACTCTATGAAACAGCACTTCACTCTAGAAGACTCTACTCCACTATAGGCCCCTCCACTCTGCACCACTCTACTCCAGTCTGCGAAACTCCAGTCCACTGTATGACACTCTACTCTAGTTTAAGACATGCCATTTCACTCTATTCCAGTCCACTCTAGAAGACTCTACTTGACTGTATACTCCACTATTGTATACCGCTCTACTAAACTCTACCGCGCTCCACTGTACTACACCCTACTCTACAATACTATATTACTACATTGTGGTACACTCTGCTCCATTATACTGTAAGAAACTTCACTTAACAACAGTCCAGTCTATGACACTGTACCCCATCTGTGCCACTCTACTCTACAAGATTGTACTTGATGACATTCCATGAGACTCCAGTCGATGACACACCACTGTATGACACTCTACTCCACCATCCTCTATGAGATGCCACTTCTCTCTACTACACTGTATGCCCCTCTACTCTATGCTACTCTGCTCTACTCTACAACATGCCACTCCATGACACTCCACTGTATGGGGTGCCATTCTATTCTATGCCACTCTATGTTAGGTACTCCAGTATGCAACACTCTACACCACTACATGCTACTTTACTCCACCTTATTCTATAACACTACTCTACTTCACTCTGAGCAACTCCACGGTAACACAGTATACAATACGCCACTCTATGACATGCCACTCCGCTCTTCTCTACTCCTTGAGATGCCACTCCACTCTTCGACCCTCTACTGTACTGTATGCCCTTTCACTCTGTGCCAATCGACTCCACTACACAACACTGTATGGCATACCACTCTATGACACACCACACCACACTACACTACTCTACTGTACAACACGCCACTCCACTTTACACTACTGCACTCTATATTCTACTCCACTGTATGCCACTACACTCTACACCGCTCTACTCCACTCTGGGACACTGTACTACAAGCTACTCCACTCTACAACACGCCACTCCACTGTATTACACACTACTCCACTTTACAACACTCTACCCCACTCCACTCTACAACACTCCACGCCACTCCACTGCACCCTATGACATGCCAGTACACTGTATGCCATTCCACTCTACATGCCTCCACTCTAAGACACTCTACGACACACTGATCCACTGTACTCTATAACACACTCTACACTCTATGCAAGTCCACTCTGATATATAAAACACCACTCCACTCTACTACAAGCCACTCCAATCTATGACACTTCACTTCATTCTAGGACACACCACTCCACTCTATGCCACTTTACTCCACTCTACGCTATGACCCTCCAGTGTACTCCAAGCTCTGACACTACACTCTACAGCACTTTCACTCTCCTCCACTGTACTCTACAACATTTAACGATATTCCACTCGAAGACACTCCACTCTACGATGTGAAACACTTTAAAAAAAAAAAAATGAAATTCAATTTAAAAAAAAAAGATTTAAGCTTAGTCAGGACAACTTTGTTTATTGTTTCTAAACAAACCAAACTTAAACTACAAACATTAGAAATTCTATAGTTATAGTTATACCTACAATTTATAATTTACATACCACTTTCAAATCACTATAGCTTTATTTATTTGCTGTATACAAACCAAACTTCAACTACACAAACATTAGAAATTCTAAAGTTATAGTTAGATCTTAACTTTATAATTCATGCACCACCTTCAAATTACTATAACTTGAGCACCTCCCTATACAGTGTTCTCAGCTCACTAGCAACACTACAGTCACTATAACTCACACCTTTACGATTCCCTGCTTCTACCCTTGCATATTACATCACTTATTCCATATTAAATCATAGCATTCATGGCAACACTTATAACATCTTAAATGACACAATTTGTCAGAACACTGTACATGGCAGAGTTGCAAGTTATAGTGAAGAGTTATGAATCCACAGCATTTTGACGGGAAGTTCTCTATGGGCCAGTAAAGTCAAGTAGTCCTCATCCCTGGGCACAGTCTAATCATTGAGGGAGACTCCACATTGTGACTGAGAAACCTAAAAGCACAGCATCCAGCCTGACATATTCTCTCAGTGCAAGACAGGCTGTGGATTCACAGCAGGTGTCTCAGGTTCATGCTGCTAAAACTAAGAAATTGTTTCTCAAGGAGGTTTTCTACTGGACTACACATAACACCTCTCCCAATCCATTGGAAGATTAGAGATACAATGACAAATAGGCTCTAGAGAGTCACAACACATTGTACTTCAGTCAGTAGAACACAGAGGGATCAAAACTCATGTGACATGACCTATTGGACCTAGCCCTTTTTCATGAGTGTCCCCAAACTTTTTGCCGTCTTCCTCCTGTTTGTTTTACCTGTTTTTAGGATTTAGGACTCGGGCACTTTAGCATTACTGACTAGTGCTAAAGTGCAAGTGCTCTCCATCTAAATTGTATTGGTGATTGGTTTATCCATGATTGACATATTTGACTAGTAAGTCCTTAGTATAGTGCACCATGTGTGCCCAGGGCCTGTAAATTAAATGCTACTAGAGGGCCTGCAGCACTGATTGTGCCACCCATATGAGTAACTCCAGAGCGACTTTGGAACCAGTGCCCCTGCCTGACTCCATGCCACTGCCTTCACTGGAGACATGTTCCCCGCTGAGTGCAATGACCACAACCAACGTCGCAGGCCCTACACCTTCGAAGCTCTGCCACAGAGTGAGCCCTGAGTGCCATGTCACCGACATCCGTGACACCCGACTCTGCTGCAGTATCAGTGGCCCCATGTTGTTAACGTGATGTTGACGCTTCTTTTCTTGACCGGCTGGATTGACCCGCTGGATAGTAAGTAACTGAAGCTGTACCAGGTCCAGCAACGCCTCACCTCCCCGACTCCAGGCAATGTCTTTGTTTTCTCATTTCCCAAGGTAGTGGACCTGGAGTCCATGCAGTTCCATGACCGGCCTGCACTGCCTCGCGAGTAGCATTAGTCTGTTGGGAACGACACTGTCAAGATGTCATGATAGCCTCATTTGGAGCTATTGTGTTTCTAAGCACTTTACTAACATTTAGGCACTCATTAGAACATTGGCGGTAAATCCCGCCTACCGCCCTGGCAACGGCCTCCAAAAGACCATCGCTGTGGCAACCTACCGTCCATCATATTGTGACCGTAGCTGGAATTCCGCCAGAAGGCTGGTTGAATTCCGGCTACCGTCATGGGGGCGGACGGCGGTAAGGTGGCGCTGCTGCTAGCAGCAGCGCCACGCCAGGAGAACGCTGCTGACCGCATCATGACACATGACACGGCCTGGCAGTGTTCTGCTGGCAGATGCTGCTGCTGGCAGCAGCGCCACGTCCTGTCTCCTGCCGGAGGACCCCCTGCAAGCAGGTAAGTCAGGTTCTCCAAAAGGGCAGGGGGTTGGGGGGTGCTGTGTGTGTGGGGGGAGTGTGTGTGGTTGTTTTTGTATGCATGCATGCGGGTGTGAGGCATGTGTAATGCGTGTGTGCATGAATGGGTGTGAGTGTGTATGTCGGGGGTTTGGGAGGGGGAGGGTGGTGAATGACTCTGGGGAGGGGGGCGAGGAGACCCCTAGCAGTTCCAGGGAAGGAATTCCCTCACACTGATAGTGTCTACCGCCATGGTTTTCGTGGTGTAAGATTGCCATGAAAACCATGACGATAGGCGGGGTCATACTCCTGAGGGTGGGAATTGTGACGGCCGCCGAGCTGGAGACCGAAGTCTCCAGCCCGGCGGTTGTTACCACCCTGGTAGACGGAGTGCTACATTAGCGGTTTGGCTTGAGCCAAACCGCCAATGTCATATTTTGGGGAAAGGTACCGCCAGCCTGTTGGCAGTACCTTTCTCCAAAATAACGCAGTCCGCCAGGGTCATAATGAGGCCCTTAATGTATAAAAAGTCTTAACTTTTTTATTTGTGTTTTTATGGTCTTGTTTTACTCAGATAAGTATTGGCTATTTTCCTAAACTGGTGTGGATTACTTTTGTGGTGCTTCACTGTGTTACTATCAACAGTCGCCTTTCCTCAGAATCTGCACATTGCTCAACCGGAGGCCCACCTCCAGACACCACCAACTCAGAGGGCTATGATAGTGCTGAATCCTAGAGTTGCCTGGTGTGGGGGAGGGAAATTAGGAAGGGGAGTGCATTGAAGGAGAGCTGAAAGATAAAGCATTACGACAACACACACACACACAAAAAGAATCCTTTTGTTTTTTTAGTTATGACTAACCTAGTCATGACATCTCTTTGTACCAGGAAAGACTTTTTCCTTATTCGTAGTAACATCCTTTCTCGATTATAGAATGGCCATCACTGATAAATAAAACCCTAAATGCCAGAACTTAAAACATCGAGACCGCATTGCCTAAGCATGATGTCACACGGAAGTATGGCTACACAATTACAAGTCTCCAAATACAAAGTTTCAACTGTATAGATAATGGTTCACTCTTTTCTTCTCTCATGCATCTCAACTCGCAACAGTATCAAATTAACAATATTTTCTTATCTCAAAATATAAACACATTCCCAGATTACACAACTGGAGCCCACTGCCTCTTTACCTTACCGCTACGAGCACGACCTACTCGTTTGTGTCTGTTTTATCCTGGACATCGAGTGGAAAACACCCCTGGAAATACAAGGCGTCTTCAAATCTGGAACAAAGTCTGGAATCTCAAAGTAAAGCCACTCCGCTATTCAGCCCCAAAAACAAACCCAAGATCTCACTCAAAGACAAACCCCAAAATAGTGAGCACGTTTCCAGGGGGTGGCTGGCTTTTATACAGTAGTCATGCCACACCCCAAGATGGGGATGAAGTCTATACCTTCAGGATGGTTCAAACTGAATGTTACAGCCTCAGTTTTGATATTGTCTGTGAACTTTTAGCTGCCTAAGAACACCGCAACCACCAATGTCCCGACCCCGCTGCCTCATGAGTTTTACCACATGGGTGTCGTTTCAGATGACGTGTCTTTGAACACAAGGGGACAATCCTAGGAACAAGAGAGTCCCCGAAGATGCTTGGGGCGGGCCCTAGACCGCACATTACCGCAATCCTAACAACTGCTGTGAGTGTACAAATACTTTACACATTGCCTCTGAGATAAACTTGATTGCTTGAGCCAATCTACAACGGGGTGAGCAGGAGTTATATTAGCTGTGGGACTCGCTTATCCTGACTAGAGTGAGAGTCCCTACTTGGACAGGGAGCAAACCACTGCCAAGAGGGGACCTCATTTTCAACATGACCATTGATGCCGTCTATGCAGAGATTCTCCACAATGGCCTCAGAACATAGGGAATCCATAGTTTCCTCAACCTCATAATCTGGTGACCCATGTACCATAATAGACCATGGGTTTTACATGGGAGAAGTGAACACAAGGTGAGTGCCAGTGAGGGGGAGTGTTAACTGCAATGCTGACTTTCCAATCTTTCTAACGACAGCAAAAGGTCCTACAAATCGAGGATTGAATTTACATTGGGTTCCTGAAATGTTTAGACTTTTAGTGAACAACAAAACCAACTTTTGTTGCTCATTAGTAATGTTTTATCACAAATAGATTTTGGAATGTGAGGCACAGCATTAATGATAAGTTACTCGCTGCCTCCATGAGGGTCTGCTTTTACTATTTAGTTTTAATATTGAATCTTTGTGGTTTTTGTATATATATTATATTTTTATTTCGATTTTAGACTCTGTTTATGATATTTGTTATTAATTTGGATTTTCCATCTTATTATTATGCAGAGGATCAGATTCCTGTTTTTTTAAAACTTCTATATTTATTTATAGTGTTTTTGTAAGTCGTGCTTTTATGGTATTTTGTACCAAAATAAAGCTGAATTGAATTGAATTGAATGGGGTACCCACTTATGTCGGAAGGCAACTAGCTGTAGGTAAGGCCCAAGGGCAGTTTTACTTTCTTGTTTTTCTTGCAGCCATGGAACAATGACAGAAATTTAGTGGGGTTATCTTCAGCTAAACACCATTAGTGCCTAGGCCAATTGTAATAATACCTAACCGACTCCATTTTGCATACCTCATGTTAACGCATTGCTGCAGCATTAATGCATGCACTGGCTTTAGCACTTAACAATTAAGAAGGTATTCAGCAGAGCTCAGCAACAGACAGGCTGTGAAACAAGGATGGGCGATATGATGTACTCTTCTAAGCCTTTGAGAACGTTGCTCAAGACAGCATCTGTAGTGGGAAGAATGTACTGTTTTGCTAATGTAATCTATTGCACCAGGAAGGAGTTTTTACAAGTTTAATGAATGCACAAATGTTTTGTGTGTTTGAGAACCAAGCTGGTAGGTACATTTACGTTGCTGAAGGAATGTATATCTATTTGTGCCTAGCGTTTTTTGTTGGACATGGCTAGAGCTATGTTCTCAAATTGTGTCATTTAGTTGAATAAAGCTTCACTCTAGAACACTCCTGCTTCCACGATTTATTTCTAAAAAATTGCACTTTAACACTTTGATGGAGAAGTGCAGGCATGCAACACTTGCCGATGGAGCAAAGGATCCACAGCAGCCAAGTCAGGGTGATCCCAGCAGATGTGGAAGGCATGCAGAAGGAGGGATATTATCTTAATACTCCAACCTCTGTCCGTGGCAGCGACTTGGTTGCATTGTTAAGTGGCAGGTGAGTACTCTAGTAGTTCTTTAAGAGCAACAAGAGCAAAGTTTAACTAAGGAACAAATAAATAGTTTATAGCCAGGTCTCTTGTGAGAGGTGAAAGACAAGCAAATGTTTTCTCGTCACTTTCGCATCACCATGGAACAAATGTAGAAGGACAGATTGGAGAAGGAAAAGTGCATGTATTTTTCTTCAGAGGAGAGATGGTTCCTCTCCAGTTGCATGAATGAGTTTGTTGAAGAGGTAGGCCCAGCAGGTGCGAAAGTTGATTAGTGGTTACAAGCAGGTGTGATTGAGAATCTTAACACTATCCAGATTATCTCACTGGCAGGGAAGATAGACAATCTGGGCCAGATTTCTCTCTTGGAAGTTGCGAGTGCCGAAATGTTTTAGAAGGAGCGGCTACCCCTCCAGGTGTATGATCAGTAGGTTCCCACACCTAAAGTCTAACAGTAAAGACAGGTAAGCCTATAAGTGGTACATTGGAAGTGGAGCCCTTGTGTTATTTGTGTAGATGTATGAATGAACAGAGGAAATCTCAGCAACTTGAAGAGGTTTAGGCATGTAATGAAAGGGATCAGCAATCATAAATCGAAGGAAACGAGAGCAAGGTAAAGGGAGAGGTATGTAACATTCTGAATTGTATGCGAAATAAAGCACTTCAGAAGCAAAAGGAATGTTGGTGAGTGAATGCTTCGAAAGAGACTGGAATGTATTGCTCTCTGCTGACATCTTTGGCTCTGGAGGGTCTGAAAGGAGTGCAGCTTCTTGAAGAGTTGTTAAATATGAGTCCTCCTCCTCCTCCCTATGTGCCTACAAAACAATTGAAAAACTACCAGAGGAGAAAAAAACGTTGGGGTATTTTATAAAATAGCAGAAAAATGGCTGGCATAGGAACGTTTAAGTGGAAATTAATTTGTTAATAGTTCAGGCTAGTGGTCGGACGACCGTAATTTATTCCCAACTTTTCACAGAGGTGGAAAAATTAGGAGTGACTGCAGAAAAATAGGATACCCCGCATCATGTTTGCTGAAACTGAAGAAAGTAAGGAAAGAAAAGTTAGTAACACTGTGGCACTGGTTTGAGGATTTGCTACAAAAGATAAGGAAATGGGACGACATGGGAAGATTGAAGAAGGAAAGGAATAAGCAGATCGTGAGGATCAGGTGAGGGAATTTTGCTTCCGCTTCAACAGGTGAACTGCAGTACACACTGAGAGGCACTGGGGCCAGAAGGGCAACCAGCACATATTCACGTGCCCTGGGCCAGGTACAATTTATGATCATTTACAAAGGACTTCCAGAATTTGTGGCACCCCCAAGAAAAGTGATATATGTATAGTGGAGAGTAGAGGCTAACAAAATTGTCAAAGTTGATGTGGGCGGATCTGGATGTATTGTTTTTTATTGTGGTACCCAATAATCTGTGTGAACGTTATGAAGTGTCTGTAAGGTGGCCAGGTGTGGAGCAATAATGTATGGGTCCTAAGCTTGAGCCTTCGCCGACAGTAATGGAAGCATATAAGAAGGTGATGCAATATTTGAAGAAAAAGATGCAACATGTAAATATGTTGAAAGTCATGCAAACTGCACAAAAATAGAAATGGGAGTGTACCTGCTTATTAGGACTTAGGACAGCTGGGTTGAGAGTAAGCATAGGCCTCCTGTGCCCTCGGGAGCGACCGAGAGAGGCCACTCTCTCCAGTCCTGTGCTTCTCTCATTCTGGTTAACAGCAGGAGAGCAGAATCAGGATTTGGTAAGGGAGTTGGCTGGGCCAATGCTGAACACTGGACTGGAACAAGAAGGAGGATGTGTTGTGCATCAGCGTGTAAGGTAGGTGAATTTTTATTTAATTTATTAGTGGTGTGTCATAGTGCATGCACCCACCTACAACCCGTTTGCCCATCCAACCACTCTCCATAGGTGCCGGCTGCCACTGGCTGCACTGCAGAGTTTGTTGTATGTTCCAGGAGGATTCAGGCAACAATAAAAATGTCAAGTTAACACCAGTGATCAAGGGCCAGATGTACAATGCGTTTTGCATGGAGCTAACTGCGAAATTCCCAGTTTGTGCCATGCAAAACGCGCATCGCGATGCACATTCCCATTTTGCGAGTCTGTACCGACTCGTAAAATGGGAATGCGACTCGCAAATAGGAAGGGGTGTTCCCTTCCTATTTGTGATTCGCACCGCGATGCAGAATTGCTATGTGACCGCGAATGCGGTCGCAAAGCATTCGCAATTAGCACCCATGTGAAGTGGGTGCTAACTCATTCGCAAAAGGGAAGGGGTCCCCTTCACCTTTGTTAATGTCGCTAAAAATATTTTTTCAGAGCTGGCAGTGGTCCAATGGACCACTGCCTACTCTGAAAAAATTAAACCAAACAGTTAAATTTTTTCGTTTGTATTGCAACTCATTTTCCTTTAAGGAAAACGGGCTGCAATACAAAAAAATAAAACTGCTTTATTACAAAAGCAGTCACAGGCATGGTGGTCTGCTGTCTCCAGCAGACCACCATCCCTGTGAGTGCAGGAATCGCAAGAAAGTCGCTGATTGCGACCCACCTCATTAATATTAATGAGGTGGGTCTTTGCGACCCCCTTGGGATTCGCAGATGGTGTCAGGGACACCATTCTGCATATGGATTTGCGACTCGCAAATTGCGAGTCGCTCCGACTTGCAATTTGCGAGTCACAAAACTATATCTACCTACATCTGGCCCCAACAAATGTTATGTTCCTGCTAGAGAGAGATCAGAGTTTTGTCTAGTGGCAGATTCAACTGTAGTGCAGAGGGTTAATGTGCCTTTTGCAAAAAGCATACCATACAGATCACAGCACTGCATTTATGTCAATAGCTCATTGGGTTTCTGTGTTGTCACAGAGATCCTTTTGTTACTTACTGTTCATAAATGACAATCCTAATGTAGCACAGCGACATATGAACTGTCATCAAAGAGCTGTATACACACTGCATGGTATTAGGTTAGAAAGTTATGCTTTTCCCCAGTCTTTAATTATCCTAACAGAGGCTATGGAGGGGCTAAGGAGAGATGAAGGGCAATGTTGGATAGTGGTTGTGAGGAAATCTCCGCAAAGAGGTCATTGGATAGGCTCGGGAGGGTGGCGCAAAAAAGATTGTTGCAGCTGGTGCGACCAGCGCTAAAGCTGGCTCTGGTTTTGGAATAAGTTGCGAAACAAGAGACAAGAAAAACAAGAAAAGAGAATAGCTCCTTTTAAAGTATAAGTGTTCTTTTTTTCATTTTAACTTTTTGTCCTTTTGTGACACAGTGACCTGGGTGTAGGATGACATTAAAACATTCAGGGGGTCATTCCGACCCCGGCGGGCGGTGGGCGCCGCCCGCCGGGCGGAAACCGCCCAAACACCGCCCCGTGGTCAGATGACCGCGGGGGGCATTCCGACTTTCCCGCTGGGCCGGCGGGCGATCTGCAAAAGATCGCCCGCCGGCCCAGCGGGAAAGCCCCAGCAAAGATGAAGCCGGCTCCGAATGGAGCCGGCGGATTTGCTGAGGTGCGACGGGTGCAGTGGCACCCGTCGCGATTTTCAGTGTCTGCCAAGCAGACACTGAAAATCTTGCTGCCCATGCCAGTGGCATGGGCAGTGCAAGGGCCCCCAGGGGCCCCACGACACCCGTTCCCACCAGCCTCTTCCTGGCGGTGTAAACCGCCAGGAACAGGCTGGCGAGAAGGGGGTCGGAATGGAGGATTCCTTTGGCCAGGGGAAAACCGGCGGGAAACCACCGGTTTCCCTTTTCTGACCGCGGCTTTACCGCCGCGGTCAGAATTGGCCAGGAAGCACCGCCAGCCTGTTGGTGGTGCTTCCGTGGTCGTTGGCCCTGGCGGTCAATGACCGCCAGGGTCAGAATGACCCCCTCAATGTTTATCTCCCAGTCATTGTCAACGCTTGTGCCATGGCACAATAGTGCACATCTGATGTATTCAGCACAGTAAGACAAGAGGGAATCAAATTGGATCATTTTAAAATACATTTGGATTCATTATGTGACTGCCAGTTATTTTGCAGATTTGCAGCTTTGTTTTAAGTGCAATAATGTGGATGTTTTATTAGTGCTGCGAAGTGACCACAGCCATTTGTGTAGCTCCCTATTAAATCATTACTTACATTTTAGATTCGCACACGTCACACATTTTTAGATATTGGAACTGATTGTTTAATCAGAAGAGTAGCACTTATAAATTAACATATATTGGCAACTATGATTTATCTAAGCCAAGGCTATGATTTAAAAATACCTAATAATATGTATAAGAGAAACATTAATAGTTGAAAATATATTTTTTTACCAGTAAGATCACTCCACAAGTTACTGCACATTAAGGCCCATATTTATACTTTTTGACGCTAAACTGCGCTAACGCAGTTTAGCGTCAAAAAGTTTTGCGCCGTCTAACGCCATTCTGAAGCGCCATGCGGGCGCCGTATTTATGGAATGGCGTTAGACGGCGCAATCAGACCGGCGCTGCCTGGTTTGCGTGGGAAAAAACCACGTAGACCAGACAGCGCCGGCGTAGGGGGAAAATGGCGCATGGGCGTCTTAAAATGGGGCAAGTCAGGTTACGTCGAAAAAATCGTCTTAACCCGACTTGCGCCATTTTTTAACGACGCCCATCCCCCATCAACATGACTCCTATCATTGTAAAGATAGGAGTCATGCCCCCTTGCCCAATGGCCATGCCCAGGGGACTTTTGTCCCCTGGGCATGGTCATTGGGCATAGTGGCATGTAGGGGGGCACAAATAAGGCCCCCCTATGCCACCAAAACAAAATATAAAAAAAAAAAAATTATACTTACCTGAACTTACCTGAATGTCCCTGGGGTGGGTCCCTCCATCCTTGGGGGTCCTCCTGGGGTGGGCAAGGGTGGCAGGGGGGGTCCCTGGGGGCATGGGAGGGCACCTGTGGGCTCATTTTGAGCCCACAGGCCCCTTAACGCCTGCCCTGAGCAGGCGTTAAAAAGTGGCGCAAATGCGCCGTTTTTAGCCACGCCAACTCCCGGGCGTCTCTTTTGCCCGGGAGTATAAATACCACGTAAAGTCCTGGGAGTCATTTTTTAGACGGGAACGCCTCCCTTGCATATCATTAACGCAAGGAAGGGGTTCACGCTAAAAAATGACGCACATTCCGGGAACTTTGGCGCTATTCGCCTCTAACGCCATAGTATAAATATGGCGTTAGTTGGCGTTAGTTTTGCGTCGAAATTGCGTCAAAAAAAACGACGCAATTTCGGCGCAAACGGAGTATAAATATGGCCCTAAGTTTGTCTGTAAATTATTGGCTACTGGTTAAGCATTTGAATCTACATGCCACTGGCTCAGTTTTAGAATCTTTCAATGATGATAAAAAATGAACATACTTCCATTCCTTTCTTGATGGTGATATGTAGTTTCACTACTTTTACACTTTGAATTAGCACTGAAGTATTATTTAATATTATCTTTCAAGGTTTGTGGAGTTGTGTACTGTCTTTCCAAATTGCTCTCCAGACGCAGACTTCATGTAGTGAGCCCCTCACAGGAGGGTACTCTCCAGCCTGGATCACCCACAACACAGACACACAGAGGTGGGAGGGCTCTGCACTAAAGTGTGGTCAACGTAGACAAAGGCCTAGCCCGACCTAAAGATCCCCCTTAAACCTGCAGCTCCACCCCTCCTCACCCATAGCATCTACAAAGGACAGTCCTTCATGAAGTCTAATCAGCAGCCATTTTCACTAAGGCGGTCATTATATTGGCGTTAAAAGGCACATACCGCTGTGCAGAAGACCGCCAACACACCGCCGCGGCCGTGGAATTCCGCCACAACTATTATGATCCACATCTCGGAATCCGCCAAAAGTCAGACACCCACACAAGTCCGCCACACCAAAGGTCAGTGATAAACTGCCGACAACAAAACCTCCACTGTCACGCCAACATAAATACGCCCACACTATCATGACACACGAATCCACGCGGCAGTCTTTCAACCGCGGTATTCCATTGGCGGTACACACCACCGCGCTCAAAATACACACACTCTTACAAAAAACAGCCACATTGGACAATTCTAAATACACACACCTGAGACACATACACACACCACTCCCACACACCCATTACAATATAAAACAAACACCCACATCACCCACAAACCCCCACAACAAAAAATTCTGCAAGAAGGCCAGAGAGAGACACCACCAGCAAGAACAACAGCATCCACAGGCACACAACACCATCACCCACACAACTTCCACGCACCTCACACAACACACCACTACATATCACCACACTTATCACCACACACTCCACCCCACACATCACCTACACCACCCCATGGCACGGCAAAGACACCCCAGGTTCTCGGAGGAGGAGCTTAAGGTCATGGTGGAGGAAATCGTCCGGGTAGAGCCACAGCTATTCGGATCACAGGTGAAGCACACCTCCATAGCTAGGAAGATGGAGCTATGGTGAAGAATAGTGGACAGGGTCAACGCAGTGGGACAACACCCAAGAAATCGGGAGGACATCAGGAAGAGGTGGAACGACCTATGGGGGAAGGTGCGTTCCGTGGTCTCAAGACACCACCTGGCAGTTCAGCGGACTGGTGGCGGACCCCCACCTTCTCCCCCACAACTAACAACATGGGAGGAGCAGGTCTTGCCGATTCTGCATCCTGAGGGCCTCGCAGGAGTAGGTGGAGGAATGGACTCTGGTAATTCAAAGCTTTACTATTACATCCTCCACCCTACCTGCATGCTATCACATACCCCCACCCTCACCCTCAGCACCCCAACTCCTCAAAAATGTCCCAACATCACAAACCACACATCCCAACACCAAGCCCTGCATGCAACAACAAAGCATGGACACCCATCACCAAAGCATGCCCACTGCACATACCCATACACCCCACTAAACCATCATCACGCAAGCTTCCACACAGGAATGCTAGCACTGGGGTACACGGTCACCCACCCATTGCACACCATTACACACACAGATTTAACAAACATCCTTTTATACCCCTGCAGGACCCCTACCCAACGTCACCGGACAGGAGGGTCCACACATGTCCACACCACCAACAGAAGGGGCCCACAGTGATGATAGCACCTCTGTCCAACTGGATCTAGATGACCAGCCCGGACCCTCGGGGCCCTCTGGACAGTCGGTTCCCCTCACACAGGCACAGGCCACCACAGACCTTCCCCCCTCTGGAAACACCAGCACAGCAACCACCCAGTGGGCCCATACCTCCATCCCCAGGACACGTCAATCATCTGTGTGTCCACCACTACAGGGAACCCAGGCTAACCCACCACCCCAACAACAACAGGGACCGGGGGGCAGTGGTAGTGGGCACACGGTCTAGTGGACGGAGGCACTGGAACACAGGGGAACTTGGAGGGCTGGCGTGCGAATGGGGGCGGAGAGGCCAAGGGAACCCACTCTCCACAAGGCCCTCTCCTCCATCATGGGAGCCTACCACCACTCCCAGGAGACGATGGCAACGGTACTGGCCAAGTTTCAGGAGACCCAGCGGCTGCAGGAGGAACAGTATTTGGGCTTCAGGGAGGAACTCAGAGCCATCAGCTCCACCCTGGGCACCATCGTAGGGGTGCTGAACGAACTACTCAACACCAGGAGGGACACTGTGGCACCACAAGGGGCCCCTGACACTAGCATGGATGATGAACTGCCCACCACCTCCGCCGGCGCTAGTGGACAGGAGGCCCCGCCACAGGACCACCACACCAGCACCCCACCTCCTGCAGAGGGAGAACCACCCCGCAAACAGTCCCTGAGATCCAGGAACAAGACAGAGAACGATGCCAAGACCCCCGCCAAGAAATGAGACCACCCTGATTGTCATCTTACTGTCCCACTTTGTCACCCTGTCCATAATTATACTGCCCCAGCTCCACTTCCTATGTCCATATGGGCAATGCACCTGAGAGACTAATAAACTGGACTCTGCCATGGGCACTCCTCCGCCATCACCCCTCACCATTTCACTACCCCCTCCAATTTTGAGCATTTAAATAAACACACCTAAAGCACAAAATGATCTGGAGTCTGTCTGTGATTTCGAAATAGTGTATTAGCAATTACAGTGACAAAATGTTTTTTAAATAGTAATGTCAACATACCTATGTCACACAGCTCTAGTCCATGAGGAATCTAAGCAGATGTCACACAGTGGGACCCACATCTGTGAAACCGTAAGGGAAAGTGACAACTCAGTGACCATACACTGGGTGAAAATGACAGACAGGAGAGAGGTAGTAGTGTTAAAGTACATGTGGTAGGCAGGATTGTATTCTTACATGTGTCTCACTGGAAATATTGCTGGATCACTGAGTCCCTGTTGTGCATGTCTTCTTCCTCTGCTTCCTCCTCATCACTGTCCACAGGCTCCACAGCTGCAACAACACCGCCATCTGGACCATCCTCCTGCAGAAAAGGCACCTGGCGTCACAATGCCAAGTTGTGAAGCATACAGCAGGCCACGATGATCTGGCACACCTTCTTTGGTGAGTAGAATAGGGATCCACCTGTCATATGGAGGCACCTGAACCTGGCCTTCATGAGGCCGAAGGTCCACTCGATCACCCTCCTAGTTCGCCCATGGGCCTCATTGTAGCGTTCCTCTGCTCTGGTCCTGGGATTCCTCACTGGGGTCAGTAGCCATGACAGGTTGGGGTAACCAGAGTCACCTGCAAATGGTGAGGGGCAACTGTTAGACACACACTAACCTGGAGGGATAACCCCAGACCCAGACAACCATTCCCACTGACTTGCTTCCAGGTGCTCACCTAATAGGAACACACAGTGCCTCTGGAGTTGACCCATCACATAAGGAATGCTGCTATTCCGCTGGATGTAGGCGTCATGCACTGAGCCAGGGAACATGGCATTCACATGGGAGATGTACTGCTCTGCCAAACATACCATCTGTACATTCATAGAATGATAACTCTTCTGGTTTCTGTACACCTGTTCACTCCTGTGGGGGGGGACCAAAGCCACATGGGTACCATCAATGGGATCTATGATGTTGAGGATATGTCCCTAGGCATAGAAATCACCTTTCACTGAGGGCAAATCCTCCACCTGAGGGAAAACGATGTAGCTCCGCATGTGTTTCAGAAGGGCAGACAACACTCTGTACAATACGTTTGGAAAACATAGGCTGGGACATCCCTGATGCCATGGCCGCTGTTGTTTGAAAAGAGCCACTTGCAAGGGAATGGAGCACTGACAGCACCTGCACTTGAGGGGGGATTCCTGTGAGATGGCGGATTGCTGACATCAGGTCTGGCTCCAACTGGGTACACAGTTCCTGGATTGTGGCACGGTCAAGCCTGTAGGTGATTATCAAATGTCGCTACTCCATTGTCGACAGGTCCACCAACGGTCGGTACACTGGAGGATGCCGCCATCTCCTCACATGTCCCAGCGGACTGTGCCTATGAAGGACAACAGCAAGCACAGAGTCAAACAAGGCAGAGGTACGTACCCACAGTTTACCCAGAACACCAATCATACACAAAAGGTGGCCTGTATGTGTGTTGAGACTAGGCCTAGGTATGTGTGACGCAGTTGAAAATTAAGCCATGTGGGCCCCCAAAATGGCGGCTGCCTGACCTGTAAAGTGGGACAATGGGATGTGAGGTAACTGCGCTGGCGATGTACACCGTCGCGGTAGGCGGTCGAAGACCGTGGCGCAATGCTGCATTGGTTAACATTGGACCCTATGGGTTCCAGGAGCCAATGACGATGTATGCCGGCGGTGACGGTACGCACCGCCGCGGACGTGACCGCCATTTTCTATCTGTTCAATCACTCGATACCTGATCTTCGACAGGAGAGGACCTACACTGCAAGTGCTGCTGTGACCTCGGTCTGGAAGAGACAATGGCTCATGCGTCTGGGGAAAGCGCCCCTGCCTTCACATCGGAGGAGTTGGAGAAGCTCGTGGATGGCGTCCTCCCCCAGTACACGCTACTCTACGGTCCTCCAGACAAACAGGTAAGTACACAGGGAGCATGTTGTATGGGCTATACCTGTGTGGAGAGGGCTGGATGTAAGAAGGAAGGGGGCAGAATGCTGCATGCATGAAAGACGGTGAATGCATGTGCCACATGGCAAGGGTAGGGATGGGGGCCAATCACTTTGATGGTGCAGTTGGTAATGACTTCTCTTCTTACCCTGTACATTTCATGTAGGTCAGCGCCCACCAGAAGAAAGATATTTGGCGTGCCATCGCCAAGGACGTCCGGACCCTGGGGGTCTACCACAGACGGAGCACCCACTGCCGTAAAAGATGGGAGGACATTCGCTGCTGGAGCAAGAAGACGGCAGAGACTCAGCTGGGGATGGCCTCCCAACGTGGGAGGGGTGCCTGTCGCACCATGACCCCCCTGATGTTCAGGATCCTAGCGGTGGCCTACCCGGAGTTGGATGGGCGCTTGAGGGCATCACAGCAGACACAAGGGGGTGAGTACACTCTCATTCTGCTGACTTTGCGTGCAGTGGAGTTGTCTGGGTGGGGGAGGAGGGCTGTGGGTTTCCCTAGGCCAGGGCGAGTTCCGTAGGCAAGGCCCCTCCGTAAGGCAGGCCATGTGGCACCCCAGCCCACCTCTGTAGAGTGTCAAGTACAGCTATTCATGCCCCTTTGTCATCTATGTGTGCAGATGTCGTCCATAGCCTTGAAGGCCATTTCCCAGGAATTGAAAAGTGGAGCCCAAGAGCACGGCGTAGTGCAGGGGGCTTCTGTGTCTGTGTTGTCCTCCAACGGTAGCGGTAATCCATGCACTCAACATGTCTTTCTTCTATCCCCCCCTTTTTGTGGTCTCCCTGTTCTTGTGTGCATTAGCATCATCAGGCGGAGGAGCAGTGGCAACGGAGCACGAGGGAGCTGCATCCCACATGGCCCTGGAGGGCGAGACTACGGACTCGGAATTCACCAGTGGGATGGAGGACGAGGGGAGCTTCACGGCGGGGACAGGAGCTGACACCAGCAACACAGACTCGTCCTCTGATGGGAGCTCCCTTGTGGTGGCGGCAACATCTGTGCCCCCCGCATCTACAGGTACAGCCGCCAACCCCCCTACCAGCACCGCCCTCCCAGCACCCCCTCAGCCTTCGCCCCATGCCCGCTCACCCAGGAGGGTGGGCATCACCTTCGCCCCAGGCACCTCAGGCCCTGCCCCAGTCACCCCTGCTGCCCTCAGTGAGGAGGCCATTGACCTCCTCAGGTCCCTCACTGTTGGGCAGTCTACCATTTTGAATGCCATCCAGGGTGTAGAAAGGCAGTGGCAACAAACTAATGCATTCCTGGAGGGCATTCATTCTGGTCAGGCGGCCCTTCACCAAGCTTTTCAAACTCTGGCCTCAGCACTGATGGCAGCCATTGTTCCCGTCTCTAGCCTCCCCCCTCCAACTTCCTCCACCCAGACCCAATCCCCTGTACCTCTGCCTATCCCAAGCACACCATCAGGCCAGCCTGCACACACGTCAACACACAAGGGAAGCTCAGGCAAACATAAGCACCACACATCCCACAGGCACTCACGCAAGCAACACACACATGCAGACACACCAACATCCACTGCCTCCACTGTGTCCCCCTCGTCGTCGTCTCCCTCCTCCCTCCCAGTCTCGTTTACACTCACACCTGCATGCACTACCTCTACAGCCACTACGTCCCTCATCAGCACACCCACCAGCACACCCCGCTCACGTGTAGTCACCACCCCCACTACGATTCACACGTCCCCTGTGTCCTCTCCCAGTGTGTCTGTGACGCCTCCTCCCAAGATACACGATCGCAGGCACACACCCACCCAACAGCCATCCACCTCATGACAGCCTCCAGCGCATGCACCTGCACCCAAAGTCACCAAACGTACACCTCTTCCTCCACTCCCAAACCCCATCCAGCTACCCGTCCCAGTGTGTCCAAAAAACGTTTCCTGTCCAGCCTTGACCTTTTTCCCACACCTCCCCCACCCCGTCACTCATAGGTCCCGAAGTAGCAGCTCAGCCACCCCATCTCCAGGACCAGTGGTGCCTGTAGTCACCGGTATGTGGAGTGCACCGGCCACCAGGACAGCCAGTGTGGCATGGAGCCACAGCACAGACAGTCCCCCACCTGTGAAGCATCCGAAGTTGGCCAGTGCCCGGCGGGAGAGGGGGAAGACTCCAGCCACCAAAGCCGCTCCCAGGGGTCCCTTTGGGAGTGTGGAGTCAGCTGTGACACCTTCCAAGGTGGGGAAGGGCCACAAGAAACCCGGCAAGTCTGGGAAGAGCTGCACGGCGGAGAAGACCGCCATCATCCCTGCTGCCCAGGAGGCCACCGCCAGCCCCAGCCCAGCTGCCCAGGAGGCCACCGCCAGCCCCAGCACAGCTGCCCAGGAGGCCACTGCCAGCCCCAGCCCCGCTGCCCAGGAGGCCACCGCCAGCCCCTCTGTCCTTCACAGGAGGAAGCACTCTGGGCAACATTCCCCCTCCAGAACCAGTGGAGACATCCATCCACTACCTCTGTCCTTCACAGGATGAAGCACTCTGGGCACCAGTCCCCCTCCAGAACCAGTGGAGACATCCATCCACTACCCCTGTCCTTCACAGGATGAAGCACTCTGGGCACCATGCCCCCTCCAGAACCAGTGGAGACTGTTATCCACTACCTCTGTCCTACACAGGATGAAGCACTCTGGGCACCAGTCCCCCTCCAGAACCATTGGAGACAGTTATCCACTTGATAGACTGTGGCTTTGCACTCCCCAGGATATGGCAGTGGGCAACCCACCCACTGTAGAGACTTGAGAGACTGTGGCTTTGCACTCCCCAGGATTGAACAGTGGGCAACCCACCCACTGCAGAGACTTGTGAGACTGTGGCTTTGCACTCCCCAGGATTGAACAGTGGGCAAACCACCCACTGTAGAGACTTGAGAGACTGTGGCTTTGCACTCCCCAGGATTGAACAGTGGGCAAACCACCCACTGTAGAGACTTGAGAGACTGTGGCTTTGCACTCCCCAGGATTGAACAGTGGGCAAACCACCCACTGTATAGACTTGAGTGACTGTGGCTTTGCACTTCCCAGGATTGAACAGTGGGCAACCCACCCACTGTATAGACTTGAGAGACTGTGGCTTTGCACTCCCCAGGAGTGAACAGTGGGCATGTGGCCCCCTCGTGGATTTGGCGTCATGCACTCAAGCGGCTGAGGTGCCCCCGCTTTCCCTCTCCCTGAGGTGCCTGTTTAGTTGCTCTCTGATGCCCCTGCAGTGTTCTCTCCGTCATGGTCGGGGATCTTGTGTGGGCCTCGCCCATACCGTGTGGTCCCAGTGTTCCACTGACTTTCTTCGTGCAGTACCTGGACTACTATGCCTGGTATATATTTTGTACATGGTGTATATATATATATTTCTGCCTACTTGTTTGTAATATATTCCGATGGTAACACTCATTTTCTTTGGTCTTTGCATTCTTCCAGGGAGGGTTGGGGGGTGTAACTGTGATGTATTGATATGCATTAGTGTGTGTGTTGTAGTGGGTGAGGGTGGGGGTGGGGGTGTTACGTGTGTGTCCCTGTTTTTTGCCTTCCCCCTCCCCTGTGTCGTAGGTGCAGTACTCACAGTGGTCTTCGCCGCTGGCGTTCGTGCTCCTGGTAGAGGAGCAGGAAGACTATCGCAGGTAGGATTTGGAGTTCGTTCCTCGTGGAGTGTGTAGAGGTGAGCGTTTTCCCTTCGAAATTCCTGTTTCCGTCATGTTTTTATCCGCGGTGTATCCGCCCCGGAAAAGGTGGCGGATTGGCCTGTCATAATAGTGTGGGCGGTACATTGTCTTCCGCCTGTCTGTTGGCGGTGACCGCTGCGCTGTTTGTTTGTACCGCCGTGGCGGTCGGAGTGTTAAAGTGGCTGTCTTTGTTGGCGGTTTCCGCCACAGTCGTAATTGCTATTTTTTTACCGCCGGCCTGTTGACGGTCTTACCACCGCTTTAACACCGTCCGCCTGGGTTGTAATGACCACCTAAATTTGTAAAAAGAGCCCTTTCAGGCTCCCATCACTCACACCAGTGTTTGCATCTCCACTCTCCACCCTCCAGCCACTGGAATGCAAGAAATACACCTACACTGTCTGGTAAGCTCGACTCACCTTTCATCGGGTGCCAATACAAACCAGAGGCATTCAAATAGATTCCACTGTGCTTTGTAATTAATGCTACAAGCCAAACATGAGGATGAACATCAGCAGAAATCCTATCCAGCATGTGCAGAATCTCCTTTTCAATGTGCATGTTATTTCCCATGCATTTGCTCATACTGCCGTGATCATAAAGATACTGCTTCTTCTGAGTGCAGCCTAAAGCTCTTGATTTTTCTCGACATAGGCATGCAGCCATTACTTTTCACTTTCAACCCATAACCCTTTAGATGATCAACTGACCTAGCTGGATTGGTGGTCTAGCAGTAGCCTAGCAACAGACACAGGGGGTCATTACAACCTCGGCGGTCTTTTTACAAGACCGCCGAGGGACCGCCGTGCTGAAGACCGCCAGTGGTGGCGGTTTTCCGCTCTGCGTATTATGACTGTTGGCAGCTCTACGTTGTTTTTCCGACAGAGAGCCTCCAACAGCCATAGTGACGGGCGGCGGGGAAGTGGAGGTTGCTCCACCTCCACCGCCACGCCAACAGAACACCGCCCTGCAAATCACGTCCTGTGATTCTGCGCGGCGGTGTTCTGTTGGCGGTGTGGTGTCGGCGGAGCTGCCCCCATGACTCCCGTCCCCTCCCAGAGGATCGACGGAACAGGTAAGTTGATCGTCCATTAGGGGAGGGGGGTGGGAGGGTGTTGTGTGTTGTGTGCGTGCATGGGGGTGTGTGTGGGTGTATGTAGAGGGGGTGTGTGAGTGCATGTATGCTTGCGGGGGTGTTGCGTGTTTTGGGAATGAGTGCGTGTATGTCTGTGGGTATGTCTGTATGGATGTGTACATGTATGTTTGAATGTGGGTGTGTGTGTCTGACTGTGTGTGTGTGGATGTTGGCATGTGTGTCAGTGTGTGTGCGTGTATGTGTGTTGGTGGTGCCTGCGTGCGTGTCGGGTGTGTATGAGTAAGGTAATGTCGGGGGTCGGGGTGGGGAGGGGGTCCTGCCACCCTTGGGGGGTGGCAGGGGTGGTGGGGAGTTAGGAGAGGGAGTCGGGTGGGGGTGTGGGGTGGGGGAGACCCCTATCAGTGCCAGGGAAGGAATTCCCTGGCACTGATAGTGCTTACCGCCATGGATTTCATGGCGGTTCCTACAGCTGGAAATCAACGGTGGTAAGCCGGATCACAATACCGGCGGCGGTATTGTCACGGCCGCCGGGCTGGAGACCGAGGTCTCCAGCCCAGCGGGCGGAACGGAGAAGCGGCGGATGACCATGGCGGTAACCGCCATGGTCATAATTTTAAAAAAAAGACCGCCAGCCTCTTGGCGATCTTACCACCGCTTTAACACCATCCACCAGGGTTGTAATGACCCCCACAATGTTTACCTGATTCTAGTGTCTTCCTAATATAGCACAATCTTCACAATTAAACAATGTTGTTTCTTTCTACAGTCTTGCAGTCTCAAACTACATGCTGGCTCAAAAATATGCCCTGCTCTCTATTGTAATTCTGCAAATATCCCACAACTCTTTTCCAAGATTAAAATCTCTCCTCCTTCTCAAAGTCATATCTCTAAAACCTAACAATACCCAGTCTTCTGTAACTGATCTAGAAGTCCCACCAACTATGTACATGAGTTAACCCGCTACCACTATTGATCACAACTAACCACTAATAATTTAATCCACCATAAGCAAACTGGAGTGACTGCATGTAAGGGTTTGCTTTGAGCGCAAAACACTAATCCCAAAAACTAACAGTAAACAATAACACTGGACTAACCACTAACCTTGGGTTTCAAGAGCAGTGTGCAGCTCAGTGTAAAGCCCCTTGGCGCCTCCTCAAGGGTAGTAACTGCTTCATATAAATGCAATTGCAATCACTTTATAATCTTTCTTTGGTTATCTAAATTTAAGTTGGTCAGCTGCAGCACTGCATCCTGCTCTCTTTAAGGCTCTGCGCAGATTATCACTTAACTGTTTCTGCAGTGTGACAGTGGTCGACCTTGAGGATTAAATCTGTGGTGTGCCAAATATAACACTCACAGCTAAACAGAAGCATTTTTTTGTGATTAGGGGGCACCTTTCCCTGAAAAGTAGCATCAATTTGTTTATATTTGTTATATTGGGAGGGGCAACTGCAGGTATGTGATAAAAATTATGTAAAACTCTAAGGGCCTGATTATGGGGGGGGGGGTCAGTGTATTCCTAGATTATGAGGGGGGGGCAGTGTATTTCTATCTCTTCTTCACCCCTATTTGCTCTGGGATCGGAATTATAAATTGAGTGGTATTTACTGCATCCGGTACGGTAGGTCAAACCTGCTTGAAATTAACAGGGGAAAATGTATGGTGCTAGCGTACCATTCACATTTTGGTGTGACATGTTATTCCTTAGGAACTCATAATATGTGCTATGTATCACACCTGATAAGTACCATACCATGGGGTATCGTTAATTATCTGGTGTGATAAAAAGCATGTGGATTAAAAAAAGCTCGGAATCAGGATCTACACATTTTTTTGTACTATGGCATTTAACCCTCTGTTTTTTTTAATAATCTTTTTGACATTATGACACAGCCTTCTCTCTCACTTTTTAATGTGCTTTTCTCCACTTTGTTCATCATATAGATTTCAAACAGTAAAAACATATTGGCTGTCACGGGTTTTTCTAATACTTTACTGTTAGGGACATACAAGTAAAGGCCAGTCAGGTGAAAGATGTGGCCAGGTGGCAACCCTATTAACAGGTCATTAGATTATAAATTATTACTCCTTATAGAGCTTCCCAAGTCAAGAGGGGCATGTATTATTTTATTTTCAAAAATAAAATCCCATTTTGGGATTTTATTTTTGAAAATAAAAAATTAAAACTGTTTGGTGCAGGGCTGTGTCATGATGATGCATCCCTGCACCAAACAGGGAAATACTGCTGTGACAGGGATTCCTGCCAATGTATTATAAATGACCGCCTGCAAATGCATTATATATGGCCGCCTGCTAAATTTATAAATTCAGTGGGCAGTCCCTCCACCATGGGGTGGAGTCATCGACTCCTTCCCCATGGTGGATAACGGGCCAAATGCTGACTAATAAATCTGGCTCTAAATCATTAACCTAGATTAGATGGTGTAGGAAAGTACCATCTTTCTTGGCATGTTACCCCCAATATCTGTCTGATTGTCAGTGTATTTTGAGTGCATCACTGGGATCCTGCTAGTCAGGACCCCAGTGCTTATGGATTGTGGCCTACATGTCACCTCTTACTTTTCAGACATTGAGTAGTATCCAGATCACTATTAGCCCGGAACCGGAAGCAGAGCGGAGCAGAGCAGTGACGAGCAGTGACGAGTGTCTGCAGTTGCGGCAGAGGCAGCCACAGCGGCAGCGACAGCAGTAGCCACAGCCAGGCTGAGCTGCACTGCAGAGTTACCAGGAGTGGACATAGATCGAGACATAGACCCGGCCCGCTCGGCCCACGCTGCTCACACAAGCCGAGGCGCAGAGGCTCAGGGCAGCGGGTCGACAGGCAGCGGTGTGGAGTGGAGTAGAGCAGGGGCGCAGGGGCGTGGAGCGTGGGAGAGTTGCTCCACCTGCTCCACCTTCCCACCCACTGTGGTCCTGTAACACCGCAAACGCCGGAAGCTGGAGCCAAGCCAGAGCCCGCCATAGCGAGTAAGTACCTGTCTGACCTGCCTGCCTGACCTGCCTGACCTGTCCTGACTTGTCCTGCCTGACCTGCCTGATCTGCCTGATCTCCTCCGACGGGTGCTCCAGCCCAATCACTGGGTCTTGGCTCCCTTCTCCCTCTCTCACTCCCTTCCGCACCCTCCTTCCTCTCTCAGAAGAGTATAGTGGGGTAGGTGGGTTAGGGGCAGGGGGTGTGGGCGGTGAGCGGTGATACGGGGGGGCAGGTGGCACATGGTTGGGTGGGGGAAGGCAGAGAAGTCGGGAGGGAGCAGGAGGAGGGAGCAGGGCAGGTAGTGGCAGTGTCTCTTCTGAGAGAACAGGACTTGGACTAAGATTTGGGCCAAGAAAAGTAACTTAACGAGGCAGTCTAAGTAGGCAAGAGGAGCACTCGCATTTGCATAGTGTTGAATAGAACTGAAAGCAGCTGGACATCTGGCACTGGACATTTGGACACCACAGCACCACAACAGGCCTGTATTGTCTAGTGCGAGTGCGGCAGCTACAGGTGTCAAGGGAGAGTCCCGGTCCCCACGGAGGCGACCTAGCCAGGTCTGGGTACGGCTTGTGGCGGAGAACCAGTGAGACCCACTCGCCATCGGTGTGTGGCCGCAAGACTTTTGAGGCAGTGGGAGCCGGAAGTGAGGGGCTCCTGTCCAACTCTAACCTCAATCTTATTGCAACTCCAATTCAATCCAACACTTGAGTATTAACCTACAGGACTTTCATGATCCAACAGTAGTGGGCATCGCCATTTATTCACCCACTCAAGCTCAACAAGACTGTTTAAGCACCCTGCCGGGTGTAGTAGCGTGCTTGTGCCCTCCCTGCCTTCCCAGCCCTGAGATCTGCAGCAGAAAACGCAGAATCGAATAGGGCCACAAGCATAAGTAACAAGCAACAGCTGCAGAAAAGCCCTGGGTTGAGGGTGTGACATGGGGTGAGGCGGCGCTCATTGTACTCAACTGTGCTCATCAGCGCTCAACTGGAGGGTGAGGTGGCAAGAGGCAAGCATCAAGAGGCAAGTGGCAAAGGGCCATTAAATCACTAGCGAATCACTAGTGAACTAATTGGATCCAATCTACTCTTATATATCTGCGTCTTCTACGTGTACTAAACACCGCAAAGCAATATGACCCACTTGAGCAAGCTAATTCAAGATAGTTGCGCAACAACAGACCTCACAGACCGATTAGGTCCATGACGCTCCTGGAAGGGGGCCAGTTACATAAGGCACAGAAGATACAGAAACAAGCACGGGAATCAAGACTGGAAGAACACTCAATAACCCCTATACCATCGCCAGCACAAGTCTCGCTTGGTAATCGGAAGTGTTGGAAAGACGGGCTGAAGGCACGAAGTGCGCAGAATCTACAAGGAAATTTGAAAGGAGATAGAGCCCTCAAACTATTTGGAGGTTGCTCGAAACCAGCTCACAGGAACTTTACCACCCGCAGGGCTCGTAGAAAGACAAGAAGGCAACCAGATATAGCACAACATACCCCACTTGGGCACACGATTGATTACTCAAGCATGAGCAAACTTGGAATAGAGAAAGTTGATGAAGGAGGCTGTCCCACCCGTCCTAGCGTTGTAGGACCCACGGGGATCAAAGACATTGCTTCGGAAATTATGAATACTACAGAAACTAATTGTCTAGATGGAAAGGACAAGAGCCTGCATGCTAAAGTTGCCCAATTGCCCACAGCCCAGAAGGATCGTAAGACAGGACTCAAATGAAAGGTTTTGAATACAAAGAAATAATTTATACATAACTACTTTACAAAAACAAGGAGGGGAGTAGGAGAATCCACCGACCTAATGGCTAATGAAACCACAGAACGGTCCATTATCCCAGATCTCCCAATCCTACATTGGATGAACCATATAGTCCACCAGATTGTGTTAGAGACACGATAAGTTCCAGCTTGGATGCCTCAGCAATAGGTGAATTGCAAGATTTGACGGATATCGCAGATACTACAAGGAGAGAAAGTAGCAATTTCCTCAATAATCTTGGCAGCCCACCTAGCACCAATGTTCATCAAGCAGGCCACAACGGTAGACCTGAGGAAACTAGAACATCTTCCTCGTCATCGATCTGCCACCATTTGGCCAAAGGGCAGGCCGATCTTGTAGAAAAAAACAAACGGCAAATAGTGGCAGATCAGCCGGAGGATCTACCAAAAGAGAATATCTATGTGCACAAAAGCCTAGACAACAGTCGATCCTGCTCTACCCCACAACAAGGCACAAAGGAAGGGCCCTTGGCATCCTTTTTTACACCAGAATTGGATGCATGGGTCTCTCAAGAACCCAGCATGGAAATGTCAGGAAGCAGCAATGAGATGAAGGGGAGGCTAAAAGTGCCTATGGGGGAGGAAAATCAGTTAAACTACGAAAAGGGAGCCGAGGGCAGACCAGATCACATTATAAATACAATGAATGCATCCATCCTTGCAACAGTTAAAGCACTTACTTGGAAATCACATAAGATGAAGATACATCTCGAACTTACCCACATGCTGGCCCAAGGCGTACTTGCACCTGACAACAAATTGAATGTATTAAGTGGTAAGCTAGATAAACTGGGCAACACATGGCAGGTTGACAATATGTCCAAAGGAAACGACAATGATGAAATAATAGATAAACTATCAACCCTGCCAGAGCTACTAGCTAGTCTCATTTAACATTGCGAAACTGGAGATGAACCCAACAAAATGGAAAGTGCACCCTCAGTGGAAAAGCCGTGGATCATGGTACCCCTTGAACATCCCTATAAAAGGGGACGCTCTGCTTTTACTGAATCAGTACTCGAAAGGGAAACCTCAAAACTCACAGAAGGTCAAGAAGGAAACAAGGAGATTGAGTCAGACAACAGTAAACCAAGTATAACATACTCAAAGCAGCCAATCGATACTAACATCAAGGTAGGGGGTAACAGTATGGAAAAGCAAGACTCTGGGAAAATCTCCAAGACACTGCGCAAATCTGATACCAGGAATAATCAACAACTAACAAGAAGATAGAAGAAGAAACTGAAAATATCTCTGAAAGTCGCAAAAAAAAAAAACAGATTGAACCGTATAGGAAAGGCATCACAGGCCTCGGGGTTAGGCCAGTTCAGTTGGAGACTTACCCAATCTTTCAGCAGAGACGAACCTCCACTCTGGCTCCTGAAACTTGCTCCAACGCACATAACACTTTAGATTCGGGGGAGGACATTTGCAGAAAAGGAAAAAACAACCCCCAGATGGGCAAACATGAGGATAGTAGCGGCACAACCAAGACGGCAGGGGACAGAGTAAGCTCCTGCTTGGAGCTCCACAATGGCGAAGGCCATGCAAGGGTTATAGAGGTCTCAATCACAAACAAGCAGTGGGGTGTTACAGAACCTGTACTGGAGACAGAACAATTTTGTAAAGGGGAGGATGGCGCTGCTCCCCGGGGAGGGGACCCCCCCCAAGAAGAATCCTATGAAGCATGACCCTTCAGTGAAGGATGGGACAAGTGCCACAGTAGGGTTTATCCAAGACCCAAAGAATGAAGACCAGTTTTTCCACAACAAACTCAATAGAAAGACTACAATGATGCCTGGAATCAGGAAACAATTACAGGAAGAAGTCTAGCAAGGGCCAAGTTGGCCAACAATCAGAATAGAATCAGATGGTAGAAAGGAGGCAAGCCCCCCGGTATCGACACAAGTAATCTTGGATACCAGGCAACGATTCCAGGAAGATCTCACACAAGGTGCTTATAATCAAACACATAGAGAAGATCTAAAAAAGGGACGAGACGCACCCCCCCCTGGTAACCAGACAAGCGACCCCAGACATCTGGCAACAACACCAGAAAGAACTGTTTCAAAGAACGAACTATCAAACAATTAGAATAGATCCCAAAGGGAGACAGGAGGCAAGTCCCCCGGCACCAAGCTATGAGAACAGGGACCACCCAGCTCACACATTGACACAGGAAATGAAACCACTTCTAGAAGCAATGGAGCAGCCACAGGAGCACCCATGGAGCAATGAACGAAACCACTGCACAGCTACCTGCGTTGTCACCAGAGAGAATTCTACTGCTCTGTGTAGGTCTGGGAATGTACTGGAGTATTCTGGTACATCAAAATTCAACCCTGGTTTTCCACAGGTATAAAAGGAACAACTGTCAAATATATTTTCTCCCTTATATGCAACAGAAGGACCTTGGGATATACTTAAATATACTTCGGCTGTTGCATCACATACCATGTTAAGCGTATCTTTCATCAGAGGATTTTTCAACTGTAAATTTTAATACATACACATGAATCACCCAGAGAGAGTCTACATTAATGACATGGCCTGGCCCGGGCACGGTAGAAAGAATATTCGAATAAGAGGGCTTATTTGGAAAACTGGGGTATGAAAATCAGCAAGCCAGAGACACAATGCTACCCTTGAGTTCTGGCCAGGGATCTTAGATCAACACGTCCAACTGAATCTGTTAGCACCCTGCGAAGGACCCCGACGATCAAACCCTCGAAAGTAGATAAGAGAATTATCATACAATTGACGAGGCACCTAGGAGGAACTCAAGTGAATGATGCAAGCAATGGTGTTAACAAGAGGGAAGGTAAGGACTGGGACTGGCTCCCAAAAGCCTTGGCCATCAAAGGGGAAATGCAGGTTTAGCAATAAAGGACCCCCCACCAAATGTAGATAACAAGATGATTAGAATACTCAGTTGGAATGTGGCTGGCCTGGCCACCCTCATTGCTAGTTCCAATATTGGAGGCATTTTAAGAAATGCAGACATTCTATGCCTACAGGAAACTTGGAAGCCGGAGCCCAAGCCCATATCGGGCTTCTTAACAACACAATTCCCTGCACAAAAGAAAAACCTGTTCGGAAGACACATGGGTGGTCTTGCAACATGTGTCAAGCTAGACCTAGCGGTTAAGGTGGTGCCTTGGAAGAAATCAACCTGTGACATGTATGTGATAACCATACATGGACTAGCTCTCTCCAAAGAAATTACACCAATGTGCATCATAAATCTATATTTAAATCCTAAGCGGGAAAACAAGAAGATAAGGGTCAAAACTATTCTGAACTTATTAAAGGAGTTCTTAAATGAATCCGGACCACAAACATCTAATCTCAGGAGACTTTAACACTCCGCACCTTGGTAAGGAGGTAGGGCTCCCTGGAGATGACATAAGATCAACCCTAGAAACCTTTTTTAAGGAATATGACTTGAGTACGTCCATCTGCAGTAATACAGTAGCAGGTTCACGAATACCTATGTTCAGAAATATATCTACACTGTACTGCATCTTCTTAAGCCCAGCCTTACTACACAGATGTGTAAGCAAGAAGGTGATAGGAAGATAAGAAAGTGATCATAATCCCAAAGAAATAGAGATTGACCTCCAAGCATCGAGGCTCCTGTACTACAAAACCAGCGGGGTGCAACTTTCAACTAAGCTATGCCCCCTGACAAAAAGGATCAAATGGAGTTTGTCCTGCAAGCGAAAATACGATCTATGGAATCAAGTCAAAGGCCCATTAAACCTGGGAAGTGAGCCAGGTAGAATTAGTGACCAGTGGGCAAATATGAATAGGAATCTACATGAGTCACGATGCAGCTCTACGCATCAAGGGGCTGCAGGAAGCAAAAGACAAAAAATAGCCAGGTTCACAACAACTAGGGAAGATAGACAGCACAAGTGGAAATGTAGGCGGGCAGAAGCATATTGCAGAAGAAATAAATCCCCCGAAGCAGAAGCTCTTAGGAGGTTGGCGAGGAAAGATTAAAAAATATATGTATGGGAACTGAAACAGAAGGAGCTTGAAGAATGCTGCATTCATCTACATGCATTATCACTACCAAACTAAAGTAAAGAATTTTGGGAATATGTCAATTCTCTACTTCATTGAAGTAAGGAAAATGCGATATCGGCCAGCTAGTGGGAATCCCATGTAGGCAATCTCTACGTGGATCCTGAACACTCTACAGCCCTGAGCACCACGGGGTTGTCACACTATCTGGATGACCCTCTAGATAAGGCAATAGAGACCACAACCAAATCAGTGAAAACAGTGATCGTTAACATCAGGAGGGATGGAGCTCTGGGTCCAAATGGCCTCCCAGGGTGCATATTTAGAGATGGCCAAGATTATTGGGTCAAACCTTTGAGCACCCTCTTCAACTACTGTTTAAACCATTTGGTGGTCCCAGAGGCATGGGAAGGGTCAATATTGCACCCAATCTATAAAAAAGGAGACTTCAGTCTTCCAGAAAACTATAGGCTAATAGCCCTTCTGGATGTGGATGGGAAAGCCTATGCAAAGGTGCTGCTACAAGAACTGGAAAAATGGATAGCAGAGAATAAGATTTCACTAATATATCAAACCGGCTTCAGACCGAGCTCTTCTACATTAGATAACGTGCTAGCCATCTCATATTTAGGCCAGAAAGCACTGAAATCATAGGCTCAGCCGCTGTATGCTTGCTTTATAGACTATAGTGCAGCCTTTGATGGAGTAGTGCACCATATCCTCTGGAAGAAGCTAGCGGCATGGGGGATACCAGATAAACTCCTCACCTCCATAATCTCATTATACTCCGATACCTGGGTGAGAATTAAGATCACAAACTCACATGTGACCAGAAACATTTCCACCAATAAAGGTTTAAAACAGGGTTGTGTCATTGCACCCACCCTTTTTAACCTGTATACGGCAGACTTGAGAGCGGAATTGTTGAAAGGAAACACACTTCCCCCGAAACTGGGGAATATAGCGCTCCCCATAGGACAATACTCGGATGACCTGGTGCTTCTTGCACAGACTAGAACAGGTTTGAAAAGGGGTTTAGAGATATTGCACAGATACAATGAAAAGAATGATTTAAGGGTGATTGCTGCAAAAACCAAGGTGTTGGTCTTTGGACATCAGGCCAAAAAACACCAAAGAGAGTGAAAGATTGGTTCACTAACAATAGACAAAGAAGATAAATATCACCACCTTGGAGTCCGGCTATCAAATACAGGGAAAACATCACACCTGGTAGCAGCAATAAGAACTAAGGCAGAAAGAGCTACCTACCCCTTAACAAAACTCTACTTTCAACTACGGTCACCATCATCTCAGGCAATCGGAAGGGTCATTAAAGCAAAACTATTCCCTGGCAGGACAACTGCATTTTTAGAAAAGTGCCAGATGAGAGCCTGCAAAAGGATATTTCGGATCCCTATCTTAACCAGACATGCAGGGTTACATTTAGAGTTTAATATAACAAAAATGGACACCCTGTGTAAAATGGATATATCAAGCTCTTCCATGGTGTCTGTAGGGCCAATAAGAAATAGCCTGAGGGGTTCCCTGAACATAATCTTTAAAGATAAAGCAAGTAGTTGGGCTATCTACCTCAGGCAAGCCGAGGAATATTTCAACTTAGTTCCCACCTATTCGCTGGACTCTCTCATATCAAAGGCTCTCCTAAAAAAGACCTTGAAAGACCAGGGCATACAAATGTCTAGAGAAAATGACATAGCCATAATAAAGAATATCACCAGAGCAGAGGGCTTGGCCGAGTCCTACTTGTCCAACAATGTCCAACCATACATGGAAACAGCTTTGGGAGCCCGCGCGTTTCAGAATATTTTGTCAATGAATCTCCTAACACTCCCTGTTAGGGATTTTAGATGTAATTGGAAGCCTTCATGGGGTGTTTCTCTGGATTGTGCACTTTGCAAATACCATACTGAATCTATAAGACACCTAATATGTTGCTGTCCACAATTGGCCTTGGAGAGATGCCTTCTACTAAAACCGCTTTTCCTGAAATATGGAGTGAGATTATGCTCTGATGCAAAAAAGTTAATATTGAAGGCGGATATCCCAATGGAACTTGCTCGCTATGTGACATTTTTTGCTACTATGAGACTGGCCCAACAGAATGCCCGGAGTCTCTAACGTGCAGAAACGAAAAAGAAGAGGCAGCCACCAAAGAAACAGCATTAACGAAGTGGCTTACTCACCCATGAAAGGCCCACAATAGAATTAGACTTCGAGCTAGACATTGGACTGGCAGGACAGTCTGGGTGTCCTTGTTCAAACTTCACAGCATATTATTGTATATTATTACTGTGCATGTCGCGCCTTTGTCATCTATGGTCAGCTCCTTGATAGTCTGAGACTCTGAGATAGACTTTGGAGCGATAGGCTAGACAGGGAATCCTTGTTTCTTTTCTTCTTGCAGTTATCACCAGTGTGCATTATTTTACTTGGTCTTACCGTGGCTATCTTAATCCTCATTCTGTAGGGAAGTCTGGCATAGGTAATCATTTCTCCATGGGGGTGCCTGTGGACCGCACACTAATGGATGAACCTATGCGATAATTTCACGCACTTCCTATTACTGGCATCTCAGTTTTAAGTTGTTAGATCCAGTATGACTGCCACCCATAAAGAGCTCATAGAAACACTTCTTCAGAACTGCCATTGCAGCCTGAGTGAAATAGTGTAAGCATTTTCACTGCACAAGGTCACTTATGAGTCACCTAAACATCTAACCTGAAGCCTAGGTGCATAGTACTGGTGCATGAGGTCACCCCGTACTAGCAGAGGTGCCCCCAAGTTGTCCAGGCCCATTTCCCCAGACTTAGTGAGTGCAGGTACGCCATTAAATGTGTGCACTGCATATAGGTCAATAAATATTTGTAGCTTCACAATGGTAACTCTGAACATGGCCATGTGAGGTGTCTAGGAACTGGAAATTGTACCCCCAATCCAATTCTGTTATTAGGGGGCCAACTCCATTCACCCTGGGGGCTCCACCATGGACCCCCAGTACTGCGAAACCAGCTCTCTGAGGATTCCACTGCAGCCCCAGCTGCTGCCACCTCTTAGACAGGCTTCTGCCCTCCTGGGGCTTGAGCAGCTCAATCCTAGGAAGGCGGAACAATGCATTCCCTTTATGAGAGGGGTATTACACCCTCTCTCTTTGGATATAGGTGTTACAGGCATGGGAGGGGTATCCTCCCAGAGCCTCTGGAAATGCTTTGAAGAGCACAAACGGTGCCCTCCTCCCATAATCAAGTCTACACTGGTTCAGGGACCCCCAGTCCCTGCTCTGGTGCAAAACTGGACGAAGGAAAGGGGAGTGACCACTCCCCTGTCCATCACCACCCCAGGGGTGGTTCCTGGAGCTCCTCCAGAGTGTCCCTGGGTTCTGCCATCTTGTTTTCCGGATGGTCAGGGAACTCTGGGAGCATCTGAGTGGCCAGTGCCAGCAGGTGACATCAGAGACCCCTCCTTATAGGTGCTTACCTGATTAGGTGACCAATCCCCCTCTCAGGGCTATTTAGGGTCTCTCGTCTGGGTGTATCCTGAGATTCGGTTTTGCAAGACTCCTGCAGGAATCCTCTGCAACCTCTGCTTCACCATCTACCATTGGATCAACCGCAGAACTGCTCCAGGAACTCTACAACTGCAACAAATTATCCAAGAAGGCTACTGCAACTCTGTAACTCTAGCTCCTGCCAGCAACTGCAGAAGTTTTCAGGTCGTGCACGCTCTGAGTACTGCCTGTCTTCATCCTGCACCAGAAGGACTGAAGGAATCTCCTGTGGAGTGACGAGTCACTTTCCTGCTTCAACAGGCACCTCTCTGCAGCAATGACCGGTACTCTGGGTCCCCTCTCTTGATGATGAGCATGGATCCTGGAACACAGGTGGTAGACCGAAGCGACCCAGACTGTCCAAAGGTCCAACTGTCCAAATTTGATGGAGGTCAGAGCTTGCCTCCCTGAGCCAGACAGTAACACTGTGCACAATGTGTTTTGCAGCTCCTAGGGCTTCTGTGTGCTTATCGAAAGAATCCTTTGTGCACAGTTTAGCTCAGGTCTCCAGGACTCTATCTTGCAATGCTCAGCTTCCTGAGTGGTTCTCCAGCAGGGTGGGATCCCTTTGTGTAGTGTTGCAACTACCGCGATTTGCAACTCCTTTGTCACCGTGTCCTGGGACTCCCATGGGTGCTGCCTGATCTTCTGAGGGCTTTCTGAAGTACTGAGAGCCCCCTCTGTCTCCTCAGTCTGAGTTGAGACCCTCAGGTCCCTCCTTTGTCAAGGAAGCGCATTTTCCTGCCAACATCATCTTTTGCGTGAGCCAAGACTTTTTCGTGGAATCCAACAAGAAAAACCAGCCTGCATCCATCCATTCAAGGTGGGACATCTCCTGCACCAAGCAGGAACCAACAGCTGTCTTCGTTAGTGAATCTCTGACTTTTTCTTCCAACCGGAGAATCCACTTTTGCACCTTCATCCGGGTTAGCAGGGGCTCCTGTTGTTCCTGCACTCTTCATCTGTTCTTGGATTTGGTCTCCTCTCTCCACAGGTCTTTGGGTCCAGGAATCCATCATTGGTGGCTTGCAGTCTTGCTTGGTTTTTGCATAATTCTTTATCACAACTTCTAATGTGTTCTGAAGAAGCTTACTGTACTTTACTCCTGCTTTCCTGGACTCTGGGGTGGGGTACTCTACTTACCTTTTGTGTTGTCTTACACTCCCAGTGCCCCTCTACACACTACTCTTGCCTAGGTGGGAAACCAACTTTCGCATTCCACTATTTTAGTATATGGTTTGTGTTCCCCCTAGGCCCATTGTCATCTATAGTGTTTTGCACTATTTGCACTATTTTATGACTGTTTGCTTACCTGATTTTGGTTACTAGTGTATAGTTCATGTGTGTTACTTACCTCCTAAGGGAGTATAGCCTCTAAGATAATTTTGGCCTTGTGTCACTAAAATAAAGTACCTTTATTTTTGGTAACACTGAGTATTGTCTTTCTTGGGTGTAAGTACTGTGTGACTACAGTGGAATTGCAAAAGCTTTGCACGTCTCCTAGTTCAGCCTTGGTTGTTCTGCCTACAGCTACCTCTAGACAGCCTGGACTCTAGACACTGCCTATGTTTCACTAATAAGGGATAACTGGACCTGGTATAAGGTGTAAGTACCTTAGGAACCCAATACAAACCAGGCCAGCCTCCTAATGATGGTTTGTTGAGCTCTGAGTCTTTAACACCACACCACCTCCTGGAACCAGCCTTGGACTGCTTCACTTTGCTACCCAGAAGGTCAAGTGATAAAGGGGGGTGTTTTGTGCTTGGTGCTAAGGTTTGGACTCAATTAGAAAGTTAACCTCAAGGACACCAGGCCAAAATATCTGTGCCCATTCAACAATGTCTGGCCTGCTATTTCTGAAAAACGCCTTAAACTATGCAAAAGTTTGGGCATTGCTGGTTATAATTCAGTGTTTCATCCTTCTAGGCACAATGTTTTTGTTTGTGCAGCCAGATCGGGTTCCTTGCATTGCGTACCTATTTCACATGTTTCCTTTTGTCTGATCTCATCAGTGCAGGCAGGGAGAGTGGACAACTGATCGCATTGCTGTTGCCTCCCATGTTGTGCCTGGCCCCATGTTTTGCTGTTTTTACTTACATGTGTGGGGTGGGGTTTGGTGGTCATTACTTCTTTCCAACACTTTATCTAGATGGAGTGGGGCAAGGTGATGGATCTTCAGCCATGCACCACGTCCGTATTGCTGAACTTTGTTCCCCTTGCTCCCATCTTTTTGCATGTACCTAAAGGCCATTCATTATCTACTGCAGGGATGTGAGGGGAGAGTGGGTTTGACTTGGACTCAATGTTTCTCATTCTCCTTCTGTTCCAGGTTACTTTTAAATACCCTCCCTATTGTTATTTCCATTCATGTCAAGCTTTTGGTGTCACATGCTTACTTACAATGCCTGAGGGCTAAAAGACAACTCCAGGGGCTATCATGCACATAAATAAGATCCTTGCCATCCCAGAGGCTCAGTGTTTTCTAGCTCATTAGTATATCTTGATCAAACCATGCATTTACATATTCCTACAATATCAGTATACATTGGACTTAACATCCAGCACCACCATGCACCCAAAAAGGCTCCAAACAATACTGTTGGCTAAGTACTCCTGGCTCAGTGTATGCAATGATAAAGATTCAAAGTTAACAGCAAATAATGTATTGGGTCAAATAATCTAATTTGAATATTAATTTCTGTTGGCCATGCTGCTGATGAAAAACTTCAGCATTAAAACAGAAATTGCTGTTGAACCCTTGTAAAAAGATGAGTTTTATATCTTGCAAGCCTGTAATGTGGTGCATCAAACTGCAAACGTCCTACGCGAGAAAATGTAGATGCCTTAAGTGGCCTTTTACAAGCTGCTTTAACTATTTGTGAAAAGATAAGTGTGTATGCTGAAATGCAATTTCATATACACTAAAGGCATTGTAAATTCCAAAATGCTTTGATGGAAATCCGGATACCAATGTGCATTAGCTACTGTTTGAGTGTATCAAAACCCTGCTGGTGTTACTTCTAACTATTGTTCACAAGGCCACTTTGGATGATTTCGAAAATTTATGTTGCCTTTTCCCTGATTACCTGAAGGAATCTGAATTGGATATTTTGGAGACAGAAGCCAAAATGATGAGTAGAGACATTACTAAATCTGGGAACAGTACTCTCTATGAAGCAACATAGCTCCAATCTGGCAAAACTAGCATTTAACCACATCTTGCTTTGACTTACAAATTGGCAGTGCTTGCACCAGTTACTGTTGACAGCAATGAGCATAGTTTCAGCCAACTAGAACTGGTGAAGTATTACCTTAGATCCACTGTGACAGATGAGCCCTTAAATCATTTAATGCTCATCAATTGTGAAGCAGATTTCAAGGACAAACTGAACTTGGACAGCATAGCTTCAAAGTGGGCATTTTAAAGGGTCTACACGTTTCAGTTTAAGGTCCCACTTTATTTTGCTCCTAACCACAAACAATGCGTTATTTTTCACTTTTGTGAAGTAGGGTTTATATCAGATCCTAAAGCGTTATCACAGCAAAGAGAATTTGATCCGCAGAATGCTTCCAACGGACATATAAACTAATATAGCATGATAACAGACTAGCTGAACGCTAATAAACAGTGTAGATAGGTTTTGATAGTTCCAGACCTGAGGAAAATATTCAATCAAATAATTTTTTTTATTTTTGTTTCCTTTTGTTTCCAATTATAGGTGTCTTAGTGTGCTTTCTAATAACATGCTAAAAAACTTAGTTATACTATACTCATGCCCCCCTAAGATTTTTGACTAAGCTATGCACCTGGTCAATGTCTTTATTGAATGATGCATTGTCTCATTTTACAGCACCCTCAGGGGTCACAATGGGTCTAGTGATGTCCCACAAGGCTGTCCAAGGGGGGGATGACTACTTGTAGGCTCCTATGCTCCAAGATGACCAGGAAGGATCCAATGTGGATGAGAGAATGAATGGACATCGTGTACATTTCCTGGTTGAAACTGTGGCTGCCCGCTCTACCATACCATATATGGAAGTTCTCTAACTACCCCTTTCAGAAAAATTAGTGCAAGCAGCTTGTTGACGCTCATCCCATTTCAGTCCTTGTTACTGTAATTATATGACCCATCATGAAACAAAAAACATTTTTGGTAAGTTACACTAGCCCTATAAATGTGTTGGGAAGTGACCTACTGTGCAAAATGAATTGTATTGTTTATTGAACCCCAGTGGTGTTTTTGTACACACACAAGACCATGATGCACATTTTAAGTTGATGACTTCAATGACGGTGCAGAAAGTGCCCTCTCCATGACTGAGTGAAATACCTAATGGATTGCGGCAATGCAGTACAAGTTGGGCTTTGGGCAGTGAAGGAAGCAGATATGAGGAAAATACACAGGTCCAACTGGTACAGGTGAAAATGAAGCAAGGTGCAAGTTTGCCATGAATTCCGTAATGCAAGCTGCCACAGAAGACAGAAGGAGGAATTGAGCCAGTGGTAAAAGATTTATCAAGACAGGAAATTATTAGAATAGTTGCGCCCTTGTGTGAAAAGCTGATGACACACCATGGAGGATGGTCCGAGATTTGAAAGATATTAATGAATAGTGTTTCCCAAGTTTCTGTTGTTCTGAGCCATACTGTGATTTTGTTCCAGATCCCTGTCACTGCAGAATGGTTTATGTTGGACCTGGCCCTTTTTGCAGGGTTATCCCCAAACATTTTGTCTTCTTCCTCCTATTTTCCCTGACCTGTTTTTGTTGGCTTTAGGACTCTGGGCACTTTACCACTGCTAACCAGTGCTAAAATACATATGCTTTCTGTCTAAAATGTATTGGTGATTAGTTTCTTCATGATTGGCATATTTGCTTTACTAGTAAGTCCCTACTACAGTGCACAATGTGTTCCCAGGGCCTGTAAATCAAATGCTACTAGTGGGCCTACAGCACTGATTGTGCCACCCACGAGTAGCCCTGTAAATATGGCTCAGGCCTGCCGTTGCAGTGCCTGTGTGTGCAGTTTTACACTGCCATGTTGACCTGGCAAATGCACCCACTTGCCAGGCCTAAACCTTCTCTTTTATTACCTGTAAGTCACCCCTAAGGTAGGCCCAAGGCAGCCCCATGGACAGGGTGTAGTGTATTCAAAAGGCAGGACATGTACTGGTGTGTTTCACATGTCCTATTAGTGAAATACTACTAATTTCGTTTTTCACTATTACAAGATCTATCCCTCCCATAGGGAAACTTGGGGATTGCCTTGAAATATCTGTTAATTGTAGTTCCCACTGGGAGAAGACAGAGATAGAGAAGTACCGGACCTCTGACACCACATAGTTAGAATCCTTCTGGAGTGAGGAAATTCTGCCAGGAAAAAGCGATGGATGCTGTAGGAGGGACTGTCACTACTCCTGTTGCTTTTATGTGATAGTCTGCTCCTTGCTGCTTCTGTCCTGGGAGTGAAAGAACTAGACTTGACTTCCTACAGTCTACTTCCAAAGGATCTCCAAGGGCTTGGATTGAGCTTGCCTCCTGTTAAGAAGTCTCAGGGACATCAAAGAATTCATCGGCCAATTCCTGGGCTCCTCTGCTGAGAGTCCTGACTTGCCAAGTGGTGCCAAGTGGTCCCAACTTCAGAACCTGGGCCCTTGGAAGTGCAAGCTGGGGATCTGAAGGAGAAACTCCATGCATCAATGTGCTGCACAAATACACACAGCGCCTGTTTTGAAGCTGAAGAATCGATGCAGCGCCTGCCCTGAAGCTAGAGAATCGACGCAGCACCTTCCTCACGGCTGCAGAATCAACACAGCGCATCTGGATTTCCATGCATCGTCCATGGGTGCTAATTATTCATCCACCCTGCATCGCAGTAAGGAACCAAGGCCACATGTCCGGAAATTGATGCATCACCTGTCCTCCGAGGAATGAATCAATGCTTCATCACCCATGCCAATAAGAAACCAAAGCATCTTCTCGCCTGCGAGGAAAGAATTGACACATCACCTACCCTGCACAGTAAGGAACCGATGCACCGATTTGCCTTTCCAGTACCTCACCTCCCGTTTGGACCACATTGTCTTTGTTTTTGATGCATCCCAAGTACTTTGTGCTGAAGAGATACATCCATTGCTTCCTATGGATTAAGACATGTTTAAAGTTCTAAAAAATTATATTTTGACTTGTGTATGTTGGATTGTTGTCGTTTTGGTCTTATTTGACTTAGATAAATATTGGATATTTTTCTAAGCTAGTGTGGAGTCCCTTTTTAGTGTTTTCACTGAATTACTGTGTGTGTAAAAATACTTTATACATTCCCTCTGAGATAATCCAGACTGCTTGTGCCAGGCTACCAAGGGAGCGAGCAGGGGTTATCTTAGCTGTGTGACTCCCTTACCCGGACTAGAGTGAGGATCCCTACTTGGATAGGGGGCAAACCACTGCCAACTAGAGACCCCATTTCTAACAGTTTACAGTTGTGCTCTACATTGTTCTCCATAGCTTTGCACAAGAACAGCCAATATCTTCACCTTCAAGTTTAAAAACATCTTGTTTTGCTGTGAAATAGTTCCACGAGGGTATACAAAGTAATCATCTATTTTGCCTCAAGCTCTTCAAAATGATTTGGGATGCTTACAAATCACTCATGGATCTGCCATGGTCCAATACATTGATGATTTGTGAGTTGCTTTGCCTACTAAGAAGGCATGTAAATAGGACACGATTGCTTTGATGAATCATTTTGTCCAAGGGGACCACAAGGTTTTGCTTGCAAAACGTCATTATTGTCAGTCTAAGGTAATTTACTCTAAACACAATTTGGAGAAAGGTACAAACAATGAGTCCTAGGAGAAAATGAAATGGCCCTACTCTAAACTCATAGTGAAGTGAGGGGTATTTTTCTTATCACCCAACCCCTTTCATGTCTAACATTAAAAGATGTCCCCATCCCAGTGCCCTGGGCAGATGAGTGTCGAAAGGCATTTTGGGACTCTATCGTGCTCTGTGTTTGTCCCAAGACTTAAGGATGCTAGATATGGATAAAGAATTGTCCTTGTACTGTGCAGAGAGAGGAGGTTGCTCGTTGTCTGTACTGACACAATGTTATGGTGAGTGACAATGGCCAATTGTGTGCTTTTCAGCTTCACTGGAACCTTTGGCAGCAACTCTCCGGGGCTGCCTGAGAGCCACTGCAGCTGCACCAGTGGCAGCAGATGAGTTTGATAATATTGTTTTGGGGCATCCTGTGACATCGTATGTACCTCATTCCATTGAAATTCAGCTCACTAGATGTAAAACACAACATGTGGATAATGCCTGACTTACCAGTTATGACATAACATTGTTTACAGCTCCCACCTTTTCTGTTAAAAGGTATGGGGTTTTGAATGTTACTAGCTTACTGCCTTTACCTTCCCAGCAGAATGAAGAAGATGATCATGATGGTATCCAGATAACAGAGCTGAGTACCAAACCTTGACCAGATATTAAAGATGAACCTGTGAAATGTTGTGCTAATATGTTGTACATAGACAGTTTATGTTTAAGGGATAGTATTGGGATACTGAGAGCTGCATATGCTGTTTGCATTGCTGAAAAAAGTATTGAAGCTTTCTCTTTAGCAAATATGCACTTGAAGCAAGTGGCAGAACTTATAGCTCTCACAAGAGCTTGCAGTTTAGCAAAGCATGGAAATGAGACAATTTATACAGTCTCTCACTGTGTGGTTGAGGTGATGAGTGACTACTGTTAGCTCTGGTTGCAGATAGGGTTTATAACTTCTACTGGCCTTCCCACATGCAATGGTCCCTGAGTATTAGATCTGTTGTGGAGTTCAACAAATGCACACCCAGATAGCTGTTGTAAAGTGTGTGACACTTTGAGGAGGGTTGCATGAGGTTTCAAGAAACGACAATTTTGCAGATGCGGTAGCAAGGTTTTATGCTCTCAATGTGCCTGCAGGACGAGCTGACTTGTTTGCAGCAGTGACAGTCTCCAATGTGCCTGTACAAACAATGGAAGAGGTAAGTAATGTACAAGAGGGCATAGAACAAAGCAAAAAGGAGGAGTGGGTGAAAAAGGTTTTCCGAAGCAATGAACAAGTGGTGTGGGTGAACTCAGGGGATAGAGTAATATTCTGTAAACACTTTGTTGCCACAAACGGTAAACTTTTTCATGGGCCCGAGGATTTAGGAAGAGATGGAATTATAGCCATCTGCCAGAAGATATGGTGGTTTTAGAGTTTTCAAAACTGTGCTGAAAGCTATTGATCAGAGTGTTTGGTGTGCCAAAAGAATAATGTAAGGAAAGGAACTTTGGTTGCCATGAGTTATTCCCCTTTAGCTTATGGAAGATTTATAAGGCTATAAATTGATTTCATGAGTTACCTGCTTGTGGGAGCATGTACGTAGTGATACAGATATTTTCTGCCTGTGGTCTATTTGTTTTCAAAATTGCTGGAGGCCTATTCAACATGTAGGTGATACAATAAATGTAGTGAAACTGTGGCTCAGAGAACTGATCCCATGGTACGGAGTACTAATGTACATAGGGAGTGATCAGGGGAGGCATTTCAAGAATTACATTATGAAACCTATCTGTATAACTGTAGGTATCATTCAGAGATTACATTGTACATATCACCCCGAGTCCTCAGACCTGTTGGAAAGACTAAGGCCCGTATTTATACTTTTTTTGCGCCGCATTTGCGTAGTTTTTTGACGCAAAAACGGCGCAAACTTGCAAAATAGCATTGTATTTTGTAGGTTTGCCCCGTTTTGCGTCAAAAAGCGGCGCAAATGCGGCGCTAAAAAAAGTATAAATACGGGCCTAAATGGTGTAATAAAAACAAGTTGGCAAAATTGTGCACCTCCACCACTGTGAAGTGTCCTGACACTGCTGCTGGTGCTTTTAAGTATCCATTGCACTCCAACCATAGAGAACCTTTATGCAGCCACTGACTATGGGGGTCATTATGACCCTGGCGGAAGGCGGAGAACCGGCGGTAAGACCGCCAAAAGGCTGGCAGTCTTACTTTGTGGAATTATGACAATGACGGTTACCGCCATGGTCATCCGCCGGTTCTCTGTTCCGCCCACCGGGCTGGAGACCTGGGTCTCCAGCCCGGTGGCCATCACTATACCGCCGGCGGTATTTGGACACAGCTTACCGCCGTGGATTTCCAGCGGTTTGAACCACCATGAAATCCATGGCGGTAAGCACTATCAGTGCCAGGGAATTCCTTCCCTGGCACTGATAGGGGTCTCCCCCACCCCGACTCCCTCCTCTACCCCCCACCACCCCTGCCACCCCCAAAGGTGGCAGGGCCCCCCTCCCCACCCCGACCCCCAACATCACTTCACCCATACCCACACGACACGCATGCAGGCACCACCTACATACTTACACGCACATACGCCGACATACATGCCTACATCCACACACACAGTCATACACGCACACCCACATTCAAACATACATGCACACATCCATACAGACATACCGACTGACATACACGCACTCATTCCCATACACACAACACCCCCGCAGGCATACATGCACTCACACACCCCCTCTACATACACACACGCACACCCCCATGCACTCACACAACACCCAACACCCCCCCACCCCCCTCACAGACGATCGACTTACCTGGTGCGACGATCCTCCGGGAGGGGATGGGAGCCATGGGGGCAGCTCCGCCGACACCACACAGGACGTGATTCGCTGGGCGATGTTCTGTTGGCGTGGCGGTGGAGCAACCTCCACTTCCCCACCTCCCACCAGTATGGCTGTTGGCGGCTCTCCGTCCGTAAAAGGACAGAGAGCTGCCAACGGTCATAATAGGCCGAGCGATAAACCGCCACCACTGGCGGTCTTCCACATGGCGGTCCCTCGGTGGTCTTTAAAAAAGACCACCAAGGTCAAAATGACCCCCTATATCACAGTATACACATGCATGCGTTTGGCAACAGAATGAAACATTTCCTAGCTATAGTAAATGAAAGTTTCAGTTCTATAAAGGACTTGGAGGCAAGGATTATGTTTAATGTCTTTACTTCGCTGACATTGAAAAATTAACAGCCATAAAAAATCATGTATATCAAAAACAAATATTCCCAAGAGTCCATGGGAGTTTCGAACAATAGTCATTAACCGTTCAAAACAAGGCACTCATAATAAAGGCCATCAACTCTTCTATGCTGCCTCTTTTCTTCGCACAAATGACGTTGTATGTATGTGCTCAAGAATCCTGTTTGGAGCCATCCATTCCTGTCGGGAATGCAAAAGGAGAGAAAAAGAACCCATAATCCAACAGGCTGTAAATCTCAATTGAAATTGAGCAGATCAGACAGCATAGCATTGCATAACATGAGTGAAAAACAAAACAAGCATGTAAAGGAACCCTCTCCCAACCCATATCTTTACCTGCATCAGATGAGCGACGTCAATCAACCTCACTGGGTCTTCGGGAGGGGCAACGCAACCTAGGAGAAGAAAGCTGAACCAAACCGTGGTGGGCGCAGTCACCAAAACCAACACAGGTAAAAACAGACTTCCCTTGGTAGGGGAAAGGGCAAAGCCAATCAACATGAAAGTCCTGCCAACTGGATATGGAGGGTGAAAGCCAGAACAAATATGGAGCCTGACGTGGAAGAGGAGAGGGCCGACACTGTAAGCGAAGGACGGGAGGAAAGAGAGTGGATGTCTTATGCCGACCACAAGGAGCCGAAGGGGGAACAGAAGGTTGAAGCCGACAATGTAAGGCAAGGAGGGGAAGAGGAAAAGCGGCACACTAGCCCTAGAGAACAGGAGGAGGAAACTGATGTGTGGTTCGATGTGTTTGGGCACACAAAGCCAGAGATGGTACTACATCGTGCCACAGCTTAGGAGGGCAGGGGCTAGAGCAGTGAGTCTGAGGGGCAGAATGGGAGAGCCTCTACAAGGAAAAGGTGAATGTCTGAAGCAGTCTGGGAAAACTTAAGATGGATGCCTCAATTTAGAGAGGGTCACCCCTGAGAATATCCCTCTACATTATCACCACTGGAGTTGTGGTGACCGAAGAATATTGGATTTCTGTTGTGGTGTTTAATCAATTCGTATTTATTTATTTTTCCTTTTTCTATTCCCACCCCCTGCACTTACCATAATCCTACCACATAAACCCAGCCTCTCCTTCAGCACTTTCCAGTTATTCCTCTAAAACGAAAATAGAGAAGTCACATATCAGGTGATCGGGTGACAGGTTTAAGTATAGAAAGAGAAGAGAATATCATACTCACTGCACTATCCGTTTTTCTTTTTTCCAGAGGGCTCTAGCGGCTATCCTTCACCATAAGATCTGCAAGGAAGAACTGTTCCATTCTGCACCTGACAAGATGAGGAGGAAAACACCTCTACCACTCTTCCCTCCTGGGATCCATGCCCTACACTGCATAAATCTTTCTCTAGGACTCCTACTTTCTTTACATCATGTAAACACTTAGGGGCATATTTATACTCTGTTTGCGCCGGAATTGCGTCATTTTTTTTTACGCAATTCCGACGCAAAACTATCTCCATATTTATACTTTGGCGTTAGATGCGTCTAGCGCCAAAGTCCATGGAGTTTGCGTCATTTTTTAGCGTGGACACCTACTTTGCGTTAATGATATGCAAGGTAGGCGTTCCTGTCTAAAAAATTGACTCCGAGGCATGTGCGCCGTATTTACACTCCCGGGCAAAACTCACGCCCGGGAGTGGGCGGGTCAAAAAAAATTACGTCCAGCCGCTTTTGCGTCGTTTTTTAGCGCCTGGTCAGGGCAGGCTTTAAGGGACCTGTGGGCTCGGAAGGAGCCCAGATGTGCCCTCCCATGCCCCCAGGGACCACCCCTGTCACCCTTGCCCACCCCAGGAGGACGCCTAAGGATGGAGGGACCCATCCCAGGGAACATAAGGTAAGTTCAGGTAAGTAATATATATTTTTTTTTTTGTGGTATGGGGGGCCTGATTTGTGCCCCCCTACATGCCACTATGCCCAATGACCATGCCCAGGGGACAGAAGTCCCCTGGGCATGGCCATTGGGCAAGGGGGCATGACTCCTGTCTTTGCTAAGACAGGAGTCATTTCAATGGGGGTTGGGAGTCGAAAAAAATGGCGCAAATCGGGTTGAGGCGAAAAATTTGCCTCAGCCTGACTTGCCCCATTTTTTGGTGCCCAAGCTCCATATTCCCCTACGCCGGCGCTGCCTGGTGTACGTCATTTTTTTTCACGCACACCAGGCAGCGCCGGCGGCTAACGCCGGCTAACGTCATTCAATAAATACGGTGACCGCATGGCGCTTCAGAATGGCGTTAGCCGGCGCTAATTTTTTTGACGCAAAACTGCGTTAGCGCAGTTTTGCGTCAAAAAGTATAAATATGGCCCTTAGTAAAAAGACAAAATCCATCGCAATATCAAGCCCCTGAAGCCATATTTCTGCCCCGGTTTCCCACAGAGCAATTATCATATAGGGCCAGATGTAGCAACATTTAGAATTGCGACCCATAAATTGCGAGTCGCAATTCTGAATGTTGGATGGTGTCCCTGACACCATCTGCGATTCGCAAGGGGGTCGCAAATGCCCACCTCATGAATAATAATGCGACCCCCTTGCGAATGGCGGCCCTCACAGGGATGGTGGCCTGCTGCGGACAGCAGACCACCATGTATGTGACTGTTTTTAATAAAGCAGTTTTTTTTTTTAAATGCAGCCCGTTTTCCTTAAAGGAAAACGAGATGCATTACAAAAACGAAAAACGAAATGTTTTTGTTTCATTTTTTCAGAGCAGGCATTGGCAATAGTACCAATACCTGCTCTGAAATATTTTTTGCAGTGCCATAAACAATGGGGAAGGGGTCCCCTGGGGACCCCTTCCCTTTTGCGAATGGGTTACCACCCATTTGACATGGGTGCAAAATGAGATTGGTTTGCGACCGCGTTCGCGGTCACAAACCAGTCCTCCATTGCACTGCGACTTGCAATTAGGAAGGGAACACCCCTGCCTAATTGCGACTCACAAACCCGTTTTGCGATTCAGTAACCAGGTTACCGAATCGCAAAACGAGGTTTGTGCATTGCGATGTGCTTTTTGCACGTCGCAAACAGCGAAACTCGCTGTTTGCGACGTGCAAAAAGCTTTCTACATCTGGCCCATAATGTTTTATGGGGAGGGATGTACATCCGAGAATATCTTTTCACTGGGTGCGATAATTTGAGTCCTTAATAAAAATTTAACCTTTCCGTTACGATAGCTAGGAAAGTTTTCATTTGATGTCAGGACCAGAGGTGCAGATTATGCTAGTTCAAAGCTTATCCACCACCAATTGAGCCACATCCATAACTGTCTTAAAGTAGATTGGTGTGAGGGTGGAGTCAGAGGACAAATCTGCCACATTTATGATATTCTCTAGATTGCCCCCAAGGAATTAGCTTTGGACACCTTTGCCCCTCTGGCAGAATGAGCCCCAAACAAAGCCAAATTGATACCAGCTTTACTCATGACTCAAAAAACCCAACAGGCAATCAAGGGTGAACATACTGCCTTATCAGGCTTCGGTAAGGCAATCAAAAGTTCTGTTAGACTTGGTTTGCCTGCTAACAGTAAATGAAACCCCTTGAGGGGAGAACATTCTACCTGTAATGGCAAGGGCTCTAACATCCGAGACCTTACTGCAGAATACCAAGCACAGCAACATGGCAAGTTTAGAAGAAATCTCCTTTCTGGTAAGAACTGGTTGGGATGCCAGGAAAGAAAAATATAAGACTTAGTTGATGTCCCAAAGCATTGAATATCTCAGCTCGGTCAACAAAGACAGGCGAATGCACCCTGAATTTGAACATGTCCTGCTGAGATAGCAGAACGAAAAGGGTTGACAGTACGGTAAGTTAAGCCTCTTTCAGAGAGGTCCGACAAAAAATTAAGGATGTAAACTTATCTATGTCCACGGGATACAGACCCTATCGAACACACCAATAAACCATCTTGTCCAAGCAGATCTGTATCACTTGACCATACTGTCCGCCCAGGCCTTGGACACGAGGATCTTAGCTTGTCTCCAAAGCCTCTGGATTTTCCATCTATGCCAGTAGTCCACCATGCCAAGAGGCAGAGAGAGCCTTCGAGCACCATCTGGTGGGGCAGATGGTTCGGATCCAGGAGAAGAGACTGCAAGTGGGGGAGTAGGATTGGAGAATCACAGGAAAGTTCCATCAGAACTGGGAACCAAACTTGAGACCTCCAATAGGGTGTCATCGTCCCCACCTCCACCCGTTTTCTGTGGACCTGAGCCACCACATTTGTTATCATTGAAAACAGAGGGAAAGTGTAGCCCTGCTCCAATCCTGGAGGAAAGCATACATCATTGCTGGTAGTGGGTCTGGCCTCCAACTGAAGAGCTTGGGTAGCTGATGGTCCATGCAGAAGGCGAAGTGGTCCATGGAGAAGGGTACTCACCTGTCTGTGATCTTTGAAAAGCTTCTGGATCCAGTTTCCGTAGACTGGAGACCTAGTACTGGTGAGAATGCCAACCCACCAGAATTCAGCTGCCCCCGAAGGTACTTGACTGTCAAAACTCCTTTGCTAGGTCTGACAGCGTCTTTGACCTGGTCCACCTAAGTGGTTGATGTAACGCACCACAGAGATGTTTCCCATCTTGAGGAAAATGCACAATTGAATGCTGTCCCTGGTCCAACATCGGACTGCAAAGAAGCAGATCATGAGTTCCAGACACTTGATATGAAAGCTTTGTATATTTTGTGGCCAGCTTCCGCCTCTAGAAAGCTCCCCACAGCAAGCGCCTCAGCCAAGTCTGCTGGCATACGACTCTATGATCAGATCTGGGATGGAACTGAAGATCGCTTGGGTGTTCCAAGCCTCCATCTGTGGGAGCCATCAATTGATTTCCTTCCGGGCCCCTTCGCACAATGGTGGTGAGCCTGCCGCGAACATGATGAGCTTTGAAGCACTGCAGCACCTGATAATGGAGTGGTCCTGGGAAGATCACTTCAACCAATGAAAGGAGGAGCCCCACCAACCTCACAGTCTGGCACAAAAAGCGTGTGGCTTGGAGAGGGACTATCACAGCTGCCACTGAATCTATGATGAACCCCAAGAACTCTGTTGTCTGTGAAGGTTGCAAGAGAGACTTGCTCTCATTGACCAAGAAGTCCAGACCTTGGAGGAGATTGACCGATATCTGCAATCGCGAGACATGACTCGAGGACATTGGTTCAAAATGAAAATGTCAGCCAGGTAAATGATAAGTCCCATTCTCTGAGCCAGCAAAAGTTCAACTACTAGCTTCTAGAGCTTCATAAAGCACCATGGAGCAGACCACAGTCCTAAAGGAAGGGTCAAGAATTTTAATGTTTGATGCCTCCACCGGAACCAAAGCAAACACAAGTGGCGTTGACATATTGGGACTGTCATATAGATGCCCTTCAAATGCAGACGCACCATCCAATTGAATGGCTGGAGAATGTCCCTGAGCAGATGGATACCCTGCATCTTGAAATGGTGGTACACTAACCATTCATTGAATTCTCTGAGGTTGATGAGCTGGTGCTGTACTTGTCAACTAAAAATATTTTGCTTAAAAAGCCGCCAGAGTGTGTAGCGTTATGGCATATGGGACCTTTGTCGAGAAGTGTCCTGACCTCAGCGGCCACAAGGGCGCTTTCCGAAATGGAGAACCTGATTGGATCAGGGTTACGTTCCTGTCGGGAGAAACCAAAGAATTCTATCTGGAAACCATGAGCCATCTGGAAGACAAAAGTGCCTGCCATGATTAATGCCCAACTGTGAATAAACTGGTCCAACCGCCCCCCCCTACTTTTAGTCAGGAAGAAGGGAGAACACTCATCGTTACTGGAAGAGCCAGAGCTTTAGCCTCTGGAGCCTCCGCTGCCACCAAAATCTCCGGGCTCTGGTGGGATAGAAATTTCCAAATCTGGTCTGGTCCTGGTACTGACCAAGTCCAGAACCTTGCCCCCTGGAGAAGCATTGGAGGATAGAGTGACCGGTTGTACGGCCCCTGCCATGGCTGGCCCCTTGGAAAACCTGAGGGTAAAAAATTTTTTAATGGAAGTCAAGGCCTTGCCCAAAGAGAAGGTGGAAACGAATTTCCCCAACTCCTTGATAACAGGATCCCCAAACAAATTTTCCTGGTCCACAGTCCCTGCTTCCGAGTATGCCGAGCCCCAGAGCTTCGGGTCCCCCTTAATAAACAAAGAGTGGTGACGCTCAGTGGAGAGAGCGTAGTCAGTATTATCCAAAAAGATTATGACTCTCTTAGCCCAACTAGACAAAATCTTAGAGAACCAGAAACCTTGGCTTCCTCTGCCATATCTAAAATCTTGGTCAAGGCCCAAGAAATGTCTAGCAATTTACATTAGCAGGCACGCCAAGACCAGTCAATCCCCTTTTTGGGATCTTTCACAAATTTCGCTAAGATGGTGGGCAGTTTCATATAGATCTCTGGAGTAAGAGCAACCTGACCATCCAAAGACAGTCAGGGATATTCTGGGCATAGGCGACTGCGCACCTCCTTCTCAAGAGAAGTGGCCTGTGACACAGTTTGCTACCTTGGCTGCTGGGGTCCACTCCACAGACGGATGAACAATGTCATCGAGGTCCAGCATATCTGGGGGCGAATCAGTGGCAGGGGGAACTGTGCAGGGGGCGCAAGACCACAAAGGGCCCAGTTGTCCGTGTGAGTCCTATTGGGAGTCATCACCATCTTTAAAGTCTGGGGCGACCAGAGGGTTGCAGACTAGAAGGTTGTTTGGTGGATCTGGGGAACCCCCTATAGGCTATGAGTGGGCTAAAAAGTCATGGTTGACCTGAGAAAAAGTGGCTTGCTCCACCCCAGTGAGCTTGCACTCAGGGTGTAGAGGGGCCAGGTCAGGGACTAGCTGGGGGGGCAGTTTAACCAAATCCTCAAAGACCTGTCTGTACAGGCGCTGCTTCACGGGGCCAGGGCCTCCGCCAGTGCTGTATGGGTGGGGGCATCAACAGCCTCATAAAATTCATCATCATAAAGGAGAAAGGACAAAGCTTCCTCTTTCACCTAAACATAATCTGCGGACTGCATAGCCTCAGGGAAAGGTTTATATGGCAACAGAAACTATCAAAGTGGCACTGGGAGAACCAGATGTCTTACAGGGTACCAGCAGTCACCAATTAAATAGGGTCTGAGCCCAAGGGACACCACACCCCAGTAAGTACAAAGGGGTCAGCCTGGGACAGTGTCTCTAGTGAGAGGTGAGCAAATGCGCAATCAGCAAATTGCCCAGTGACAGAATTAGATACAGACCCGTAGGCATAGAAATAAGGGGAAGGAAAGGCCTCCTGAACTCACCAATTACAACTGTAATGCTAATGTGCTCAATACAGGAAGAAATCAGGATACAGACCCCCGGGGGGGGGGGCATTGCGCAAAGCACTCTAAAAATATAATAGGGTGTCAGGTGTGAGGCAAATACAGACTCCTCAGGCAAGGGAGCCTAAGTATCCAGGCTATAGGGGCAAAGGGCAAGACTGCCACAGAACGCATCTCAAAGCTTGAGTGAGAGAAAATTGTGCATGTTGCAGGATAGCCGAGTTGCTCAGGAGTATTTTAAGAGCACCACTTGGCGGTCAGGGGCCGCACCGCACACGTGGTCCTCCTTCTCCCATGAATGAAATTACCGTCGGATAAGGAGCGCGTTTCGATGCTCCAGCGGCAAAACTGAAGAGCAAAACCTTAGTTCAGCAACAAACTAAGCAGCGCCCTGCCAAAGCAATAATACACCATAAACTATCCCCAAAACAGGAGAGAAGTGAGAAGCACTTATCTGAGACTGCTGAGCAGCAAAGAAAAGAGGCAGCATAGACACAGTTGATGGACTTCATTATGGATGCCTCGTTTTGAATGGTTAATGACTGTTGTTCTAACCTCCCATGGACTCTTGGGAATATTAGTTTTTGATATTCATGATTGTTTGATGGCTGCTGTTCATTTTTAATGTCGGCGAAGAAAAAGACATTAAACATAATTATTGCCTCCAGTCCTGACATAGAATTCAGTGATCTAAGAAGTCCATTGACATATGCCTGTGTGTAACGTAGAGGTCAACAATCAATCTGAGTACTTCTGGTTAATCTATCATTTTTCTGAGGAAGACAAAATGACTCATTGATTTTAAGCACAGTTATTTTGTTATTTACAGGACTGCAAGCCTACACTTTGCAGCACAAAGCTTTGCAAAGAGAAGATAGTATAAAACATTATAGATAGGTAACAGTTATTTTCTGGTGAAAACATCCCTGTAATTCACACTTTACTGACTATAGGTTTATGGGCCAGATGTAGGTACAAAGCAAATTGCGACTTGCAATTTGCGAGTCTGAGCGACTCGCAAATTGCAGCTCGCAATTTGCTATGCAGAACGGTGTCTCAGACACCGTCTGCGAGTCGCTATGGGGTTGCAAAGACCCACCTCATTAATATTAATGAGGTGGGTCGCAAATTGCGGCCCCATAGCGACTATGGGCACTCACTGACATGGAGGCCTGCTGTAGTCAGCAGACCTCCATGTCCGTGACTGCTTGCTAATAAAGCCGTTTTTTTTTTTCAAGTGTAGCCCGTTTTCCTTAAAGGAAAACGAGCTGCACTTAAAAAAACAATCCGAAACCTTTTGTTTCGATATTTTTTCAGGGCAGGTAGTGGTCCCTTGGACCACTACCTGCCCTGAAAAAATATTTTGGGGTCCATTCACAAAGGGGTAGGGGTCCCATGGGCTACCACTGCGAGTCGCAAATAGGAAGGGAACACCCCTTCCTATTTGCGAGTCGGAAATGCATTTTGCGAGTCGGTCCCGACTCGCAAAATGCATTTCTGCATAGCAAACTCCGGTTTGCGACTCGCAAACGGCAATTTTTGCCGTTTGCGAGTCGCAAACTGGTTCCTACATCTGGCCCTATGTTATTTATGGCCCAAAATCAACTGCCCCTGATTTCAACTGCTTTAAATGGGCAGAGGAGTAGTGGGGAGCCACACATAGTAGGTTTTCTCTGCTCTTTCCCAAATTTACCCCATCACAGTGTGCCTTCCCTTCCCTTCCTTCTGTTCCATAATCTGAGCTTTCTGCTTTTCACCACTGCTCTGACAGGCTGTCAAAGAGCCCAGCCAGAGTGGGCTGGAATTCATTCATGACATAGCGTCAGTGATAAGTTCTGTTACTCACCATTGCTACGTCATAGCAGTGATTTACTGGATTCAGAATCCAGTCATTCACTCTACTGTCTCTCTATGAGAGCCATGCATAACATATAGAATTATAGATTGATAATAGTGAATTACAGGAATGTTTTTCATCCAGGGGCTCTGTGTAGGAGGCTGGACTGGCTTGTAGTGAGTACCTAGGGGTACTTGCACCTTGCACCAGGCCCTGTTATCCCTTATTAGTGTATAGGGTGTCTAGCAGCTTAGGCTGATAGATAATGGTAGCTTAGCAGAGCAGCTTAGGCTGAACTAGGAGACGTGTGAAGCTACTACAGTACCACTTAGTGTCATATGCACAATATCATAAGAAAACACAATACACAGTTATACTAAAAATAAAGGTACTTTATTTTTATGACAATATGCCAAAGTATCTCAGAGTGTACCCTCAGTGAGAGGATAGGAAATATACACAAGATATATATACACAATAGCAAAAAATATGCAGTATAGTCTTAGAAAACAGTGCAAACAATGTATAGTTACAATATGATGCAATGGGGACACATAGGGATAGGGGCAACACAATCCATATACTCCAAAAGTGGAATGTGAACCACGAATGGACCCCAAACCTATGTGACCTTGTAGAGGGTCGCTGGGACTATTAGAAAATAGTGAGAGTTAGAAAAATAACCCTCCCCAAGACCCTGAAAAGTGAGTGCAAAGTGCACTAAAGTTCCCCAAAGGACAAAGAAGTCGTGATAGGGGAATAAGGCAGGAAAGACACAAACCAACAATGCAACAACGCTGGATTTCCAATCTGGGGTACCTGTGGAACAAGGGGACCAAGTCCAAAAGTCACAAGCAAGTCGGAGATGGGCAGATGCCCAGGAAATGCCAGCTGCGGGTGCAAAGAAGCTTCGACTGGACTGAAGAAGCTGCGGTTTCTGCAGGAACGCAAAGGGCTAGAGACTTCCCCTTTGGAGGACGGATCCCTCTCGCCTTGTAGAGTCGTGCAAAAGTGTTTTCCCGCCGAAAGAATGCCAACAAGCCTTGCTAGCTGCAAATCGTGCGGTTAGGGTTTTTGGACGCTGCTGCGGCCCAGGAGGGACCAGGAGGTCGCAAATTGGACCAGGAGGTAGAGGGGACATCGAGCAAGACAAGGAGCCCTCTTAGCAGCAGGTAGCACCCAGAGAAGTGCCAGAAACAGGCACTACAAGGATGCGTGAAATGGTGCTCACCCGAAGTTACACAAAGGAGTCCCACGTCGCCGGAGACCAACTTAGAAAGTCGTGCAATGCAGGTTAGAGTGCCGTGGACCCAGGCTTGGCTGTGCATGAAGGATTTCCGCCGGAAGTGCACAGGGGCCGGAGTAGCTGCAAAAGTCACGGTTCCCAGCAATGCAGTCTAGCGAGGTGAGGCAAGGACATACCTCCACCAAACTTGGACTGAAGAGTCACTGGACTGTGGGAGTCACTTGGACAGAGTTGCTGGATTCGAGGGACCTCGCTCGTCGTGCTGAGAGGAGACCCAAGGGACCGGTAATGCTGCTTTTTGGTGCCTGCGGTTGCAGTGGGACGATTCCGTCGACCCACAGGAGATTTCTTCGGAGCTTCTAGTGCAGAGAGGAGGCAGACTACCCCCACAGCATGCACCACCAGGAAAACAGTCGAGAAGGCGGCAGGATCAGCGTTACAGAGTTGCAGTAGTCGTCTTTGCTACTATGTTGCAGGTTTGCAGGCTTCCAGCGCGGTCAGCAGTCGATTCCTTGGCAGAAGGTGAAGAGAGAGATGCAGAGGAACTCGGATGAGCTCTTGCATTCGTTATCTAAGGAATCCCAAGAGACAGAGACCCTAAATAGCCAGAAAAGAGGGTTTGGCTACTTAGGAGAGAGGATAGGCTAGCAACACCTGAAGGAGCCTATCACAAGGAGTCTCTGACGTCACCTGGTGGCACTCGCCACTCAGAGCAGTCCAGTGTGCCAGCAGCACCTCTGTTTCCAAGATGGCAGAGGTCTGGAGCACACTGGAGGAGCTCTGGGCCCCTCCCAGGGGAGGTACAGGTCAGGGGAGTGGTCACTCCCCTTTCCTTTGTCCAGTTTCGCGCCAGAGCAGGGCTAAGGGGTCCCCTGAACCGGTGTAGACTGGCTTATGCAGAATTGGGCACATCTGTGCCCAAGAAAGCATTTCCAGAGGCTGGGGGAGGCTACTCCTCCCCTGCCTTCACACCATTTTCTAAAGGGAGAGGGTGTCACACCCTCTCTCAGAGGAAGTCCTTTGTTCTGCCATCCTGGGCCAGGCCTGGCTGGACCCCAGGAGGGCAGCTGCCTGTCTGAGGGGTTGGCAGCAGCAGCAGCAGCAGCTGCAGTGAAACCCAGGGAAAAGCAGTTTGGCAGTACCAGGGTCTGTGCTACAGACCACTGGGATCATGGGATTGTGCCAACTATGCCAGGATGGTATAGAGGGGGCAATTCCATGATCATAGACATATTACATGGCCATATTCGGAGTTACCATTGTGAAGCTACATATAGGTAGTGACCTATATGTAGTGCACGCGTGTAATGGTGTCCCCGCACTCACAAAGTCCGGGGAATTGGCCCTGAACAATGTGGGGGCACCTTGGCTAGTGCCAGGGTGCCCTCACACTAAGTAACTTAGCACCCAACCTTTACCAGGTAAAGGTTAGACATATAGGTGACTTATAAGTTTCTTAAGTGCAGTGTAAAATGGCTGTGAAATAACGTGTGCGTTATTTCACTCAGGCTGCAGTGGCAGGCCTGTGTAAGAATTGTCAGAGCTCCCTATGGGTGGCAAAAGAAATGCTGCAGCCCATAGGGATCTCCTGGAACCCCAATACCCTGGGTACCTCAGTACCATATACTAGGGAATTATAAGGGTGTTCCAGTAAGCCAATGTAAATTGGTAAAATTGGTCACTAGCCTGCCAGTGACAATTTGAAAGAAATGAGAGAGCATAACCACTGAGGTTCTGATTAGCAGAGCCTCAGTGAGACAGTTAGTCACTACACAGGTAACACATTCAGGCACACTTATGAGCACTGGGGCCCTGGTGAACAGGGTCCCAGTGACACATACAACTAAAACAACATGTATACAGTGAACAATGGGGGTAACATACCAGGCAAGATGGTACTTTCCTACACTCTGGGTGACATCAAATATACAACAAGAGTGAAGCTCAAGTTGCCTATGATGTCACTCAGAACCCCAAGGTGAAAAATATCCCCATGATTCACTTTTTACCAGTCTATAATTTTATGTTATTTTTGGCCCCAAAATTGTCTGCCCTGCCTTTCAACCACTCCGCGGGGGCAGAGGAGTAATGGGAGAGCAATACATGACATGGCCTCTCTTCCCCAAACAAAATTTAAAAAAAGAAAAATTACATGGTGTCCCGTCATCTCCCTTCACCACTCTCTGTGCCCTCTCCTCCAGAAGCTGTGTAGCCGGATTTCTAACATTGCTCTGACATGCCCTTAGAGAGACCAGCCTGGAATTCCTTTATGATGTAGCAACTGTGAGTAACAACTTTTGTTAACAACTTTTATAATGTCATAGCAGTGAGTTACTGGATTTGAATCCAGTAATTTACGCTACTGGCTCTTTACCAGAGCCATGTATAACATAAAAAAATATAGGTGTGTAACTGAATTAGGGTGATGTTTTTCACTGAAGGGTTTAAGTCACATTAGATACAAAACGAGAGCCAAGTTTGAGTTGTCCATGATGTCACTCAGAACGCTTCGGTGAAAAACATTGTAATTCACTTTTCCCCCACATTTATAACTTCATGTTATGTATGTTCTCCAAAATCATCGGCCCGTGCTTTCAACTGATATGGAGGTACAGAGGACTTATGGTAGAGCTACACACAAAGTGACGGTTCTATTTACCCTGAATCGTTGTTAGAATGTGAGGCTGCTGGAATTCCAATGTGATCTGTGGAAGTTCCAGAATTGGCAGTTTGAGTGTTGCATATGTTTTCCATGAGTAGCACACTTATACTTGTCTTTATTAACTTAAGAGGTGCAAGGATATCCTTTCTTGAAATTGGTGATAAGGATGCAATGTGTTTATTTTAATGTATTATTTTACTGCACTGTTAGTATCATTTGTTATGCTATGGCTGTACATTCCATTCTTGCTCATCCCATGTTCTTACAAGATCAAGGACCCTCAGTTATGGTGTGGAAGGATTGGATAGAATCCTTCCAGATATATATATTGAAGCTGTGGAGGGTCTGGGGAGAGGGCAGGAAATGTGTTTGTTGCAAAGAGTAAGTTCTGGAGGGTGGGGTGGGTGCGGCGCATGGAAGGGGTGATGGGATGGTGGGGGGGAACATTTACTATTAATTTTTTTTTAAATGTACCTGCTCTGTTGCGGCTGCTCCGCTACTCTTTCCCTTGTCACTCCACACACAAGCTCCCAGCCTGCCCTGCGGCCAATGCTGACGCTGCTCAGAGCAGCATTAGGATTGGCTGGGAGCACCCAGCCAGGGTGCTTTCAGGCAAACTAGGAGCCTGTGACTGCTCTCTCCAGGCCAGCAACACAGTGCCGGGCTGGAGAGAGCACAGGGTCATGTGTGTTTGGCCGGCCCAAGGCGGCCGGCCAAACAAATATGCGCACTGAGGGAAGTGCACTCCCCTCGTCTCCGTCATCCCCCATGGCCTCACCCCTTTCACAACAATAGGATAATAAACGTATTTTATTATCCTTTTGTTGTAAAAGGTTTGCAGAAGCTTCTGCTGGCTGGGGGGGGGGCAACCGCCGCCTCTGTTAAAGATACTACCTATTAAAAAGGTAGGCATGGCTGCAGAAAGGTACACATTTTTCTCTCATGCTCAGCAACGTGGAAATAGCATACAATAGTATGAAGCAGTGCCCAGAACGCTAGTTTCTACATGTACACTTAGGAATCTGCAGGAGGAAATTATTAGCAACCAAATGCTCCTCATAAAAGATAACATGAAGATTCAAGAAAAGTTATTAGGCTTAAAAGATCCCTCTTTAGAAAAGAACATTAGTATTGCACGCCAAATGAAGAACACATCACACTATGGGATGCATAGGAACAGGCTCGGGACATCCAAAATTAAACCCACAGGCCTTTCATCACTCTGCTTCACTTAGAAGTACAAGCATATACCACAATAGCCACATACACTAACATTCACAACATACAGTTGCATGGGATTAGATGACTATAAATTTTACATTGCAAAGACACTCTCAGCCAGTGTGACATAACTCATATTTAGTGACTTGAGAGAAAAAACTTTAAATACAGAATAGTGAGGACAGATCTTTAAATGAGATCTTTTCTTTTTTCTGAGCCAAATCCTCTTGTGCAGCGTACAGACCCTATACCTAGGTTGGGATACTCCAATCAACGCTTAAAAGGGCTGCCCTGTGCTTGGCACACTACAGCATAGGGTTCTTAATGTTTAAATTATGTGTACACTCATAATCACGTGATTAAATTGTATGCCCCGGATATTGAGCACTATGTATAATGCTGTTTCTTTCTACAGCTTACATCCTTTGACTGCTTGCTGTCTCAGAAAGACTTCCCCTACTATACTTCTAAAACCAGGAATGAAAAATTGTACTTCCTCTTGATTCCTCACTTTTCTTTCTTCAGTGGCCCTCTTCTTACTTTCCATCTTCTGCATGCCTTCTGTTTATGAGTATAGCCTCCTCTTAGTCTCATGGCTGCCTTACTCTTCCTTATTGTAAGTCTGCAATTGGATGATATCTTATTTCAGAGATCACAAATATCTCCTCTTTAAAACCCTTTCCTTGTGAACTAACATTAACCACTAACCTTGGGTTCCGGAGTAGTGAGCTACTCGCTGTAAAGCACTTCAACGCATTGTGAGGGGTAGTAAGAACTATGTAAATAGAATTACAATTACAAAGTGAAAGAATTAGGTAATGAGCAAAGCAAAGAGAAATTTTAATGAGATGAGTTGAGTGATGTTAATGTGATACAAAAATCCTCAGAAAAGGACAGAAAGTAAAGCATTAGAGACCCAACATTTACTCAGTGTAAAAGGAGGAAACATAAATGCTATAGATGTGGAGGTGAGAAGCCCTTGGCAGAATCTAACTCATGTCCGTTATCTAAAGCTAGATTATGTAAGTGCAAAAATTTGGGGCATTTTTCCAGGGTCTGCAAAATGAAGAAGGTAGCAATGGAAAGTGAAATGTGCATTTAGTGCAAGTATGCCTGGAGGCTGACCCTAACGAAGAAAACAATACCCTTGAGGATGGAGTGGAGGTTCTTGTGGTATGTGATTTGAAATCTCAAGATGGGTTTTTGGTAGATTTGGGTGATGTTTACCAACCACCAAAGTGCAAGGTGAAGCTGATTGAAAAATAAATTCTCAAGTGCGACAACTCTTGTTTGCTGTACACTTTAATAGGCAGGTTAACATTGGAAGATCTGAAAGATTGTGAATTAATTCTGATTGGTGTTGAGCCAGAAGGATATTGTGATTTTAAGCTTCCAGTCACTGGATATTTTAATGCTTCATTGGAATATAGGGGCAGTAAGACAGTGAGAATAGTGTAAGTAGTAGAGAGAGTAGAAGCGATGTCAGGATGGAACGAAGAGCATGCTTTGAGAATTATTTTAGATCCCAACCACCCTGATCAAGTATTACTCACTGAACAATGTGGAAATGGAGTTGAGAAATGGAGAAATAAACATCCGAGGCAGTTCGCAGAAAACAGAGACGTCTAGAAACGTTTGTGCCTCAAATTATCTTTAAAAAAGGGTTCTTCTGTGAGCCTTGCGGCATCAACTGGGCTGGACCTCTGGGGTTATAGAACTCATAAAATATTTTAAATGCCTCATGTTAGCCAGAATAATCAATCAAAAAGCATGCATGTGTGTGGATCTTAGGGACTTGAATGACTGTATAGATTGACCACCATCTCCTTGCTCACATCAAGGAGATGCTGATGAATGTGAGGGATGTCAGACGTTTTGCTACCCTAGATTTTGTTGAGTGCTTACCATCAGGCGTGGCTTCATCCAGAATTGAAGCATTTAACATAATTTGTTGTAACTGATTGAGCCTACCAGTTCTTGTGAAAGCCGTTCAGTTTAACCTTGAAGTCAGCAGTTTTGCAAAGAATTATGCAAGGTGTACTGCAGGATTTGTCTAAAGTATTGTGTTTTTTCAGGACAACATTCTCATTTGGGGTGCTAATGGAAAATATCATGATACAATTGTGGAGAAAGTTTGGGGTGAGTTGAAGCAAGCTGGATTCACTGTAGGGATAGAAGAGCGCAAGAGGTGGCGTATTTGGCACACACTTTGTTGTGGGTGAAACTCAAAGTGAAGCTATTAGAAAAGATTGAGAAAATACCTGCACCTAGGTATAAAGAAAATGTATGTACTTTTATAGGGTTTGGGAGTACTATTCTAAGTTTGTAGAACATTTCTCAGACAAGGCGCATGTGTTGCGAGCTTTATCATTTATTTATCAACATGTATTGGACACCATTAAGGAGTCAATAGAGCTGTGGTTTTGAAACCTTTTGACCTCAAGGACAAGATCATTGTGTTTGCTGATGTAAGTAGTTATGGCCTGGGGCAAGACTGATAAAAGTATGTGATGGACGTGAAAGGGTAGTATCCTTTAACAAACATTTAAAGATGCTGAAAGCACAATTTCCACCACTCAGAACAAAGCTATGGCATGTTGATGGGGAGTTCAACATTTTTGAACATTTTGTGGGGAACTTGATTTGAATTACAGATGTACCATAAGCCATAAGTAGACTTATTATTGACCAAAGATGCAGAATCAGCCATGCCACGCATAGCCAAATGGTAATATATACTACAGGAATTTACATTTGACACCAACTATGTACGTGAAACCAAAAATGTTAATGTGGTTTGTTTGTCTTATCTGCCATTCTGCAACAGTGCATATGAAGAGAATAACTAATGAATGGCAGCTGATGAGAGTGAATCTTGCTAAGGAGCAGTTTTAGAAGAAGAATGGAGGGAATTATTGTTGGAGGAGGAGGCACTAAAATTGGGGATAATTTGGTAACCATGTGAAACATTTCTGAAGGATTAGAACGAAGTGGGTTTGAATTTATTTGTGTCAGGGTGGGAAGAGATATCTGGGTAAATGGTCAAAAGATGTGGAAGGTTGATGGGTCCAGCGGGTTTACAACAAAGGTTGTTGGAATTAGTACATGAAGGTAATAGAAGAATACTTTGAAAAGAAGGGGTTGATCTGAGAGGTTTGTTTGGAACTGTGTGTCATGTACCTGTAGTAATAACTCTCAAACCATTTCAGAAACTCTCATTGTAGCGGCAGAATTTCCAGAAATAGTGATGGAAAGGGTTGCCATTGACACTTGTGGTCCATTTGACTACTCTGGCCAGAAAAGCAGATATGTCATCGAGCTAGACTACTTTTCTGAGTGGCCGGAGTAGAAGTTATGAAGCAAACAAGAACTTCCAATGTTGTTAATTTCTATGAAGAGATCTTTAGAGGAAACGTGACTGCAAGCAGTCATGTCTATCAATGGACCACAGTTTGTGTTTATCAAATTTGAGACTTTTCTCAAGAAGGAAATGATAAGGTTGAGGGATTTAACAAAGTTCTGGAAGAATGTTTCCAACTGGCAGTTGGAGGAGGTTTGAATTGGATGCGAGAGATAGAACCATGCAGCAGGGTCAAGCCTGATTTGCAGAAGGCTGGGTCCAAACTGGGATGGCTTGGTGAGCAAAAGAAAGAACAATGGATAAAAGCCATGCTTGCTGTGCCACTGGATTCAATTTAGCTTGGCTGGTGGGGGTGATACCTCAAAACCGGTCCCAGGAAGCTTGTTTCTGGTACAGGGAGGACCTCTCAGGCAGTTTGGCCTGGACTGTTCCCATGAGGAGTAGGGTCAAGACTGGTTTGCATGTGGCTGGGTTCAAACTAGGGTAGCATAGTGATCAAAAGAACGATGGATTTAGCCTAGATCTGTGACTGAGGTTGAGTGTTTATAAAGTTTCAGCACTCCATCTATCATATTTTTATGTTGCTATGTTTGATCTAAGTGGCCAGGATATGTCCAGACATGGGCCCCTTGCTCATTGTGCCCCTGGGTTCAAGCTATCCTGGCTGATGAGGGGTGATACCCCAAAACTGGTCCCAGGATGCTTGTTTCCAGTTTATGGAGGATCTGTCCTGGCAGTTCGGGCTGGAGTGTTCCTATGGGGAGCAGGGTCAAGACTGATTTGCATATTGCTGGGTTCAAACTGGGGTGGCATGGTGAGAAAGATAGTTTTAACCCATATCTGTGACTGCGGATGATTGTTTGTAAAGTTTCAGCACTCCGTCCATCATCTTTTTGTGTTGCTCTTCTAGAGGGTTGCCATTGACATTTGTGTTTCATTTGACTACTTTGGCCACGAAAACGGGTATGTCATAATGCTAGACCACTTTTCTGAGTGGTTTAAGTAGATGTTATGAAGTCAACAAGAACTTCCAATGTTGTTAATTTCTGTGAAGAGATCTTTAGGAGAAAAAGTGCCCGGAAGCAATCATTTCTGTCCATAAACCACAGTTTGTTTTTATGAAATTTGAGACTTTTCTAAAAAATGAAACAATCAGATATCTGGGAACAGCACCATCTCTGAGAGAATGGATTGGTTGAGAGATTTAACCAAGTGTTCTGTGAATGTGTCCGATTGGCGACTGGAGGAGATTTGAAATTGAAGCAAGAGGTAGAATCCAGACTGGATCCTTCCAGAGTAAGTAATGAAGCTCCTGATGAAAGAGACAATTGAAGAGGCATAGTGAGAAGTTAAAGAAAGTCCAAAGTCAATTTAAAAAGGGTGTCATGATAGGAGTGGATGTAAGAGGTAATGGCAGGAAAGGAGATTCCAAATAGTCTTGTCACAAGGGAGTAAGTGAAGCAATAGGAAACATGGTTAAATTGCAAGATGGAAAATGGTGGAATGTGAGGATGGTCACTATGTGCAATGCGTTTGAGCATCAGCTATGAAAAGGAGGATCAACTGGGGATTATGATGTTCCTATGATAAGGAAGGATGAAAAAAAGCCAGGGTTGAGTCAGGAAACAGTCCAGACAGTTAGATCATATTTGCACCTAATCATCTTGTGTGATGTGAATTTTGTTTATTTTTGTATCTAGTTTAACCCACAATGGGTACCTGTATTTTGATCTAATCATTTCTTGATTTCTCCTTGGTTTAATTTCTGAAAAGGTGATGAGTTGCATCTACCTTGCACCATTGCTAGAATGTGAGCCAGCTTCAATTCCAATGTGACCTGTAGGGAATCCAGAACTGGCATTTTGATTGCTGCATACATATTCTGGGAGTTGCACATCTATAGTTGTGACCCTGATAAATGTTTCTTAACTTAAGAGCTGTGAGGATATCCTTTCTTAACATTGCCTCTCCTCCCTGTTCAAAATATGTTCAGCCGTGTGTCCCATGCTCACTATGCCACCAGTTTCAAGCTATCCTGGCTGATGAGGGGTGATACCCCAAAACCAGTCCCAGGATGCTTGTTTCTGGTCCAGAGAGGACCTGGCCTGGCAGTTCGGGCTGGACTGTTCCCAAGGAGAGCAGGGTCTAGACTGATTTGCATATGACTGGGTCCAAACTGGAATGGCATGGCAAGCAAAGAAACTGATGGATTAAGCCCAGATCTGTGACTGGGGAGAATGTTTGATTTGTTCTGCATTCCATCCATCATCTGTTCTTTTTGCATTTGTCACCCTAAGTGGGAAGGGTATGCCCAGATGTGGGTCCGTGCTCACTATGCCTCCAGTTTTAAGCTGTCCTGGATGATGAGGAGTGATACCCCAAAACTGGTACGAGGATGCTGGTTACTGGTCCAGGGAGGACTTGGCCTGGCAGTTCGGGCTGGACTGTTTCCATGGGGAGCAAGGTCAAGACTCATTTACATATGACTGGGTCCAAACTGGAATGCATGGCAAGTACAAAACTGATAGATTAAACCCATACCTGTTACTAGGGATGAATGTTTGATTTGTTCCGCATTCCGTCCATCATCTGTACTTTTGCCCTCCTTGTCATAGCCCCAAGAACTGTGCCCTACATTCTGTGCTGACCAGTCTGCCCCAGGTGACCTATCACCTTAGGTGTAACTGTTCACTCACATTCCAGGCAAATGTCTGCATTCAATACCGCCTTTGTGTTCCTTAGAAATACATCCCCTCTAATGTCCGACAGGTGCACCCCATCCAGACCATGATAGTCTGGTTGCTGCAAATTAATTAAGCTATGCTTAATCCAAGAGGCTGTTTAGTTTCCTCCTTGACAACTCTATACCCCTTTAGGATCGAGCCTCTATCCAGGACCTCTTGGGAATGATCTCTGACTATTAAACCTTTGTGGTCTCTATGGTTTTGACCAAATCAGTGATGGATTCCTTCATAATATGAAATAAGTCACCTCTACCCATGGCTGGGAGGTCATTACCACCCAAATGCATGATCAAAACATCTGGGTTTCTTTCCAGAGTTTGGCATGCCCGAATGACACCTTCCAATTCCCACCACTGCGGCCCAGGCTTTCCAAACCATTCCATTGTGTTCTGAAACAGGAATACTGGATTCCCCCCATTGTTGCCAGCTCTTTCCACCATGCTGGACACATAAGAGCGCCTGATGACCCTCAGGGTTTCACATTCTGTGGGGGAGAACACAAAATTGGGGTGTGAAGAATGAGCCCACAGTAATGACTGTATTACATTCATCAAGCATGTAATTTTAGCATACATTATTGCACCGACCATCAACCTCAAGTCTCTCCCCGGACCAGCATCCTAGTGGCCTATTTCTTGCCAGATGTTTGGGCATATATATAACCGAAAACTATCAGATCCTCATCAGACGATTTTCTAATTGCATTTGCAGACATCCAATCCTAGAAGCCTATAGTGGTTGTCCCAAATGGAAATGAATGTGTGGTAAAGTGGTGCCCCTGGAGCCCCTCTATTTGTAATGTTGACGCCAACACCTTTTTAAACTGATATATTGTCAAAGGTGTCCCATCCTTGTGAGTGAGGAGGTATGCCTCTCCGTTGACCCCTGCCCGTTCACTCATGTACCCTGCCATGAGTCTAACTGGGCAATATGGGCTATACACCTTCATCTTATTAGTATAATACTCTGTCACCTGCCCATCTCATCTGCCTTAGACTGCCTGACTCAGATGGTTATGTTGTGAGGGCCCAAGTGCATATCCTTAACCAAAAGGGCCCTGTTGCTTATGTCACCTTTGGCTCTGGCTACCACCTCGCTCACCCTGAAAGCCCCAAAAAAGGCAAGTGAGAAATCTGTACTAAATACTGTAGTCTCAAAGTGTGAGTGGCATACTAAGGGCAGGTAGTCAATCAGTACTTTTAGTGTTGAAAATTCTATTTGTGACCTTGTAGCCTGATTCTTGTTTTCATGTTTGGCCCATCCAAAGCTTCCCTGAGGACAAATCATGTTGTGGAGTCATCTAAACCCTTCAGCTTTGCCTTGTATGCTACTGCTGCCAAGTGCTCAAAAACCCAAGACCTGGATTTCTTTGCATCGTTAGCCCACACAACAAACTGCTTGACTCGCACAATCAATATCTCAAAATCCTTTTCTCTACTAGCAACCCCAGGTGCAATGTCTGGAAAAGTCCACATGCAACGCCAGTACCATTGCCTTGTTCCAACAGCTAGAGCCTTCTCCGCCATGCTCTGAAGCTGCAGCTCTAGAGCATCAGATCCCAGAACTCCTATTTGAAGGGCATCTTCTCCTCTTCTGCCTCTGGCTACTCTGGCCAGAACCTTTCCCACTGTAGGTGAGAAAGAGCATCAGCTGCCCGATTTTGAAACCCCTGCACATGCTTCACCCTAACTTCAATATTGTGCTGGAGACATGTACGTACCAGATGACTTAACAATCTCAACTCAGTGGGGCATGGTGCTGATTGCACATTAATGGTGTGCACATCAGCCATGTTGTCTGACCGTATGACCAGTTTCTTGTTGGCCAGGTGATCCGACCAAGGTAGCAATGACCCAGAATGGGAAAGAGATCTAGTGGAGAAAGAAGGACCCATTCAAGGCACGTACGTTTAAATACCTTTCACCCCAGGTCACATTTCCTATAGCTACATTTGTGACTTGGCTGGACCCAGTGTCCCCCCCTGTTGTGTAGCCATTTTAGCTATCGTTTTATACACGTTATTTTAGCAAACTAGGCCTGCCGCTGTGCACTTTAACATAGATATATTTTATTCAGCTTCGTTTTTATTATTTTTAAAATACCCACATTTGCGGTCTTGTTTATTTTCTCTACCTAGCTGTTCTTTGCTTAGGCCAGCACTGCGTTCTTAAACAAGATATTTCTTTCACTCTGTGCTTTTCTCAAGGCTGCAGTAAGATAGGTTGCCGGCAAAAGTGGTACGCTTTGTTTCTCATGTTCACAGAAATATACACAGTCCTACGTAGGGATCCTTTCTTGGAACATCAGCTGTTTTATTATAAAAACACTACTTTGACCCATGTACGTTAGAAGGAGATTCCAGCCAGATGACCAGGACTGTATGCTGATGCTGAGTGCTTTGCTGCAGCTGCGGATGTAGACTACAGGCCTCTTGTTCAGGTATGAGGGTTGATGTCTTCCAAGAGGAACCTGAAGGGCAGAATTAGAGCTTAACATGTTGTGCTCCAACATAGCCTAGGTAGGAACTATCTGTACAAATGCTAGTGACAATATGGTAGCATTATTTTTATGTTTCACTCTCCTTGTCACAATTTTAATCCTGTCATGCTTCATCGTCCTAGTTATTGCAATACATGGTTTATTATCTAAGATGCAGTTACTTCAATAAAACCTTATTGAACTCTACTCTGCCTCTGATTGTCCTTGCATATGTGAGACTAAAGCAACTGAGAGAAACAAATGAGATATGAGTGACCACGATTTCCCTGAGGAGTCATTTGTGTCACGCGCCTGGTTGCCCAATCATCCCTGCTCTTGGGTAGAGATGAGGCGCTGCTATTTAGCCAGAAGAAAACCCGGATTAGGTCAAAAGGTGTCACCTGGTGGGGGATTAGACTCAGTCCCCTGCAACACAAGTGATTCTGCTTCCCAAATCCAATAGCCTCATTAGGATAATGAGAACCTATGCGACATGGCACCGCCAACGTTTGGTCAGGCACTAATTATCGGGTCGTCCTGAGTATGTCTGTCTCTCTACATGCAGACACCTCAGTACTATGTACGGAGATGTCCGTGGTATTGAGGATTTTCCTCCTCAGCTAAGTATGGAGTACCTAACTAACGCTGTAGGTTGTTCAAGCTTGAACTCTAAAAGGATAATCACTATTTGGTGTGCTTATCTCTGAACAAAATTTACCATTCATCATGGCTAACCCGCAATGGATAGCAATTACAGTCAATATGCAACCACCCCTTCCTGCACATTTATTGGCACATGGCCTAACGGCCTAGTGGGGTCCTGTTACTTTTGTTGTTGAGGCTCATCCAGCCTATAGATCAGAAAATTTCTATTCTTGGGTCAGATTTGCAGCAGCTGATGGGAACACAAATACATTTCACCACTACACTAATGAAAACATACATGCACAATATAGAGCAAATGCATATCTAGAAATACCTCTCTCTTATTAAGAACATAATAATTGGCTTGATGGCGTCCTACCACATACAATCCTACATGTTCGGTTAGGTCTTCTAAGTAATGATGGTCCTACCAGGCCACATATACACACCACCCTGATGCAGCAACCTTCACGGTAGCTGAAGTCCACCACCAATATACTGAACTCAACGTTATGGAAATATACAGATGGTTAGTACAGTTTGTAATGCAAACATAACATACAAACCCAGCACGTGCTGTCCCGACGCAACCACGTGCAGTAATACCAGGCATTAATCCTGTGACTGTACATTCGCTCATGGGTAAAGTACCCGCCAAATGAGAAGAGATTCCGTTTTGGTTAGCTCAAAAAATAAATGCACTGGAAGCAGTATTACGGGACCTCAGGATAAGCATAGAATATCAACTATGTGCTTGCCATTTGGGATGGTTCCCACAGTAGATAACTACAGTACTTGGGGCACAGTATTTGCCACGCTCTACACTACTGTACACAGTACATTGACACTTGCCACTTTACCAGAAGTGTTAAAAAAAAATCAAGATGAAAAGGGGCTGCCCCGGCCCTGGACTTGGGGCTGCAACTTATGGGCAGTTTTGTCACTATATCTTCAATTATATCAAGTAACCTTAAAGGGGAAGCAGTTTACTAGCAGTGCACATGTGGCTCCGAGACGTTCTTCCACAGGATCAGAAATGTGAGCTGGCAAAGATTATCGCGAAGACTTACTCTAGTATTGGCTGAGGTAGTCTGGGGACCAGACCCACAAAACCACAATTTCAGGGTAAATCTAATGAAGATTCTACCAAGCAAGCTCCTGAGGGTTCTAAAAAACCCAGGGATAAAAAACAACAAACACCTAAAAAAGAAAGGGGAGAATCTCCGCATACGGAGACCCCACAGAATAGATATAATCACAGAAATAGAGATAATATTAAAACGCCTGACAGATATCAATATACTGATACAAGTCAATCTTGTTCCTTTCAGGACTCACCGGGAAAAGACTGTGAGAGAGGTGCGCTGTCAGAGTGAAGAACTGAGTACATGAAACCGAGACAGGAATCACAACGCTCTACAGAAGTTTCTGTTAAAAAATAAAAGAAACTTACTCAACAAAAACCCCAAATCAAAAAGAAAAAAGTGGCAGCAGTTGCGAATCATCATGCCACTCAAGAGGAGGGCTCTATTGAAGAACAAGAAGTGGGCATTAGCTCTGCTGGAGAGGGCAGCAGGGGTCACAATAGTTCGCCGGAATCTTCAAGAGCATCTAGAGGTGAAAGCAACTGATGACTTTTTACAAGTTGAAACTGCGGACATGCATGTCTCTATGTCTGATAGGGTGTACAAAGTAATGTTACAGTTAGAAGGAGACATTGAAGGCACAATAGACTAAGGGCCAGATGTAGCAAACTGTTTGCGACTCGCAAATGCGTGTTTGCTATGCAGAAATGCATTTTGCGAGTCGGAACCGACTCGCAAAATGCATTTCCGAGTTGCAAATAGGAAGGGGTGTTCCCTTCCTATTTGCGAGTCGCAGTGGTATGCAATTCCATTTGCGACCGCGTACACAGTCGCAAATGGAGTCACAGTTACCATCCACTTGAAGTAGATGGTAACCCACTGGCAAACGGGAAGGGGTCCCCATGGGACCCCTTCCCCTTTGTGACTGGACCCAAAATTATTTTTTCAGAGTAGGCAGTGGTCCAAGGGACCACTACCTGCCCTGAAAAAATCAGAAACTAAAGGTTTTTTTTTTTTTTCTAAGTGCAGCTCGTTTTCCTTTAAGGAAAACGGGCTACACTTGGAAAAAAAAAACTGCTTTTGTAGACGGGTCTCTGAGACCGCGTCTCCTCCTTCAGGGCACAGGAACCTTTCGGCAATTGCGATACGTCATTTCCGCGTTCCCATGGTAACATGGGAACGCTCCTGGATGCATCAGACACGGATTTCCGGCGGCAGGAGGATGAAAAGAGGTCGGACTCACGGGAGAGGAGAGACATCACGGAGCGGAGACAGGAGGACGGAGACCAGAACCCGGGCGAGGAAGACGAGGGAAGACTCTTTGAAGGAGACGAGAAGGCCGGCTCCAGTACCTGTGCGATACCGGAACCCAACAGCCGAGGATCCCGCCACGACCCAGGAGGGTCGTGGCTTTCAAAGGTACGGTCCCCCTTGGGGACGAGGGAGAGTACCATTAAAGGGGCACCGGGGAAAGGACCAGGGGAGGTGGGAGAGGGGAAAAAGGGCGCGGCACAGAGCAACTAGAGAAAACAGTTTTCTTTTTTCCATTTCCCTCTAGCCGGGAGCACGAAATTCTATAATTGGCACAATAGACACTATCTTGTTCGTATATTCACCGTGGGATACCCTCACACTCTCTCTCTTGGAGACCTTTCCGCCCCCTCCAGTTCCTTTAAATAACCCCAGAACCAACACACCGCCTCACCTTTGTATTTTCCTGTTTTCCTTTTCCGGTAAACCGTGCTGAAGCCCAGAATCCATCAACCTTCGACCTAGGAGAGAGAAAGGAAACAAGAACGCACAACAAGTCATGGAGAACTGAACATTATCCCAAGAAATAGAGAATGTATACTGGACTGTATTTCTCATTTGTGTGAAAAGAAAAGTAAAAATAGAACTTTACTTACCTTATTACTCCGTCTCAGCCTTTTCTGTACCGCCAAAGCCTGCCACAGTGGTGTCAGAAGTGGGATTCCTTATCCCAAAGGCTAGTTGGCGGTATACACAATGAGTGACAAACCCAGCCAAGACGACATGATCAAACAGCTGGCAGAAGGCCAGCGTCATTTACAACTAGTATGGGAAGCACACCAACAGGAGGCTAAGGAAGATAGAGAGGCCCTACAATCAGCCCTAAAAAGCCAAGCCACTATCTTGGCAAACAACCAGCTTGTACATGAAACTGCGCTACAGAAATTAACAGACACTATAGCGGCCAGTAAAGTACACCCCAATGTCCCAAGTTCCGTTTTACAAAAATTCCAGGAAGGGGAAGACCCGGACTCCTTCTTTACCAACTTTGAACGGGTGGCTTCCTCCGCTCAATGGCCTGAGGAACGATGGGGACAGTACATTGCGCCATTACTCACGGGAATTCTACAGACAGCCTACCAAGCTGCCAATCCTGGAGGTACCACCCCATACAAGGACATAAAAAGGAGTATCCTGGAAAGGGTTGGACATGATGTAGAATATTATAGGCTAAAATTCCGGAAAGTAAAATGGGGCCAAAAAGAAGACCCTCGTACCTTCTACTTCCGGGTTAAAGATTTAGCACTAAAGTGGTTGGGCCCTATAGGAACCACCAGGGAGGATGTCATAAAAACAATTATCCTTGAACAGTATTTGGATTCCTTACCCTCCAGTACTGAAAATTGGATAAGACAACATCCCAAGGTGGATACAGAGCTTGCTATAGATCTAGCTTGTGCTTACCACAGGTCCACAGATGTGAAACTCCTACAGGCCAGACCAGCTCTAAAACCTATACCCCCACCACCAAAACCAACCCTGCGGTACCCACTGGAAGACGCTGGGACACATAAACAGGGGGAGGGTCATCCAATGCATCTACCACAATGTTTTAGTTGTGGAGAATGGGGTCGTATAGCAAGGGTATGCCCCAGGAAAACAGGAGCGGCTGAGCCCATGGAGATAGGGGTTACTCGACGCAGGGTACTATGTACGGGAGAGGGGAATGCGAAATTCAAACAAATCATAAAAAATCAACGGGCGCCTCCTCTCTGCCCTCATTGATTCAGGGTGTAGTCAATCCGTAATCCGCAAAACTTCAATAGACCCCATAGACGTGACCTCCAGTCAATGGGTCACTATATGTTGTATACATGGCGATAAAGAGCGGTATCCCCTGACAATAGTAGAGCTGGAATGGGGGAATATCACGACTTCCTCCCCGTAGGGGTTATGGACCAGTTAATTGAAGACTGTATTATTGGGACTGATTATATCCGGTTCCAGCGACTGCTAGACCGAACCCAAACCCAGAAAGAGAATCGGGAGTGGTGGATTGAAGCTCCGTTTTCCAATAGCTTTATTGAATGCCCCCCAGATCGCAGTAAACTCACCCGAAGTCAGAAAAGACACGAGAAATTGAAATTTCAGGAAACCCGAGAGGATACAGAACCCAACAGGGTGATAGCAGAAACCAGTAATGCTCCAGTAAGCTTCCGCACCTGTCAGAGAGACGACCCTACCCTCACTCATGCTTGGAGAACTGCTAAAACTGAAGCCACGAATGAGGTGGGTCCTTATTTCCTAATACAGAAAAACCTTCTTTATAGGGTCACCACGGCTACCACAGGAGAAATCAAACAACAATTAGTAGTTCCGGAATCGTATAGGAACCAAGTACTCTTCCTAGCACATAATCAGCCAGGAGGGGGGTCATTTCGGTAGGGAGAAAACAGAGGAATACCTCCTACGAAGGTTTTATTGGCCGGGGGTCTACGCCCACATTAGGAGGTACTGTCTACAATGTCCCAGATGTCAGCTTACAGAACCAGGAATACCTCGGAAAGCACCCTTACAGCCTCTTCCCATCATTGACATTCCCTTTAGCAGGGTGGGTATGGACTTAATCGGTCCCCTACTTCCATCAGCCAGGGGACACATATACATTCTGGTCACAGTAGACTATGCGACGAGATACCCTGAAGCCCTTCCCTTATCAAGTATGACTACTAAAACAGTGGCCCAAGCCATGATAACAGTTTTCACTAGAACAGGTTTCCCAAAAGAGATCCTTACTGATCAAGGCACACCCTTCATGTCAAACCTTATGAAACAGATATGTAGGTTATTAGGAATTACACAAATAAAAACGTCGGTCTATCATCCCCAAACAGATGGTCTAGTGGAACGCTATAACCATACCATAAAGACCCTGTTGAGGAAAATAGTCGACGACTCTGGAAAGGATTGGGACCAAAACTTACCCTTAGTTCTGTACGCCATCCGATCACACGAACAGTCTTCTACGGGTCATAGCCCATTCGAACTGGTCTTTGGAAGACAACCACGTTGTCTTCTGGACATGGCAGCGGAAACCTGGGAAGAGGAAGAAGAGGAGGGGAAACCACTACTAGAATATGTCCATAAACTAAAAAACCACTTACAGAATTTGTGGGAAGATGTAAGACGACACCTCGAGAAAGCCCAAGACAATCAAAAGGTCTATTACGACAAGGGAAGTAGGTTACGTACCTTTCTTCCGAATGATCAAGTCCTTATAACGTGACCAACATCTGAACAGAAACTATTAGCACGATGGCAGGGACCTTATAGAGTTATTAGAGCAGTCTCTCCCGTCACGTACCTTATAGAACTAAGTGCCAACCCTAAAAGAACACAAATCTACCATGTAAACCTCCTAAAAAAATGGGAAACCGTAGAAAGACTAGATACTCAAACAGGGACGGGGTGTTTTATCTCACCAGGCAAAGAGATAGATCTGGAACTTTTCCCCTTAGAGAGACCACAGACGGAGAATACTCCTTGTATTAACAACAATCTAACGGAAACTGAGAAGGGACAACTGTCCGCCCTGTTAAAACACCACTCACATTTCTTTTCTGACATACCTGGAAGAACCTCATTGATCTATCACAAAATAAAAACACCGTCAGGGCAGACTATCCGACTGCGACCGTATTGTATTCCCGAGGCTAGGAAACATGTAATTGAAGAGGAAATAGAGAAAATGATAGCCCTAGGAGTAATTGAACCCTCTATAAGCCCATGGAGTTCTCCAGTAGTTCTGGTCCCAAAACCCGACGGGTCTGTCCGGTTTTGTATCGACTTCCGCAAACTCAATGACATATCGCTATTTGACACATATCCTATCCCTCGAGTGGATGATGTCTTAGAAAAGTTAGGAAAAGCTAAGTATCTGTCCACATTGGATCTCACTAAAGGGTACTGGCAAATCCCACTTGCTCCTGAAGACAAAGAGAAAACAGCCTTTTCCACGCAGTCTGGCTTATATCAGTTCACAGTACTACCCTTTGGTCTACACGGAGCCCCTGCTACCTTCCAACGGTTGATGGACAGGCTGTTAAAACCCTTTCACACCTTCTGAGCAGCCTATTTAGATGACGTTGTCATTAATAGCGATACCTGGCTAGATCACCTCCAACATCTCAACCAAGTGTTCACTGCCCTTGCGGAAGCCGGTTTGACGGCTAATCCAAAGAAGTGCGTCTTAGGAAATACAAAAATTTCCTATTTAGGCTATATGATAGGCAATGGAACCCTTCAACCACAAAAAAATAAAATTAAGGCCATAATGCAAGTCCAACCCCCAAAGACCAAGAAAGAATTGCGTTCCTTTTTAGGACTGGTCGGCTATTACCGTAGATTCATACCCAGATACTCCACTATCGCTGCCCCTCTTACCGATCTACTGGCAAAACATCGCCCCAACACATTAGCACCGTTGTCAGAACACCAAAGAGCTAGCTTTGAACAGTTAAGGACATCCCTTACCACGGATCCAGTATTGCAATGTCCTGATTTCTCTAGACCATTCCATCTTTATACTGACGCTTCTAACATCGGTCTCGGGGCTGTGCTCACTCAACCTGACAGGGAGGGACTTGACCACCCGGTCATCTTTATCAGTAGGAAACTTCTCCCGCGCGAATGACACTACCCCACCATTGAGAAAGAGTGTTTGGCCATTAAATGGGCCGTCGAGAACCTGCAATATTACCTTCTCGGCAGGCCTTTTATACTGTACACTGACCACGCTCCTCTTACTTGGCTTGCTTCCCACAAGGACTCCAATTCTAGGGTGTTACGGTGGTTCCTTGAACTCCAACCTTTTAACTTCCAGGTGCTCCATGTCCCAGGTTCTCAGCAAGGCCCAGCGGATTACCTATCCCGATTCCCCTCCTCCTCTTCGGTCCTCAACCAGGACCGTTCATGGGATGGGGGGTGTAGACGGGTCTCTGAGACTGCGTCTCCTCCTTCAGGGCACAGGAACCTTTCGGCCGATTACGATACATCATTTCTGCGTATGCGTCAGACACGGATTTCCGGCGGCAGGAGGATGAAAAGAGGTCGGACTCACGGGAGAGGAGAGACGCCACAGAGCAGAGACAGGAGAACGGAGACCAGAACCCGGGCGAGGAAGACGAGGGAAGACTCTTCGAAGGAGACGAGAAGGCCGGCTCCAGTACCTGTGCGATACCGGAACCCAACAGCCGAGGATCCCGCCACGACCCAGGAGGGTCGTGGCTTTTAAAGGTAGGGTCCCCTTTGGGGACGAGGGAGAGTACCATTAAAGGGGCACCGGGGAAAGGACCAGGGGAGGTGGGAGAGGGGAAAAAGGGCACGGCACAGAGCAACTGGAGAAAACTGTTTTCTTTTTTCCATTTCCCTCTAACCGGGAGCACGAAATTCTATTATTGGCACAATAGACCCTATCTTGTTCGTATATTCACCGTGGGATACACTCACACTCTCTCTCTTGGAGAACTTCCCCCCCCCCCCTCCAGTTCCTTTAAATAACCCCAGAACCAACACACCTCCTCACCTTTGTATTTTCCTGTTTTCCTTTTCCGGTAAACCGTGCTGAAGCCCAGAATCCATCAACCTTCGACCTAGGAGAGAGAAAGGAAACAAGAACGCACAACAAGTCATGGAGAACTGAACATTATCCCAAGAAATAGAGAATGTATACTGGACTGTATTTCCCATTTGTGTGAAAAGAAAAGTAAAAATAGAACTTTACTTACCTTATTACTCCATCACAGCCTTTTCTGTACCGCCAAAGCCTGCCACAGCTTTATTTAAAAGCAGTCACGGACATGGAGGTCTGCTGTTCCCAGCAGGCCTCCATCGCCGTGAGTGCCCAGAGTCGCTATGGGGGCGCAAATTGCGACCCACCTCATTAATATTAATGAGGTGGGTCTTTGCGACCCCATAGCGACTCGCAGAAGGTGTCTGAGAAAACCTTTCTGCATAGCAAATTGCGACTTGCAATTTGCGAGTCGCACGGACTCGCAAATTGCAAGTCGCAATTTGCTTCTTACCTACATCTGGCCCTTAATCCTTTGGGACCCCATAGTAAACATTTATGATATTCTACTGGCCAAAAAGGACTGGCCACCTGAATTTGTCTGTACTTGCCCATATGGGGATGATGTTATCAAACCTTCTTTCTTGCCTCTTGTTCCCGATGACCTCGCAGAATCCTACCCCATTGATTGATCATTGGCGCAGGTTATATCGCAACCACGTAGGGTGGGATAAAGATTCCCCCTATCATGTAATTCCGATTAAACATCAACCCCTAACCTCAACCACAATATCCAATAAAACATGATGCTAAAAGCACTCGTGAGGGAAATCCTCACACAACTAGAGTACCATGGAGTAATCGAACCCTGTGTTTAACCAATGAATTATACTTTATTCTCAGTGGCTAACCCAGCCATTCATACAGAATAGTCTTAGACTACAGACACTTAAAAAGTCATACACGCACATATGCAATACAAAACTCACAGAGCACAGCACGTATGAAAAACACAGGGCACAAAAAATACAAAACAACACTGGACATTTCCAATGGTTTTTTCTTCAAAAATATAGCGCCTCAGAGGATGGACTTAACAAGTTTCAGCGCACTGGGCTCCCAGATAAATTGTTTCGTTTACCAGGGGTACACGAACAGTCCAAGATTGTTCACGGCTTGTGTAACTTCAATATTGCACGACATTAACCCTGAAGCATTGACCTATGTAGATGATATCTATCTCATTGATGATGAATTACTGCAACATCTAAAACGGGTAGCCCGCATTGTTGTAGGATTTGCCGAATTTGGCTATAAATTCAACTTCAAAAAAACAAAAATAGCCTTCCTTAGCATCCTGGTTCTGGGGTACAAATTATCAAGTGTAGAAAAGAGCCTAGCGCCACAAGTCTTATAATAAAATGAGCACAGTTACTACCTCCAAATAGCATTAAAAAACTGCAATCACTATTAGGTTTGCTAAATTTTGGCAGAATTTACATTCCAGATTACGCATCACAAATAAAACCCTTATATGACTTAATACGACCTGACTTTTCCAGTAAATTTTGGACAGTCGAACACACACGCATTCTCAGAGCTTTGCAAACACATTCTTGCAGCACAACACCTACACACAAGGGACAATAAAAAAACATCTCGCCATCAGAGTAAGGGGCAATAAAAAACATCTGGTCATCAGAGTAATTGCTGGTTCCATTGGTTTCATCTATGTAACATTCAATGAGGGTGAGACAGTCCTGATTGCATACAAATAACATTTGTATTCAGCAACAGAACAACGCTTTGCTCCCACCAAGAAAGTTCTTACTGCAGTTCAGATGGCTGTCATTAAAGAGAGACCACTAGCCCAGGGGAAACGCATTATTGTCGTATCTCCAATCCCAGCTCTTGAGGCTGTTACCAGAGCTAGCATTGCAAATACCAAAGCATTACATCCACGTTAGATCCAATGGGCAACGTCTTTGACAGCCACTGATGTAGGCTATATTTTATACCCAAAGTTACAAACTCAAGAATTTTTGCAAAATGAACTAGAATACCCAGTTACTGCAAATATATTACCTATTGATCAATATTAAAGAGTCATGTACACTGAGGGCTCAGCAAAACCTGCAACTGGCACAAAGCATCAAAACTCGACTGCTTGCGCAGTCATAAGGGGCTATATGGAGGGTAATAAATTCTATCCACAACATACTTTCACGTAAACCCTAGGGGATTGCACTGTACAACTGGCAGAGCTAAAGGCTCTGGTGATGGCACTGGACCATATGGATCCTGTACAGCTAACACTGATTGTCTGTGATTCGTACTATTGTGTCTAGTCCCTCAATTAATATCTGCATTACTGGCACCAGAATGGGTTCAGAGATTCCAAAGGTAACACCATCAACCACAGACTTCTATGGGGCAAAGTAGTGGATCTAAAGGAAACGCTTGGACATCAGCGCTTTGGAATACACGTTGCTGGGAATACGCTGGCCGATGAAGCAGCCAAATAAGCAGTAGCTACGGCTTCTGTTCCTGCAGTAACTCATTCTAGAATGAACCGAACGATGACATATGTGCTGCCATGAAAGCCACGGCTGAAAGTACGCCGTTACCAAAACCATTTCCTCCTAAATATTCTTACTGAATGGGAGGCTTCCTTGATGTAGACGTAAAAAGACCAGAGTTGATCAAAGCAATGCATGAGGGGATTTCCTCACCCATGCTGGTATGACAGTCACAATATCATTATTGCAAGCACGTTATTGGTGGCCAGGTCTATACAAACAGACCACGCCATATGTCCTTTGTTGTGACATCTGCCAACAAATTAAGGAGTCCAACGTCAAACGCCCACCTCAGACACTCCTCCTAATTTCTAACAAACCATTACAATGTATGTACTTGGACCATTGCGGTCCCCTAACACTGACAGTGCATACAAATACATCTTAGTCACTGTTGACTCCGGCTTTCTGTGGTGTGGTCACAACACTCGGCTGATGCTCAGACTGTTATTAAAGATTTGCAAGTCTTTATCCGCACATATGCAATTGCGCCTTTCCACTCGGACCAGGGTCCTGCTTTCTCCTCATGGGCATTCAGGGACACCTTGGCTTCGTTAGGGATCCAACTCCATTACTTGTCTCCATTTCATACTGAGGAAAATAGTGTTTTGGAGCGATGAAATCGAGATTTTAAGAAATCCTTAACAGCCAGAGCATTAGGTACGGGTCATAGTTGGCTTAATCACCTGTATGGAGTCCAGAGAGCACTTAATAACCTGCCTAGAAGGTCCCTGGGGGGGTCGTACTTCATACGAGTGCCTGTTTGGAACTCAAATGTATGTTCCAGATCTTGATGGTCCTGGCGTGGAGGTGGCAGAAACACCTTTTGACATAAATTAAAGTATCTCTGTCTTGCAGGAATTACAACAGTTCCGTGACGACAACCCCTCCACCAGTGCTGCCTCCGTAGGAATTAATGATGTACCAATAACATCTACCGGATTCCAAAAGTTGGGGATCTAGTACGTGAAAAAGTTGCAGTGAAAAAGGAGTTTGGTCCTTCCTATCGTGCACCGGTTTCAGTCCTGGGAACACACGGTACCATAACTGTTATAGTACAACCGCTGCCTGGCTCTAAAGAAAACCATTTTGTCTCCATCGACAATGCCAAGTTACACCATGTGGCCGATCCTGCACAGCAGACAAAGAAGAACAACAGTAGAACCAGAATCCCTCTCACTACTGGTCAAGATATCCCTCTACAAGTTTTGAGCAGCAACAACTCTGACACCTCTCCGAGTTTGGGGAGCGTGGAAAATGATCTTGCATTAGTTCCACTAACATCTATTACAACAAGCAACACAGAAATTGAGGATCGATTTGACTCAAATTCTACACAGACGTATGGCATCATTTACAGTGAACCACCACAGGAGACCCCTACCAGTTCTCCTCCTTCAAATACGGCTCCAGTTTTTGCACAAACTGCTTCTGGGTACTTTGCCAACTTCACTGACACCTTTTCAGACTCATTTGCCCTTCTGCATCTGAACAGCCAAAAACATGTAAGCTGATAAATTGGCTTAAAACAAATTATTTTATTTTCCCATGGAACTATCTGTGGCTTTCCTTGACTGCATTAGCTTTCCTCCTTTGGATTGACTTTGTTATTACTTTCTTTCTACTAATACATGGTGATTACCTTCCTGAACGATCAACAGTTGAACTGGTGGATTAGGTCCTAAAACCCAATTTTTCTTCTCACAAGGTCCGCAAAGGCTTGTCTTATGTGAACATTTCCGCTATACCAATTCCTGATGGGATTGTTTAGGATAAAGTCGCATTTGATATATACAGCCCGACGGAGGTCCTTCAAATACCATATGTGTTTAAACTTTCTATGAATGATGTAATAATACGGAGTTGTTTCTAATAACTGGGATGTGAAAACAGTTGATTCTATGATGACTGAATTGCAGTGTTTTACTGTATTTGAAAGTGATGATGTTTATCAATCCAAAAATAATTATGGTGGCATGTTTTTCTATAATTATAATGGACACCATTTCATTCACAGAGGAAGTACCACAAAGACTATTTTTAATTACACACAATGGGAACATTGTCCAACTCCACCACAAGGAAGTTCTAAAATATATTCTGAAAAATGTGCATATTTGTCTGGGCACAATGTTAAAAATGCTGAGTCATATTATTTCAAATTGTCATTTATGGAAAATCTACATATATTATTGACATATACAAAATTCATTTATTCAGATTACTTTGTTTCCCGGTTGGCAATAGAAGGCTATGAATATTGGTTGAAGTCAATTGACTTAAAAAGTGTGTGGAGAACAAAAAATTGGCAAATAAGGGGAAAGGAAGTTTTAGTCAGAGCATGCCTGATACCTGTTCAAATGTTATTTTTAAACGAAACTGTACAACAGACAAGCTGTTTAGGCTTAGCAAAAATTAAGAGTTTGAATGTGCCCAGTATTCCTGCCCCTGCAAAATTTTACAAATGACAGAAGTATATAAATGCAACTGAAGATCAGCTCGATGAATGGGTCCAAAATGGCAGGTTTAGGGGCATATTTGTACTCTGTTTGCGCCGGAATTGCGTAGTTTTTTTTGACGCAATTCCGACGCAGAACTAACTCCATATTTATACTTTGGCGTTAGACGCGTCTAGCGCCAAAGTCCATGGAGTTTGCGTCATTTTTTAGCGTGGACACCTACTTTGCGTTAATGATATGCAAGGTAGGCGTTCCCGTCTAAAAAATTGACTCCGAGGCATGTGCGCCGTATTTACACTCCCGGGCAAAATTCACGCCCGGGAGTGGGCGGGTCAAAAAAAATGACGTACGGCCGCTTTTGCTCCGTTTTTTAGCGCCTTGTCAGGGCAGGCGTTAAGGGACCTGTGGGCTCGGAAGGAGCCCAGAGGTGCCCTCCCAAGCCCCCCTTGCCCACCCCAGGAGGACACCCAAGGCTGGAGGGACCCATCCCAGGGACATTAAGGTAAGTTCAGGTAAGTTTAATTTTTTTATTTTTTTGTGGCATAGGGGGGCCTGATTTGTGCCCCCCTACATGCCACTATGCCCAATGACCATGCCCAGGGGACATAAGTCCCCTGGGCATGGCCATTGGGCAAGGGGGCATGACTCCTGTCTTTGCTAAGACAGGAGTCATTTCAATGGGGGTTGGGAGTCGAAAAAAATGGTGCAAATCGGGTTGAGGCGAAAAATTTGCCTCAGCCTGACTTGCCCCATTTTTTGGCGCCCAAGCTCCATATCCCCCTACGCCGGCGCTGCCTGGTGTACATCGTTTTTTTTCACGCACACCAGGCAGCGCCGCCAGCTAACGCCGGCTAAAGTCATTGAATAAATACGGCGCCCACATGGCGCTTCAGAATGGCGTTAGCCGGCGCAAATTTTTTTGACGCAAAACTGCGTTAGCGCAGTTTTGCGTCAAAAAGTATAAATATGGCCCTTAATGCTTCACTTTCACGTCCTGGTCGGTGGTTATTGTGGCCAATGGATACCAATGAGTGTCATAAAAGTTTTATAAACTCCATGGGGAGGGTTAGAAAAAGTAGACCTTATCATTGCTATGTGTCATCTGAAATGCGGGTATAGTAACAACATACGGTGTCGGGAAACTATGCCAGCAATGGTTGAAGAGTTCCTCACTAGATGCTGTTAGACAACACCTCAGTCTCCTGTCTAATAGGACTGACTTACAGGATTTCCGGTTAGGCCCCAGAAAACAATGCAGAAAGCGCTTCTTATATGCATTCTATAATGACATTTCGAAGCTTTCTCAACAAGAAGATGCTACCCTATTAAGGCAAATAGATCAGGAAAATTTACAGAAGGCATTGGCTGTTGTAGCTAATGGGATTAATACCCTGTCCAACCGAACATACACCTTAAACAACATCATTTCTTCTGCAACAGACATAATATAAAGTGACATGTCCTCTTTACATCATGGACAGAATCAGCTAAGGTCCATTATGCAGTTAGGTTGGACACAACAAACACTGAAGGCAGGTCGCATTCCCTGGCAACACATTAGCGCAAGGGACATATTTTCCACATTTAATTTAATGCAACAACAACTAATGGCTAAAAGATAAGCGACTTATGTCGTGTTAAATATTGAGAAATTGGAAAAGTTGCCTTTTACTGTGGCTGAAATACCATCTGCTGAGTGGTTAATACACAGGGTCATTAATCTGCCTATTTCAATACTTCAATTCACATCCTGCTTAAAACACATTCCAGTGGGCAGATATGAAAGGCTAGGAGACAGTTACATGCATGAGGTGTGGGAGCTACCCTTCTTGTTCAAATGTTTCAGTGACATGAAAGAGGTCTTTCTTAGCGGTAGCGAGTGCAAGACTTCTGTCAGCCATTCGATGGTTTGTAAACAGCTGTCCTTGCATGGGGCGTGCAATGCTTCAGCATCGGACTTCGCTTGTTATTTGAAGGGAGTCCCAGTCCCTTGACTAGACCTGCCTTCCAGGTACTCTCGAATGGCAGCTATGTGCTCCTCAATAGCGAGAGCTGTTGTGGGATGCGAGCCGGAATAGTTTATGTCGTTTCGGTCTCTAAGATTGTTACATGCTGCGGGAACAAACTTTTTCCTCCTAAACGACAGATGGAAGTAGGTGAGATTTGGCCCCATATCGCTACTTCAAATGTGAATTTTGACAAGTTGAGCAGACTCAAGGCTTTATTGTTTCAAAAAAATGGGGCACTCACATCTGCATGCGAGACCTATGTGCTTTAGGTTGCGAGGTCATCAGCAGAGATACAGTCCCTTTCAAGTTCTAGCTTTCCGAGACACTTTGGTGAATTCATGGGACGAATATTTAATGCGTCCAGTACTACTGGAATCGCAAATTTCTTTGAGGCTGTTGGCTCTGGTTTCATTCATACCTTCTCCTCTATATTTGGCTTAATACCTTCAGCCATCCACTCAATATTCTCCAGAATTTTCGGGGGATTTCCAATAACTTTGGCTGTAATAGGTGGCATTTTGCTATTGCTACTTTTTCTGCGCAATGGCTGTCCCATCACAACAAGGAGGACTGACAGCGCTTCCACCAGTGCAGCTGTGTCGTGAACGCATGATGCAGTACTTTGGAGCATCACTCTTGGAGCAATCGGAGTGTGACTGGTCTCTGTCATTCAGACCAGTTTTGCATTGTGTGCAGCCTGTGTTTCAGTGCCTCTGGTGCTCGTTTGAACATGCACTGAAAGTTTGTCTTTCTACGCAGCGCTTGCTTTCATTGGACGCTGATCTGTTGATGTTCTCGCTGAGGGCTTATTACCAGACATGTGCATGGCTACCGGAAGCTGCCTATGAGTTGCCCTTTGTGGACTATGCAGCTCTAAGCTCATTGATGGGCACACCAAGGAATGCTGCTGCCTTGGCTGGAGCTCAGGCTTTGAAACACGTGTGCTCCTTGGTTTTCCTTGGCAGTGAATTTCCTAATTTACCATCTGCAGTAGTGGAAGATTTTCTTTCTTCAATTATCCTGGATTCAATTGACAACTTCCAAAATTACTCTGACTTTTGAAATTCGGCTTTTCGTGACGCAACACTTAACATTTTAAATTGTACTTCTAATACATGCTCAAGTGTCTTTTAAGTTGTCATTATTAACATTCTGATTTACGTGTCTTAGATTGAATTTTAGTAGCTTTTATACATAATTAGACGTTGAACCACCTTTGAACTGGCAAGGGGAGAGTGTTGTGTAGCCATTTTAGCTACAGTTTTAAACACAATATTTTAGCAAACTAGGCCTGCCGCTGTGCATTTTAACATAGATATATTTTATTCAGCTTTGTTTTTATTATTTTAACAATAGCCACATTTGTGGTCTTGTTTTATTTTCTCTATCAAGCTGTTCCTTGCCTAGGCCAGCACTGCGTTCTTAAACAAGACATTTCTTTCACTCTGTGCTTTTCTCAAGGCTGCAGTAAGATAGGTTGCCGGCAAAAGTGGTATGTTTTGTCTCTAATGTTCACAGAAACATACACAATCCTATGGGGGTCCTTTCTTGGAACATCAGCTGTTCTATTATAAAAACACTACTTTGACCCGTGTTTGTTACAGGGAGATTCCAGCCAGATGTCTACGACTGTATGCTGATTGCTGGGTGCTTTGCTGCAGCTGCTTATGTAGACTACAGGCCTCATCTCAGGTATGAGGGATGATGTCTTGCCAGGGGAACCTGAAGGGCAGAATTATAGCTTAACATGTGGTGCTCAAACATAGCCTAGGTAGGAACTATCTTTACAAACTCTAGTGACAATATGGTAGCGTTAATTTTATGTTTCACTCTCCTTGTCACAATTTTAATCCTGTCATATTTCATCGTTCTAGTTATTGCCATCCACACTATTATCTAAGATGCAGTTACTTCAATAAAACCTTATTGAACTCTACTCTGCCTCTGATTGTCCTTGTATATGTGAGTCTAATGTAACTGAGAGAAACAGATGAGATCTGAGTGACCACGATTTCCCTGAGGAGTCCTTTGTGTCATGCACCTGGTTGCCCAATCATCCCTGCTCTTGAGTAGAGATGAGGCACTGCTAGTTAGCTGGAAGAAAACCCGGATTAGGTCGACAGGTGTCACCTGGTGTGGGATTAGACTCAGTCCCCCGCAATACAAGTGATTCTGCCACCCAAATCCAGTAGTCTCATTAGGATAATGAAAACTTAGACGACACCAACAACCAGTATCTTCTCTGCCTGCCTTTATCCCACTCCTTACTCTTGGCCAATCCGGGTTCTACGCTCTCTTGGTGGCCTCCACTAAAGCCCATGTCTAGCTATATCCCCCATCTCTTTGGTTAGGGGGGCTGAACCAAGGGGCATATCTGCTCTTCGCATCACGAGGGGGCGCGCTGCATGGTGGGAGTTTTTTTTTTAAGCCACTATAAAATAGTCACGCAGTGGATCTTCCATCAGTTGTGGTTTCCTAGCAACTATAAAAAGTGGTTTCCTAGCAACTATTCCTACTTTCTAGTGTCAGGCCAGTTTTTCAGTATGGAGCCAGTTTTTCTGTGTGAAGGTTGGGGTAAAGGCAAGAGGAAACCCACAATGTGGAGGACGCAGGAGATCTGGAGGCTCCTCCTTCACTGGCTTCTATCTAGCAGATGATTCAAGCATCTGTTGCATTTCAGGATAGTTGAATGGCATCCCTCTCCAAAAAGACCACAGTTGGAAACCACAGCGTATGAGGACCAAGATGTTGAAGATGAGGATGTCAGGGGAAGATGTGTGCAGGGGCAGAAATTAAGAGGTCCTTCAGCACATAAGATAGAATTCATTATTTTCCTGAGCATCTGTTGCCTAAGGGAGAGTGAAGATTTTTTCTCACAGTGTCAAAGGAGGGAACCAGAATCTCTGCCACTTCATTCAAGAGAGTGATGGAGACAGAGTGGACAGATGTTGACAAACATGCATTCCCTAGATTTCTGGTTAAGAGGCATCTGATAAAGCAGTGTGCTGAGAATTTTCCATCTTCTGTCGAGGTGGATCCATTAATGGCAGGCCAAGCTTCCCAGGGCACTAGCATTTCAGAGGACACTGTCTTCAGATCTGGTTGTTAAACAAGTGGATGTGGCTGTTAAAGTTACATTTGCTGCTTCGAACATTGCCATCAGGGAAGCAGCATATTCATCTTAAGCCATTCAGTCACTTATGAAGGAATTTCAGTCTTTGGCAGATATAATTGATCAAGGAGCTGGTATTACCCCTACGTTGGCATTAATGGAACAGCAGGATGCCTGTTGTTGGACATTTCATATGATTCCCTGGATGCAGCTGCATTCACAGTGGGTTAATACATAGCTGCCCGGAAGCAGGTATGGTTAAGATCATTGAAGGCTGATGCAGCACAAAACATTCTTACTCTTGAAGAATTCCTTTTCTGGTACCTTACTCTTTGGTTCTCCTTTGGAGGAGATTATAAAAAGGTATAGTACCTGCAAATATGAATTTTAGAAGAATAAGGGCCTGATTGAGAACTCTGTGGATGGGCTAATCAGTCACAATGGTAACGGATATCCTGTCCACCAAAATCTTAATCCCATAAAATATAATGGGATTTAGATTTCGGGAGATGGAATATCTGTCACCGTTGTGACAGAGTAGTCATCGGCGAGTTCTAAATCAGGCATTAAGTGTAAGAAATAGCACTTTAGGGGTTACTTTAGGTCACTCTGGACCTGGGCAAAGTCATAAGGCTGACATCAATGGAGCGCAGACCTGCTACAGGACCCACGTAGACCCTGGTGAACAAAGTACCTTTCCTGGTCGCAACTGCGAGATGCGCAGTGAAATGCGTCGAACAGGCTCCCACAGAGAAGGCGATGCTGCGATCTCTCCCACTCAGTGAAGGCGATGCGCCGGTTCCAAAGACAAGCGCTGGAGCTGAGATGCGTTAGTTCTGAAGTGCGATGCACTGGGTTTCTCCACGCAGTGGAGGGATGCGTCACTCTCTGAGACTGCTGTAGCGGCGATGCATGGTTCCAATGTGTCAGGCTCTCAAGGATAGGTAGTGGTTCTGAGAGTGATGCGCAGATTCTGCTCTCGCAACTAGGTTGATTCACCGGTTTGGCTACATGCAGACAGGAAGGAGATGCTTTGATTTCACTGATGCAAGTATCTGGGTCCATTTCCACTGAACCAGGCACAGAAGCAGGGGTAGTACTTTGATATCCCTTAGTCTCAAGCAACAGGAGGAAAGCCAATAAGTCCTTGAAGCACACTTCAGGTAGAAGGCAGAATCCAGTCCTCCTTCAGCAGAGTCACAGTTTAGCAAGAAGCAGGGCAACACAATAGAGAAGTAGGCCTTCCACATCCAGCAGTCCAACTGACTAGTCCTTTAAGCACCACAGCAGTTCTTCTGAAAGAGTCCAGTTGTAGGTCCACATGTTTCTGATTTGGTGGGGTCAGGGACCCCATACATATACCCCAAAGTGCCTTTGAAGTGGGGGTGACTTCAAAGAAGGGCATTTGAAGTGCACAAGGATTATTTCTTCCTCAGCTCGGTCTCCCGACTATCAGTAGGGGGTAATCAGCCCATTGTGTGGGGACAGGCACTGCCTATTCAGGTGTAAGTATCACCCCCCCGCCCTTCCTATCTAGGAAGAGCCATCAGGATGCAGATGAATGCAGATGAGTACTCAGACACACCTAACCTTCCTTTGTTTGTGGCTGTCTGGAGGGGGTGCACAAAATATAGCTGTCACCCACCTCAGACGTGTATTGGAGACAGGCTGCAGGCACACAGAGCTGTATGAGCATAGAAATGTCCATTTTGTAAAGGTGACATTTCTAAAATAGTATTGAAAAAAAATGATTTTACCAGTGAAGAGGATTTATCATTACCATTTCAAAGATATGAAACATGAAACAGTCAGTCATCTCTCAGGAATTATAGCTTAAAAGTGCATGAAGGAATTCCCAGTGTTCTCCTGAGAGAGGAGTAGGCCATACAGTACTGGAAAAGGACTTTGGGAGTATTTCACTACCAGGACATGTAAAGCTGAAAAGTACATGTCCTACCTTTAGTTACATAGCACCCTGCCCTATGAGCTTAGATCCTACCTTAGAGGGGACATATGTAATAAAAGAGGAGACGAGGGCTTTGTAAGGTGTTTGAAGTGCCAAACCGAAGTGGCGGTCTAAACTGCACACACAGGCTTGGCAATGGCAGGCCAGAGACATGCTTAAAAGGGCTACTTAAGTGGTGGCACAATCAGTGCAGCAGGTCCACTAGTAGCATTTAACTTACAGGCCCTGGGTTTATGGTACACAAGTCTACAAGGGACTTACAAGTAAATTAAATATGCCAATTGTTTATACACCAATGGTACCATGTTTTAGGGGAGAAACACTTGCACTTTAGCACTGATGAGCAGTGGTAAGGTGCTCAGAGTCCTAAGGCCAACAGAATGAATCAGTAAAAATATGAGGCAAGCAGGAAAGAAGTGTGGGGGAAGACCACCCTAAGGCTGACAGATCTAACAGTGATGAAGAATATGTTTTATGGGAAGAAAAGAGCCTTTAGACCAGCAGGGCAATGGAAAGCTAATCAGCCCTTCGTTGGAGGAGGCGAGGTAAGAGTGCCCCTGTTTCAGATAAATCCCTGTACCAGCAACCTGGTTCTTCTTCTCAACCCCTGCAAAATCCTGACTATATGACCAGGGCACAGCTTCCAGTGGGGAAGATGATCTCTCACTTTCACAACATATAGAAAGAGATGGTGTCAGGCCCATGGGTCCTGCAAGTGGTAAAGGAAGGATTCTAGATTGTTTTTTTAACTTTGCCATCAGATATTTTTCAGGCAACTCCATTCCTAGCAAATGCAAAAACGACAGGCTTTGCAAGAGGGGATTCAGAAGCTTGTAGAAAAGAGAGCTGATATTCTAGCTCTGCGTTCTCAAAGAGGAAAGGTCATATATTCTATCTGTTACTGATAGAGACACATTAAGGGGAGCTCAGGCCAGTTCTGGACCTAAAGATGTTGAATTCTTTCACACCCCATATAAAATTCAAGATGCTCTCACTGCAGGGGATTCTGCCCTTTATAAACCAGGGATTCTTCCTGGCATCATTGGACTTACTGGATGCATAGCTACATATGTAAATCCATCACAAATCACAGAGATTTCTCCAGATCTCCTGCAGATTCAGGACCATCAGTTTTGGGATATTGCCTTTTGGACGGGCCTCTTCTTCAAGTGTATTTACTAAAGTGTTGGAACCTTTAATTGGAGTCATTCATAAAAAGGGATACATGTTTCTCATTATCTGAATGATTTGCTTATGTCTGCTTCTTCTTTCCTGAAGGCAAACCAACATGTTCAGAAAGTGTGCAAGGTTTGAAGGATCACAGATTCTTTTTTTTAATCTGAGGAAGTTTTGTCCCACTCCAGTACAGGATTTCACATTCATGGGGGCACATTTCAAAACGTTTGTGGGTCGAGTATTGTTGCCGGTAGTGTGAAGACAAACACTGGTGGTGAAAATTCAGAGGTTGTTGGAACTGAGATTTGCACCAGTGAGGTAATGGTCACACCTGCAAGGTCTGATGTTGGCCTCACCCAGAGTTCTGACATGGGGATGTCTGCATATGTACCCAATGATAAATTACTTCTTGTCACACTAGGTTCCAGGTTCACAGGATTATGGACAGGGCGTCCCAGTGACAGCACAGTTGCAGGAAGCGGTGAGCTGGTGGTAGGACGATGGAGATCTGGTCAGGGCTCACTTATTCTATGTGGCTACATCAAAAAGAGTAATAACAGATGCCAGCAAGCTAGAATTGGGTGCCACTCTGGGGGACATGTCAGCAAAGGGACTGTGGTTGGAGATACAATCCGCTTGTTCCTACAATTACACAGAGCTGAAAGCAGTTCCTTGGGCTCCTCTACCATCTGCCATCCAGTTAGCAGGGCATCATGTGCAAATCAGAACAGACAACTGGGTGGTCATGGGATATGTGACTCATAAGGAAGTATGCAGAGTACAGACTCTCAGTCAATTGACTCAGGAAATTTGCACGTGGGGAGAAGCAGAGCTCAGTTCATTAATAGAACTTTATTTTCCAAGGGGAAAAGAAATGGGCAGCAGACAACCTTAGTAGGGTTTATCCACCAATGAACTTTTTTTCATTAACAAAGGATGTATTTCTGCAGTTGCAGAGGACATTTGAGCAACTGAGGATAGACTTGTTCACCTCAAAGGAGAATTCCTTTCTGTCATGATTTTGCACAATTATTCCTTGCCAGGAGGCCTGGATCTTGGACGCCATGTCGTTCAGCTGGCCAAGGGGTCTACTATATGCGTTTCTCCCAATACTTATGGTTCTCAAAGTCTGGCAGAAAATCAGGAAGGAGAAGGATTTAGTGATTCTGATTCTTTCAGGATGGCAGAGACATCCTTGATTTTCACCTTTAATAGAGATAGCAGCTCAGTCACAGTGGGGGACCTTATTTCACCTGTATCCTCTGGTGGGTCCTCCTCTTCTTTCTTTTAGCATGCTACAGAGAATGTGGCTTCAGGCTTCGTTGTTGAAAGGGCGAATCTGATGGCTAAAGGTTGCAGATTTTATCCAACAATCAAAGCACCTTGCTATTCTGAGGGCATATGCTCAGTATTGGTCAAAGTTTGTGAAATGGTGTGAGAATAAAGGGTTTGAGTCTGATTCAGTGGAAGCGAAGAAAGTGCTAGATTTTTTTGCAGGTGGTTTTGGTTTGAGTTTGGCCATTTCGACTATTCGAGCCCAGTGTTAAGCACAGAAAGCTTTTAAAAATCCCTTGTTTGACCATCTGGAACCTCCAGTGCCACAGTTGCTGAGGTGTTTTTTTTCTGAAAAGACTTAGGTGGCCATTATGAGTTTGGTGGTCACCCGACCACCATGGTGGCGGTGGCGGTCGGTCCACTGCCAGGCCGGTGGTGAAGACCGCCATATTACAACCACGGCGGTAAACTGACCCAAACACAGCCACCTCACCGCCAGTATCGCCAGTGCGGTCTGACCCCTGCCGACAGTGGTTGCCATCCCCAGGCCTGCGAAAGGCATTTCACAGTCCACCAAATTACAAGTCAGCAGACTGCCAAGATTTCTGAGGCGGACCAACCGCCACGAAAAGCCTGGCGGAAACGAGCAGTATACAAGGTGACACTCACCTCCAGGGTCACAGACGAGTCTGTGGCCGACATGGAACCAGAACTGGAAGTCTTCCCAATGCTCTACCACGCAGTCCAAGTACAGGGACAGCAACGACAACAAAGACAACAACCGTGAGTACAGCTGTCTAGCACACAACGGAGGGAAGGGGAGAGTTACACACCCACTCGCAACACACTCACCACAGTCTGCAACACACATATACACACGTACACAAACACCCGTCCTGATACACATACATAGCCATAAACACACAAGGACACACAAATCACAGACAGGCACATCCAAAACTTACACACCATTCCCAACACACACGGCATACACATAGCATACACACGGATACAAAAAGGCAAAAAAAACCATGAATAACATAAGCTCAAAAAGGCTGAATAAATCACAGAAAACGACACCAAGGTCATTAGTTGGGCAGATGTATTAGAGGGTGAGAAGGATATGAATAAAATATAAAACTATTTACAAGAATGGGCCATTGGCCAGTCCAACAAGTGCAACATGCACACCTGAGCATGATGTTACCCCAACTTGACTCCTGACAGCCTTATGGCTTCCACTGGGCAGGGACATCAATGGGGCAGGCAGGCACCTCAGGGGCTGGGGGTGGTGGTGGGGGTTTAGGTTTGGAAGGGGGTCCTTGGGCTTTGGTTTGGGAGGGGGTGGGGGTTTGGGCTTAGGTTTAGATGACGGGGGAGTGAGTTTGGAGCAGGGGGAGTGGGTACAGTTTTTGTCTCTGAGGGAGGCTTTTTGGCTGGGAAGGGACAAGGGTAGCACTAGGGTGGATCTCCGGAGGCCAATAGCCTCCTCATTGAGGGCAGCAGGGCTGACAGGGGCAGGTGAGCAGGCACGGGCAACTCGGTGGGGAGCTACTGGGAGGACGGTGCTGGTAAGGCGAACTATATAGTTGCTGGGGTAGCCCCAGAGGGGTCCGCCACTATCAGAGAGCTTCCATCAGAGGAGGAATCAGAGTCAGATGTAGCAGTTCCTGTCTCCCCGTGGTGCTCCCCTCTCCCTCCAACTGACTGGTCTCCTCAGAGTCGCTGGACTCTTGCTCCTGGGTCCCGTGGGTTGCAGCCTCCCCACTCACCGGTGTCCCTTCTCCTTCACCTGATGATGCTAATCCACACAAGGACAGAAGAAGACAAGGAGGGAAGGTGGGGGAGAAAGAAAGGGAGCATAGGGTCAATTACATCACTTATGCCACATATGAGCCACACTTTACAACAACACACAAGCAATATACAGTTTGCTGTGCCAAACACCAGACCACACAATTGGCTACTGTCAACAAGAGACTGTGCAATTTGAAGCCCCTACCATCATCCATCGACAACACTGCACTGATACAGCAGCAGACTGTGACTAATCACTAAACCATGTGTGGAGTTAACTTAGGGACACCGTCACTTACCCCACAATAGTGTGTGAACAACCGGCATTTGCCTGGACATACCACATACCTAGTTAAAACAGCAGTACATGAGAGTTACCAATCTTCACTTTAATCCCAGGATGTAGCCCTCTACATATGTAGCCATGTCTGTAACTTACAACTACCTATCAGACAGACCAATAAGCATTACAATGAGGACCTCAGCTACATACCCGACAAGAGGTTACTTAGACATTCACTAGCCATTAGCAAACTATACAATCACTATGCAACTCAATACCTGCAAGAATAACACTGTGAGTACTCACTCCCTTGTGGCTGCTGTGCTGCCCTCAAGCACCCCTCCAACTCTGGGTAGACCACCAACAGTATGTGGGCCATTAGGGGGGTCAGGGTCCAACAGGTACCCCTCCCTCGTTGGTAGGACATCCCCAGCTGGGCCTCTTTGGACTTCCGGGCCCAACATCTCAGGTTTTCCCACCGCTTTCTCCAGTGAGTGGTTCGCTGGATATTGACGCCAAGGGTCCCCACTTCCTTGGCAATGGCTTGCCACAATCCTTTCTTTTGATGGGCGCTGTCCTGCATGGAGACACAGTGATAAGGACACATTCATGTAGACTTCTCAACCAGTTACAGCAATGGACTACAAATTGTATACATATCACAGTCTTGCTACACATGACACGTACCTATGTGCACATAAAGGTTGCAGGACACAACACTCTCAAACGGACATACTGCATGCACCCACATGCAACTACATACAACCATGGCACATCTACTATACAAAAAAGGTGCTTACCTGCTTATCTGAAGCCCCATACAACTGGCCATATAGGGGTATAACCCCATCCACAAGCTTCCCAAGTTCTTCTGGTGTGAAGGCTGGGGACCTATCCCCTGTAGAATGTGCCATTGTGGCTTCCAGATACAGGATACAGCAGCACACCCAGTGGAGGTCTTGATAGCTGGACAGTCAGGAGTCAAGTGAAATGGCTTTAAGAAAATGGCAGTCACGACTGCTACAGTGATCACCGTCAACGACGGCGGTGATCTTCATTGGCCCCTGTTCCCCATAGACATCAGTGTTATCCAATGTGGAGCTGCACAGCAGTTCACGAATGCCCACCTGCATGATGAATAACGCCAGTGGAGTGAGGTCACTTCCATTTGTCTTCTGCACCCAGGGCAGGGGGCTACCACTTTACACTATTATTTTTCATTGTACCCAATTAAATGTTCTTCCTACCTTGATGTGGCACACTACATGCTGGGCCCTACACATTGTGAAGTTACTCATCTGAAATAATAATGCCTTACATCATCTGTATCTTAATCAGTCCTCTGCTCCAAACTGTCAGACCTAGGGAACTGTGATGTATTATACAGTTTCTTGACTCATATCTTCACATGTCTTCATTCATTGTACATTTATGCTATAGACATTCAATATAATGAAAGGGGGTTGTATTAGATGTCTGTCAGTATGTAGGAGCAACCAGAGCATAGATGGCAAATAGGTTACCTGTGAGGTTGGTATTTCGGCATTGATTGATATAATGGGTGCTCAATATGTATTTTCTTTGTTACACTTGTATTGTTTGCTATATGTAGATACCCACCAATGTGGAGGAGTAGAAATGCACCTGTGTGCCGGCCCCTAGTTGACCTGGCTACAATGGAAGAGCGACATATACTGCTCACGTATCGTCTGAATAGTGTGACAGTCAGAGGACTGTGTACACAATCGGAGCCAGATCTCATGCCTGCTAATCATCATCTAAATGCAATTCCTACTACTATACAGGTGCCTTCAGTGCTCCACTTTTTGGCCACTGGATCATTTCAGGTGACAATGGCCTTGGCAGCAGGTATGTCTCAACCAATGTTCAGTTTAGTGTTGAAGGATGTTCTATCTTCCTTGCTCAGACACATTGATAACTACATCAAATTCCCACATGGTGGAGAATTGGCCACAGTTAAGGCAGATTTTTATGCAGTGGTACACACCCCACATGTGATTGGGGCCATTGATGGTACCTATCAGGGGAAGGCTCTGACGTCACCTGCTGGCACTTGCCACTCAGATGCTCCCAGAGTGCCCTGCCAACTTGGAATCCAAGATGGCAAAACCCGGGGAGCCTCTGGAGGAGCTCTGAGCACCACCCCTGGGGTGGTGATGGACAGGGTAGTGGTCACTTCCTTTTCCTTTGTCCAGTTTTGTGCCAGAGCAGGGACTGGGGATCCCTGAACTGGTGTAGACTGGATTATGCAAGGAGGGCACCATCTGTGCCCTTCAAAGCATTTCCAGAGGCTTGGGTCGGCTGCCCCGCCCAAACCTATAACACCTATTTCCAAAGGGAGAGGGTGTAACACCCCTCTCCCAAAGGTAACTCTTTGTTCTGCCTTCCTGGGCTTGAGCTGCTCAAGCAACCAGAGGGCAGAAACTTGTCTGAGAGGTGGCAGCAGCTGGGGCTGCCTGGAAAACCTCAGATGGCTGGAATGGCAATACTGGGTTCCTCTAAAGAGCCCCCAGAGTGCATGGAATCATACAACCAATGCTTGCAAAAGCATTGGGGTATGATTCCAACATGTTTGATACCAAACATGCCTATGCTCGGTGTAACCATTATGTAGCTGGACATAGGTAGTGACCTATGTCCAGTACAGGTGTTAAATGGCGTCCCCGCACTCACGAAGTCTGGGAAAATGGTCCTGGAGGTCGTGGAGGCACCTCTGCTAGTGCAGGTGCTCTGCACTCTGCCCTCAGGGCTGGAGGGCCTGATATAGGGGTGACTTATAAGTGACCTGGTGCAGTGTAAATGGCAGTGAAAGGGTGCATGCATCTTTTCATGCAGGCTGCAATGGCAGTCCTGCAGAAGCCTTTGCATGGGCTCCCTATGGGTGTCAAAAGAAATGCTGCAGCCCATAGGGATCCCCTCGAACCCCAATGCTCTGGGTCCCAGGTACAATATCCTAGGACTTATAGGGGGGCACCTGTATGACAAATGTGGGTGAAATACTGGTTTACCAGTATGCATTGACAAATGTTAGAGGATAGAGAGAGCATAATCACTGGGGCCCTGGTAAGCAGGATCTCAGTGAACACAGTCAAGCACACTGACATTATGCAGCAAATGGGGGTAACCATGGCAAAGAGAGGGTACCTTATTACGCAGGCACCCTAGCACCATGGTTCAAGGGTGTCTCAATTGTAGGCGGGACTGTTTGTGTGCAGGAAGGGGCACCTTCCAGCACAAAAACAATCCTGGGAGGCTTTTTCCTCTCTCTTTGTGTGCTGCATCAAAGGCAAAGGGCAGGAATGTGCTGTTTCAATGCAATACAGCACATTCCTGTCCTTTCCCACTGTACTGGTGTTATTTTGTCTTCCTAGCGCCAACGCAGGCGCCCTTGCACCATGGAGGATGGCTATCTGCATTGTAGACAGGACTGGTTTGGTGCAGGAAGGGACACCTTCTTGCACAAAAACAATCCTAGGAGGCTTTTTCCTCTTTCTATGTGTGCTTTAGAATGCAGCACACATAAAAAGAGGAAATATGTTTCTCCTCGTTGCACCTCCCCTGGGGAGGCATAAGGTTTTGGTGCATCCCCGGTTTTACAGGCTCTTGTAAATCTGGGGATGTGTCAAAATACATGGGTGGTGGTGGGAACACCCACCACAACATCCACGGAACGCCTCCCTTGCACAGAGTAAGGCAACACCGTGATTTGTGCTGTCTTGCCTTTCTCCATGTCCATGAGGCCATTCAAAGCTACGTGAAGTGGTTTTGCGTGGCCTCATAGATTTGGTTGAAAGGTTTTCTCCTCTTTTGCGCCACTAAAAGCGACGCAACAGCAGCACACCTCTGTTGCATCACTAAAAGTAACACAATGGCGGCGCATGCCTCTCATAAATCCACTCCTATGTGCTTTCTTGGTAAACCACAATCTAGGCCACTCCCTTAGCAAATAACATTATGAGAGAAGTGATGGAAGCTGATAAATATATCCCGATGATCAGAGCCCACCGTCTCTCCAGGCACCAGCGCACGACTTGATGGATGCAGTGATTATGCGAGGCAGAAACACAATTTTCCGACCATAAAAGTGCTCCTGCATGTAGACTCGCAGTGCTTTCTCTGAGCCCCTGCTTCAGTTCCTGTCAGTCTGCAATCTCCTGCATCACATACTAACATGAGCAGCTCAAAATGATAAGGTGCGGGGGAAAAAGGAAGGTCATAGATCAGGGTGCATCGCTGACGCACCAGTATGAGCAGAGTGAGTGGCTACGCAGAAGTAAGTGCTTGTGGCAAGAAGAGGGGCGAACAGCAGAGCAGCCATGTAGGAAGCTGGCTCCGTATATATACTATATCAAAATGAGATATAGACCGTCATTATGACATTGGCGGTAAATGCCTCTAACCACCGCAGTGACGGCTGCCAACATACCCCCGTGGTGGCGAATATCCGTCCGCCATATTATGACACACACACCCCAAACCGACAGAATACTGCTACATGTACAATTCCGCCAGCCCGCAGGTCAGTGGTAAAGTGTTGGTACGGAAACCCATACCGTTACACCAACAAAACAACGCCCACTACATTATGACCTACGGATCACCACGGCGGACATTCAACGGCGGTAAACCATTGACCGTACACACCGGTGCACTCAGAATGGGTACCAAAATACAAAACAATACAACATTGGCCAATACCAGAAACACACACCTGACACTCATACATACACCACACCCACACCCCAACAGCACTATAAAACACACACCCACATTACACACCACCCTTTACGAATACCAAAAAGCACCACACGACTAACACAAAGACCACCGAGACAACTACACACACACACCACAAACACCCATCCATCCGTCATGCACCCTGCATCCCACAACCCACCATATTCCTCAACACCCTATGCACAACACACACAACACAATTCCCATGTCCCCACTAAGACACCCCCATTTCACTGATGAGGAGTTGCGGGTCATGGTCGAGGAAATAGTCAGGGTAGAGCCACAGCTGTTTGGAGCCCAGGTCCAGCGAATATCCATTGCCAGGAAGATGGAGCTATGGCGGAGAATCGTGGACAGGGTGAACGCCGTGGGACAGCATCCAAGAACAAGGGATGACATCAGGAAGAGGTGGAATGACATATGGGGAAAGTTACGTTCTGTGGCAGCAGGGCACTAGCTCGCCGTCCATGGCTGTGGACCCCCACCTTCTCCCCAACAGCTCACATCATGGGAGGAGCAAGTCTTGGCAATACTGCATCCTGAGGGACTCACTGGAATTGCTGGAGGACTGGACACTGGTGAGTCAATATTTACTACTCATCACCCCCATACCTGCATGCCAACACACCCCGTCACCCTCACTCCCATCACTTTACTCCATCCCACACACTGCGCCTACACATCTGACTAACCCCAATGCCAAGCCCTGCATTCTATACCAATTCATGGACAGCCCTCCAGCCCTGCATGGTCACCCATCACCAAAGCATGCACAGCATGGAGAACTAACAAGCCCACAATCCATCATCATACACAAACAAAGGTGGCAAGGCAACAGCAACAATAGAGAGGAAGCAAGGGATGTACAATATGTCACAGACATGAAGTATAATACATCACTTACATCCCCACAGGTGCCCCAGCCAATCTGAGCGGTGAGGAGGTGCCACGACTAGCCAGTCCCCCAACAGAAGATGCCCCCAGTGATGACAGTAACTCTGAACTTCAGGATCTGGATGAACTACCTGGCCCATCAGGGACCACTGGTCAGTCGGCCACCCCAGCCCACTCACAGTCCACCACAGAGCCTCCCCCATCAGTATCCACCACCACAGCACCCACTCAACGTCCCCATACCTCTGGCCCCCGGGCCACGTCACTCAGCAGTGTGCCCACCTGTACAGGGACCCCAGTCCACACCTCACACCCAAGACAATCAGGGACCTGGGGTCAGTGGCAGTGGGCACACTGTTCAGGGGACAGAGGCACAGGGGAACAGGGACCCTGGGAGGACCACTGTGCGCCAGGGGGAGGACAAGCCAAAGGAACCGACTCTCCAGGAGGCACTCACTAATGTCCTGGGGGCTTACCAACAATCCCAGGACAAGATGGGCCAGATCTTTACCAACAAACAGGAGAACAAGCGGCTGCCGGAGGTACACCGTCTGGAGCTCAGGGAGGATTTGCAGGTCCTCAACACCACCATGGACTCCATAGCAGGGATGCTGGCAGATATGGCCAACATCATGAGGGAATGGACAGCACACCAGCGGGCCACTAGCCCTAGCCAGTCTTCTGACCAGCCCACCACTTCTGCTGCAGCTAGTGGGCAGGAGGCCCTGCTACAAGACCCACAGGCCACCAGCACCCCTCCTCGTGCAGAAGGTGAACCACCCTGCAAACGTTCCCTGTGACCCAGACAGAAGCCAGAGACACCTACAAAGACCAAGACCACTGTCTGGAAATATGACCCGCCTGAATGTCCTCCTTGTGTCCACCTTGTCACCTTGTCCACTTTGAACTGCCTTTGCTCCCCTTCCAATGGCCCCTTGGACACTGGACCTGTGCTACAAACAGACTGGAGCAATACCCTGGACTTTCCTCAACCGTCACACCATTCCATTGCACTTTTCCATCAATACTTTGCACTACAATAAACACCCTTGAACACAACCTACATAAAAGTGTTTTATGTGATGAAAATGTGCATATATGGAAACAGTCACATCATGTGCAAATGATCTGAACACTGTGATAGCATACATTTAAAGACCTGTATCTGTCTGTAGTCATCACATTAGTACACTGTTGTTATATCACCATCTGCAAAATGAGAAGTCATATGTGACAGTAAGTAGAGATGCAAAGGAAGGGAATGCCATTCTGCTACAGCCACACTGAAAACATAAATAATCAGAGGATTGGTCAGTTCCACTGTCTCACCTGTGTGTCATTGGAAGTATTGACATATAACTGATGTTCTGTTGTCCATATCCTCATCCTCTGCCTCCTCATCCTCACTGTCCTTAGGGTCCACTGCCTCCTCCTCCTGCAGATAAGGCACATGTCATCTGAGGGCCAGGTTGTGCAACATGCAGCAGGCCACTACAATCTGGCAGACCTTCTCGAGTGAGTAGCACAGCGATCCACCTGTCAGATGGAGCCATCTGAACCTGGCCTTTAAGAGGCCGAAGGTCCTTTCAATAATCCTCCTGGTTCGCTCATGTGCATCATTATGACGATTCTCAGCCCCTGTCCTGGCATTCCTCACAGGGGTCAGGAGCCACAATAGGTTTGGGTAGCCAGAGTGACCTGCAAGTATTGAGGGACAAACATTAGCCTTGCACAATGGTATAGGGTCAACACCAGGAGGCATATGCTGACATACATTGGGTGGGGAGTCAGGCTCACCAATTAGCCACACCCTGTGCCTCTGTAGTTGTACCATCACATTTGGGATGCTGCTATTCCTCAGGACGAAGGCGTCATGCACTGACCCAGGATACTTGGCAGTGACGTGGGAGATGTACTGGTCAGCCAGGCACACCATTTGAACATTGAGTGAGTGGAAACTCTTCCGATTCCCGAACACTTGTTCATTCTGGTTGGGGGAACAAACGCAACATGTTTACCGTCAATCACCCAAATAATGTTGGGTATATGTCCCATTGCATAGAATCCTGCCTTCACAGTGGCCACATCTTCCACCTGGGGGAAAGCAATGTAGCTTCACATGTGTTTCACCAGGGCAGACAAAACCCTTGCAAACACGATTGAGAACGTTGGCTGTGACATTCCTGCTGCCAAGCCACTGTCACTTGGAAAGAGCCAGTTGCCAGGAAATGGAGCACAGATAGAACCTGCACAAGAGGGGGGATCCCAGTGGGATGACAGATAGCAGATATCACATCAGGCTCCAACTGAGCACACAGCAGTGCGATTGTGGCCCTGTCCAGTCTACAGGTAAGTATTATGTTCCTGTCTTCCAGTGTGGCCAAGTCCACAAGGGGTCTGTACACAGGGGCTTGCCTTCGTCTCTGATTCCTCCGCAGTGGTAGGTATCTAAGGGACACAAGAGTGAGTAGGCAATTTGTACCATGGAACCACCACCTCAGTGTACATAGAGCAGTAACCTGATGGGACATTGGTAATGGCAATGTATGGGCAAATTATAGATATGACGCAGTTCTCGATTATCTGAATATTGTCCACCACCATAAAATGGGGACCGCCTGTCCTGTATGTAGGGACAGGTGGAAGTGAGCTAACTCCGTCGGTGTTGCTCATCATGGCGGAAGGCGGTCTTGCAATGCCATGCTTATCCTCATTGGATAACATGGGGCTCTATGGAGTACAGTGGCCAATTGGGATCACCGGCAACGGTGACGGTGTACACTGCTGCCTACATGACCGCCATTTTCTGCCTATAACCTCATTTGTTTCCTGACTTTCCACAGGACAACACCTACACTGCGTGTGCTGCTCTGACCTGTGTCGGGATCCTGCCACGGCCGGTGTGACCGGGGAAAGGGCCCCTGCCCTCACTTCGAAGGATTTGGAGTGCTTGGGGGATTGGGTCCTACCCCAGTATGGGCTGCTGTAACAACAGGTGAGTACACCTTGAGCACTAGGCATGTGACAAGGTTGCATGGTGATGTGTGTGTAAGCATTGTGTCATTTGGGGGGGTCGAATGTCTGGTGGTGTTGTACATAGTGGGCGCTGGGTGATGTGTGTGCCAACGGGGATGGAAGGGGATTTGTGGGCCATATGTGTAACAGCCTGGATTGTCTGTGTTTCCCCTGCAGGTCAGTGCCCATTAGAAAAAGATGGCATGCCATCGCCAAAGACGTGCGGACCCTGGGGGTCTACAACAGGTGTCGCACCCGCTGTAGAAAGAGGTGGGAGGACCTGAGACACACGGGGCCCGGAAGACCGCTGAGGCCCAGCTGGCGATGGCCTCCTAACGAGGATGGGGTTCCTGTCGGAACCTGACCCCGATGGCACTGGCCTACCTAGAGCTGGATAGGTGCTTGAGGGCATCACAGCAGCCTCAAGGGGGTGAGAACAGTGTGTGTTATAACTATGATTGGTAGGTGGCATGGGAACCTGGTGGTGGGTGTCAGTTAGTGGGCGCCCCTTAATGCCAGCTCAGAGAATGCAGCGTGATCCATCTCAAGGGTAATGGTGGTATTGCTAAATCTGGTAACCTAGCTAGGTTGCATTCTGTGTCAGACAGGGCTTACTGACTCCTAGAAGGGGTGCAGTTGGCGGTGTTTTGCTCTCATCTTGCTGTGGTACCTAGCAAATGTAATGCCAGTGCGATGCATGGTGCTCAATCCTGATCCCTGTGTGTGACGGTAATGTGTATGCCAACTGTGGTGTTGGTGCTGTAACTGACTCAGTACTCCTTTTCTCTCTCTCCCCCCTTTTTTCTTCTGTCATCCTGTCCATGTGTGCATTAGCATCATCTGGTAGAGGAGTAGGTGCACCCGCGACAGAGGGAGCTGCATCCCACAGGACCCAGGAGGCAGAGTCCACCAACGCCGAGGAGACCAGTGGGACAGAGGGTGAGTGGAACACCACAGCCGAGACAGGAGGTGACAACACTGACTCACCTACCTCCACCGATTGAAGCTCCCTGTTGGTGGTGAACACCTCTGGGACCACCCTAGCTACAGGTACAGCTGCCATCTCCGTAACAACACCGCCCTCCCAGTAGCCCCTCACTGAGTTGCCCGTCCACGCTCACCCAGGAGCTCCTCAAGCCCTGCCCCACTGAGCCCTGCTGCTCTGAGTGAAGAGGCTATTGACCTCCTGAGATCCATCTCTGTAGGGCAGTCAACCATTGTGAATGCCATCCAGGGGCTGGCATCCCAGATGCAGCAATGCAATGCATTCCTGGAGGGCATTCATGGTGTATTGGCGGCCCAACAGAGATCGTTCCAGGCTCTGGCCTCTTCTCTGATGGCAGCCATTGTCCCTGTTCCTACCATCACCCCTCCAATTACCACTTCCCAGTCCCAAACTCCTCAACTCCAACCCATCCCATGCACACATAAAGACAAGCATGCACACAAAACATCACATAACAGTGGCACAGACAAACACAGGCAGCACACTTCAGGCCACAAGCACATACAAACAACAGACAGTTGGACACACAACAGCATCCCCTGCCTCCACTGTCTCCCCTCCTCCCTCACTGTCACATCTATACTCACGCCTGCATGCACTGCATCAACAGCCACCACCACCATCACCACACCAAGCAGCACACGCACTGAGGTACTGGGTTTTTCAGAACCGGTACTGCTCCGGTAACCCAGCGGTGCCAGGGTACACCCAAAGACCTCGGGTACTTTCCTGATTCAGACTACAGAAACTCAGAGTCTTCTAGGTGAAGTCAAAGATCGAATTTATTGGCTGCAACCAATTGACAAGTGTCCTAGAAGTACAACAGCACGATTTGTATGTTCTCAGGAGACTGTGTTTCAATGCAAAGTCAGGTTTCCTTATATACAGTTTTTTAAGCTTCAGGCAAACATTCTTGACATTTTGGTTGGTCATTCACATGTTTTCACTACAAAGGAAAAAACAGTGTCATGATGAAACCTCATATTTCATGTCATCCAACCCATAATAAATTACCCGGCAAGGCCTAGTATTTTACATCAGATAAGTGTGGACCCCTAATAAAAACGGGCACCTCCCCCTCGTAAAGTAAGAAGAAGAAAAGAGCAGGTGCAGGTGTGAGCAAGTTAGGCAGGGTGTGTGAGCGATAATAAGGGTTTTATGGCCTGGTGTGCCTTGATGCTATCTGATTCGGCCACTGGGAGAGGGACTGACCAAACAGGTTTGGCCTGAGGCAATGGTTCCAGCTTGCCCAGGTCAGAGAAAAGTCAATCAAGGTGTACGTGTCCTTGGAATCAAATCTGACTGTATTATAAGCCTATGTGAGGGCAACTTTTAAAAATGGCTGCCGTGTATAAAATGGGAGCCACGAGTGCAGGACGAAAATGTCGATTTCGAGGTGAAAACGCTGCTGGAATTGAGCGAAAATGCTCATGCTTAGTGTACTAGTCATTATCGGTCTTTTGATACTAAAATCGTACTGCTGTGGCAAAGTAAATTACATGGGTCCAGAATTTTTAGAACCACAAACCCTCCTTTTGCCCTTACATAGGCAATAAACCTATTCTCATGCTAATCTGAGTCCAGGTCTATGTTTATAAGGCCATGGAGATGTTGCTGGAGCAACATTCTAGTACTTGGTAACTCTCTCTGGACAGGTCTCCTTGAACATGAAGTAGCACAAAAGGCCACATATGGCAGGACAAAATAAGGAATACCTCTATCTGCAGTAGGTGGCATAAGATCACACACCCAACAATTAGTGATGTTCACTACTAACTAGTGTTGATGCAGAAGCTGTACAAAAGAATTGCTTACAAATTCTGATCTTCTAACCTGCTCATGTTCAGGAAAAGGGTGAAAAGAGTGCAAAGAAACAATAGTAGGAAAAGACATAGGTTGGGAAGTGGGTGCAGAAGTCAATTGAGCAGAGAAAAACAATCCCACCCATAAATGACAACGTCATGTTTAAAAGACACTAGAAAACACGTTATTAAGAACATATAGACAACGGGAGAAAGTAGTGACCACTATTTACAAATGAAATAATAATTTTTCACAACCCTAACCAAAAAGCAAATCCTAAAATTATCTAGTAACATTTTTAGGGCTCCTCTGCATTTCAGTAATTTTTGTATGTTCAGGTGGAACAGTGGTGAATCTCATCAATGCTCTAAGGTGAAAAGGGGGTACTCTTTCCACAGAAAATGGACTTTATTCTGCTTTTACTAAACAGAATAGTACTTTAAAACAATGCCAGCAAAACAATCAGTCTCCTAACACCTAGGCCCTCATTCTGACCTTGGCGGTCGGCGGAGAGGCGGCGGTCGGACCGCGAACAGACCGGCGGTATTAAAAATGGCATTCTGACCCTGGCGGGAACCGCCAACACAGCCCGCCAACTTAACACTCCGACCGCCACAGCGGTACAAACAAACAGCGCGGCGGTTCCCGCCAACAGCCCGGCGGCAGACAAAGTACCGCCCACCCTATTACGACCCACCAATCTGCCACCTTTTCCGGGGCGGGAGCACCGCCGATAAGAACACGGCGGAAACAGACTACGAACGGGAAAACGCTCACCTCTACGCACTCCACGCGAGATTCCGGCAGTATGGAGCCAGAGTTACAGGTCATCCCCGCACTCCTATTCCTCCTCATATACCAGGAGCACGCCCGGCGGCGCGGAAGACATCGGTGAGTACTGCACCTACGACACAGGGGAGGGAAAAGATTACCGGCACACACCCACCCACCCACACCCACTACAACACACACATCAATGCATTCCCACAGATCACTGTCACAACCCACAAACCACCCCCCTCCGAAATAATGCAAAGACCAAAAGAAGAGATCATAAACGGCCAGATATATTGAAATATGGACACCAGTAATCCAAATAAATAAATAAACTATGTACAAAATATATACAGCTACTAAATGTAGTCCAACCACTGTCCGTGGATCACAGGGGTCCTGTGCAAAGGGGCAAGGCCCAGTCCCACGACAAGAACTCCACGGAGAGAACACTGCAGGGGCATCAGAAAGAAAATAGGACAGGCACCTCAGGGGGAAGGGAAGGGGGGGCAGCTCAGCCACTTGAGTACACGACGCCAGATCCACGAGGGGACTCCATGACCACTGGCCCATCCTGGGGAGTGCAAAGCCACAGTCCATACAGTCCATACAGTGGGTGGCCTGCCCACTGGGCCATCCTGGGGAGAGCAAAGCCACAGTCCATACAGTCCATACAGTGGGTGGCCTGCCCACTGGGCCATCCTGGGGAGAGCAAAGCCACAGTCCATACAGTCCATACAGTGGGTGGCCTGCCCACTGGGCCATCCTGGGGAGAGCAAAGCCACAGTCCATACAGTCCATACAGTGGGTGGCCTGCCCACTGGGCCATCCTGGGGAGAGCAAAGCCACAGTCCATACAGTCCATACAGTGGGTGGCCTGCCCACTGGGCCATCCTGGGGAGAGCAAAGCCACAGTCCATACAGTCCATACAGTGGGTGGCCTGCCCACTGGGCCATCCTGGGGAGAGCAAAGCCACAGTCCATACAGTCCATACAGTGGGTGGCCTGCCCACTGGGCCATCCTGGGGAGAGCAAAGCCACAGTCCATACAGTCCATACAGTGGGTGGCCTGCCCACTGGGCCATCCTGGGGAGAGCAAAGCCACAGTCCATACAGTCCATACAGTGGGTGGCCTGCCCACTGGGCCATCCTGGGGAGAGCAAAGCCACAGTCCATACAGTCCATACAGTGGGTGGCCTGCCCACTGGGCCATCCTGGGGAGAGCAAAGCCACAGTCCATACAGTCCATACAGTGGGTGGCCTGCCCACTGGGCCATCCTGGGGAGAGCAAAGCCACAGTCCATACAGTCCATACAGTGGGTGGCCTGCCCACTGGGCCATCCTGGGGAGAGCAAAGCCACAGTCCATACAGTCCATACAGTGGGTGGCCTGCCCACTGGGCCATCCTGGGGAGAGCAAAGCCACAGTCCATACAGTCCATACAGTGGGTGGCCTGCCCACTGGGCCATCCTGGGGAGAGCAAAGTCACAGTCCATACAGTCCATAACAGACCCCACTGCCACTGGAGGAGGCAAGTTGGCCAGAGGACATCCTGCAGCCCTGCCCGAGATAGATCCTGCCCTGCCACGTCTGCCAAAAGGCCAGCGGTTCTTGCCCTGAAGGGCCCAGTTCAGCGGTTCTTGAGACGGCGGGGCCCAGTTCAGCGGTTCTGGAGACGGCGGGGCCCAGTTCAGCGGTTCTTGAGACGGCGGGGCCCAGTTCAGCGCTTCTTGCCTTGAAGGGCCCAGTTCAGCGGTTCTTGAGACGGCGGGGCCCAGTTCAGCGGTTCTGGAGACGGCGGGGCCCAGTTCAGCGGTTCTTGAGACGGCGGGGCCCAGTTCAGCGCTTCTTGCCTTGAAGGGCCCAGTTCAGCGGTTCTTGAGACGGCGGGGCCCAGTTCAGCGGTTCTTGCCTTGAAGGGCCCAGTTCAGCGCTTCTTGCCTTGAAGAGCCCAGTTCAGCGGTTCTTGAGACGGCGGGGCCCAGTTCAGCGGTTCTGGAGACGGCGGGGCCCAGTTCAGCGCTTCTTGCCTTGAAGGGCCCAGTTCAGCGGTTCTTGAGACGGCGGGGCCCAGTTCAGCGGTTCTTGCCTTGAAGGGCCCAGTTCAGCGGTTCTTGCCTTGAAGGGCCCAGTTCAGCGGTTCTTGAGACGGCGGGGCCCAGTTCAGCGGTTCTTGCCTTGAAGGGCCCAGTTCAGCAGTTCTTGAGACGGCGGGGCCCAGGTCAGCGGTTCTGGAGACGGCGGGGCCCAGTTCAGCGGTTCTTGAGACGGCGGGGCCCAGTTCAGCGGTTCTTGAGACGGCGGACGGTCTATGGCCAACTGCTAATTGCCTGGTGGTGCCCTCCTGGGCAGCGGGGATGGTGCTCCTTCACTGCCCACCTGGGCTGTGGGTGGTGGGGCCCTCCTGGCCAGCTGGGCTGGGTCCTCCCTGGGCAGCGGCTATGGGGGTGGTGGGCTCTCCCGGGGCAGCTGTGCCGGTTCCTCCCGGGGCAGCGGCTATGGGGGTTGTGGGCTCCTCCTGGGCAGCAGGCCTGCTGCCTGACCTCTCCAACTTGCTGCCCTTGCCCTCCTTAGTCGTCGGCCTGTGGCCCTTGCCTCCCTTTGGAGCTGTGGCTGGTGACTGTCTCTGGGTGGTGTCCGGGGGGGATGTAGAAGGCGGGCTCCTGCGGCGCCCCTTCCGCCTTCTGCTCCTCTTCCCAGGGGGTGGGCTGGCTGTCCCCTTGCTGCTGGGCGAAGATCCAGACATGCGGGCTGGCGGGCTCCAATACCCCTGCACCCTTGTCAAGGGGGCTGCAGGGCTGGTGGTGGCTGAGGTGCTCTTCTTACCCCGACGAGAAGGAGGGGGGGGCTCAGGGTCAGGAAAGAAGTTAGTAGTGGCGAGGAAGAGCTTCTTGGGACAATGGAGAGTGGTAGGTACAGTGGGAATGGGAGTGGAGGGAGAGGATGTGGTTGTAGGTGAGTCACGTTTGCTGTCTTTGGGTGCAGGTGCAGGAGGGATAGGCTGTCGTGAGGTGGATGGCTGTTGGGTGGGTGGGTGGCTGCGTTTGTGTGGTGTGGAAGAGGGGGTGACAGACACAGTGGGAGAGGACACAGGGGACGTGTAAATGGCAGTGGGGATGGTGACTGCACGTGTGCGGACTGGAGTGGAGGGTGTGCTGGTGATGGAAACACTGGCTGATGGTGAGGTGAATGGAGGTGTGAGTGTAGACGTCACAGGGAGGGAGGAGGGAGACGAGGAGGTGGGGGTCACAGAGGTGGTAGTGACTGTTGGCATGTCTGCATCGGAATGTTGCGTGTGTGAATGTCTGCGTGATCTGTGGTGCTTATGTTTGGATGAGCTTCTCTTGGGTGTTGAGGTGTGTGCAGGCTGGTCTGATGGTGTGGGTTGGACAGGCAGAGGAACAGGAGACTGGGAGGAGGGAGTTAGTAGAGGCAGGCAGGAGACAGGGACAATGGCTGCCGTCAGTGCTGAGGCCAGAGCCTGGAACGATCGCTGATGGGCAGCCTGACCCGAATGAATGCCCTCCAGGTACGCATTGCTGCGATGAACCTCCCTCTCCACCCCCTGGATGGCATTCAAAAGGGTAGTCTGCCCAACAATGAGCGTTCGGAGGAGGTCAATGACCTCCTCACTGAGGGCAGCGGGGGTAACAGGGGCAGGGCCTGAGGTGCCTGGGGCGAAGGAGATGCCCGGCTTCCTGGCAGAGCGGGCACGGGGCGAACGCGGAGGGGCTGCTGGGAGGGCGGAGATGGTGCGCTGGGTGGCGGCTGTACCTGTAATGGCGGGGGCACGGATGGTGCCACCCCCGCAAGGGAGCCCCCTTCCGAGGACGTGTCCGTGTCGCTGCAGGCTCCAGTCGTCCCCGTCGTGGAGCTCCCCTCGCCCTCCGTCTCACTGGTCCAGTCTGACTCTGTGGCATGGCCCTCCTGGGCCATGTGAGATGCAGCTCCCTCCTGCCCCGATGCCACTTCTCCTCCGCCTGATGATGCTGATGCACACAAGCACAGAAAGACAAACAAAAAGGGGGGGGGGAGAGAGAAATAAAGGGATATTGAGTACATGGATCTCCGGTACAGTTAGCGGACATGACAGACACAGATGCCCCCTGCACTAAGTTGCGCACTTGGGGTCCGCTACGCATTCCGTGGAACATGCCCTACACGCCTAGAGTTGTCAACTGCACCCATGGATGACACGGCCCAGGGATGGCTGTACTGACACACTACTGAGGGTGGTGGCTGGGGACACAGGGGCTTACGGGGGTGCCCAGCCTACAGATATCGCCCTGGCCTAGGGGGACCCACAGCCCTCCTCCCCCACCCAGACACCTCCACTGCACGACAACAGAGTAGATGATGCTTGTACTCACCCCCTTGTGTCTGCTGTGCTGCCCTCACGCGCCCATCCAAATCAGGGTAGGCCACCGCCAGGATCCGGAACATCAGGGGGCTCAGTTGACGGCAGGCACCCCGCCTACGTTGGGAGGCCATCCCCAGCAGAGACTCGGCGGTCTTCTTGGTCCCGCGGCGGATGTCCTCCCACCTCTTGCGGCAGTGGGTGCCCCGTCGATGGTGGACCCCCAGGCCCCGGACTTCCTTGGCGATGGCACGCCAAATCCCGATCTTCTCATGGGCGCGGACCTATGTGACACGTACAGGGAGGGAGAAATACCACGTTCAAGTTACTCAGCATTTTCCTTTCCAGTGGCCCAACGCCCCCCATCCCCGCCAGGCCCCCCGCCAGGCCCCCCGCCATGCCCAACATGCCCCCCATCCCCGCCAGGCCCCCCGCCATGCCCAACATGCCCCCCATCCCCGCCAGGCCACCCGCCAGGCCCCCCGCCATGGCCAACATGCCCCCCATCCCCGCCAGGCCCCCCGCCATGCCCAACATGCCCCCCATCCCCGCCAGGCCACCCGCCAGGCCCCCCGCCATGGCCAACATGCCCCCCATCCCCGCCAGGCCCCCCGCCATGCCCAACATGCCCCCCATCCCCGCCAGGCCCCCCGCCAGGCCCCCCGCCATGCCCAACATGCCCCCCATCCCCGCCAGGCCCCCCGCCAGGCCCCCCGCCATGCCCAACATGCCCCCCATCCCCGCCAGGCCCCCCGCCATGCCCAACATGCCCCCCATCCCCGCCAGGCCCCCCGCCAGGCCCCCCGCCATGCCCAACATGCACCCCATCCCCGCCAGGCCCCCCGCCAGCCCCAACATGCACCCCATCCCCGCCAGGCCCCCCGCCAGGCCCCCCGCCATGGCCAACATGCCCCCCATCCCCGCCAGGCCCCCCGCCAGGCCCCCCGCCATGCCCAACATGCCCCCCATCCCCGCCAGGCCCCCCGCCAGGCCCCCCGCCATGGCCAACATGCCCCCCATCCCCGCCAGGCCCCCCGCCATGCCCAACATGCCCCCCATCCCCGCCAGGCCCCCCGCCAGGCCCCCGCCATGCCCAACATGCCCCCCATCCCCGCCAGGCCCCCCGCCATGCCCAACATGCCCCCCATCCCCGCCAGGCCCCCCGCCAGGCCCCCCGCCATGCCCAACATGCCCCCCATCCCCGCCAGGCCCCCCGCCAGGCCCCCCGCCATGCCCAACATGCCCCCCATCCCCGCCAGGCCCCCCGCCATGCCCAACATGCCCCCCATCCCCGCCAGGCCCCCCGCCATGCCCAACATGCACCCCATCCCCGCCAGGCCCCCCGCCAGCCCCAACATGCCCCCCATCCCCGCCAGGCCCCCAAGCCAGCCAGTGGCCCCAAATCCAGATAGAATTAAACTCACTTGTTGGTCTGGAGGACCGTAGAGTAGCGCATACTGGGGGAGGACCCCATCCACAAGTTTCTCCAACTCCTCTCCAGTGAAGGCAGGGGCCCTTTCCCCAGTCGCAGCAGCCATTGTCCCTTCCAGACCGAGGTCACAGCAACACTTGCAGTATAGGTCCTCTCCTGTGAAAGTTCAAGTCGCAAGTGGATAAGTAGATAGAAAATGGCGGTCACGTCCGCGGCGGTGCGTACCGCGGCGGTGCGTCCCGCCACCGCCGGCGCCCTTCGCCATTGGCTCCTGAAACCCATAGGCTTCAATGTTAACCAATGCGGCTTCGCGCCGCGGTCTTGGCCCGCCGCCCGCCGCGGTGTGCCACGCCAGCGCATTGACCTCACATCCCATTGTCACACTTCACAGGTCAGGCAGCCGCCATTTCCAGGGCCCACATGGCTCAATTTCAACTGCGTCACACAGGCCTAGGCCTTGCATAGCCACTCATACACGCCATTCACTGCATAGAGAATCGTATACTGTGCTAGCTGTGAGTACGTACCTGTGGGTTGCCTGACTGTGTGCTCCATGTTGTCCTTCCTAGGCACCGTCCGCTGGGTTGGGCGAGGAGACGGATGAATCCTCCCGTGTACCGACCGCTGGTGGACCTGTCGACAATGGAAGAACGCCACATTATCCTGACCTACCGTCTTAACCGTGCCACTATCCATGAACTGTGTGCCCGGCTGGAGCCCGACCCGATGTCCCCCATCCGCCAACCCACAGGGATTCCCCCTCTGGTGCAGGTCATGTCAGTACTCCATTTCTTGGCAAGTGGGTCATTTCAGACAACCGTGGGAATTGCTTCTGGGATGTCTCAGCCCATGTTTTCAAAAGTGTTATCCAGAGTGTTGTCTGCCCTGATGAAATCCGTGAGGAACTACATCATTTTCCCTGAGGTGGGCGAACTGGCTACAGTGAAGGGTGATTTCTACGCCCTTGGACATATTCCCAACGTAATTGGTGCCATTGATGGGACCCATGTGGCTTTGGTTCCCCCAAGAGACAGGGAGCAGGTGTACAGGAACAGAAAAAGTTACCATTCAATGAACATCCAGGTGGTGTGTTTGGCTGACCAGTACATCTCGCATGTAAATGCCAAATTCCCAGGGTCAGTGCATGACGCCTACATCCTCAGGAATAGCAGCATCCCTTACGTGATGGAACAGCTACAGAGACACCGTGTATGGCTAGTGGGGGACTCTGGGTACCCCAACCTGTCGTGGCTACTGACCCCAGTAAGGAATCCCCGGACCAGGGCAGAGGAACGGTACAATGAGGCCCATGGGCGTACTAGGAGGGTGATCGAACGCACCTTTGGCCTCCTAAAGGCCAGGTTTCGCTGCCTGCATATGACCGGTGGATCCCTAATGTACTCACCTAAGAAGGTGTGTCACATCATCGTGGCCTGCTGCATGCTTCACAACCTGGCTTTGCGCCGCCAGGTGCCTTTCCTGCAGGAGGATGGTCGAGACGGTGGTGTTGTGGCAGCGGTGGAACCTGAGGAGAGTGACGAGGAGGAAGACGACGGGGCTGAAACAGACAACAGGGACAGAATCATTGAACAGTACTTCCAATAGGACACAGGTAACATTTCAAAGATAATTTAGTAAAAGTTAACTACTCTGCAGCATCTCTGCTGCCTGTCTATTTGCCCCAGTGTATGATGACTGAGTTGTGGCTTTTCCCTCCCTATTTCAGATCTGGGGTCCCCACTACGAGTCCTGTGCTTCGTTTCCCCATGGACTACAGCTTTGTGGCAGCTGTTTGTTGACTTCACCATGTACAAGGACATATTTGCACTGTCATGTCAATTACAATCTATTGAAATCACAGCCAGACTCCTGATATTTTGGTGCAAAATAGGTGTTTATTGAAGTGCTCAAAATGGGATGGGTGGTTTCAAGTGGGTGGGGGCTATGGTGAAGGAATGTCCATGGCAGAGTCCAGAGTAACAGTCACACAGGTGCATTGTCCAGAGGCCTGTGGAGAGATGGAGCATGGGCAGTTCGAGGATGGACAGGGTGACAATGTGGGACAGTGGGATGACATCAGGTGGTATCCATTGCTGGCGGGGGTCTTGTCATCCTACTCTGTCTTGCGAGATCTCAGGGCCCTCTTGCGGGGTGGTTCTTCTCCTGCAGGAGGTGGGGGTCTGGTGGGCTGCTGCTGTGCGGGGGCCTCCTGTCCACTAGCGCCGGCGGAGGTGGATGGCTGTTCTTGGTCCCGGCTAGTGGCAGGGGCCCTTGGGTGTTGTTCAGTGTCCGCCCTGCTGTTTACGAGGTCCTGCAGCAGCCCTACCATGGTAACCAGGGTGGTGTTGATGGCTCGGATGTCCTCCCTGTACCCCCGATAGTGTTCCTCCTGCAGCACCTGGATCTCCTGGAACCGGGCCAGTACCGTCGCCATCGTCTCCTGGGAGCGGTTGTATGCTCCCATGATGGTGGTGAGGACCTCATGGAGAGTGGGTTCCCTGGGCCTCTCCTCCCCCCCCTGTCGCACAGCTGCCCGCCGAGTTGCCCTGTTTCCCTGGGCCTCTGCCCCCTGGCCGGTGTGCCCACTACCACTGCCCCCAGGTCCCTGTTGTTGTTGGGGTGGTGGGTTATCCTGGGTGCCCTGTAGTGGTAGACACACCGCAGATTGACGCGCCCTGGAGACAGAGGCATGGGCCCGCTGGGTGGGAGCTGTGCTGGTGTTCCCAGAGGGGTTAGGGTCTATAGTGGCCTGTGCCTGTGTGAGGGGAACCGACTGTCCAGAGGTCCCCGATGGTCCGGGCTGGTCATCGGTGTCCAGATCGACAGAGCTGCTGTCATCGCTGACGGGCTCTTGGGTGGGGGGTGTGGATAATTCTGGCCCCTCCGCCGCGGTGTGTTGACGGTCGGGTCCTGCAGGGGTATAGAGGTATGGTTATAGTTTCAATGTGTGGCATATGGGTGTATCTGTGGGTTCCCGTGTCCCCAAGTGCTGGCATTCGTGTGTGGGGGCTTTGGTGAGGGTGGCTTGTGGGGGGGATGTGTATATGCATTGGGCATGCTTTGGTGATGGGTGTCCATGCTTAGTGGACGCATGCAGGCCTAGGTTTTGGGATGTGTGGGTTGTGATGGTGAGACATTGGCGGGGAATAGGTGTGCTGGGGGTGGGGGTGAGGATGGTGGTGGGGGTGAGGATGGTGGTGGGGGTGAGGGTGGGGGTGAGGATGGTGGTGGGGGTGAGGGTGGGGGTGAGGATGGGGGTGGGGGTGAGGGTGGGGTTCGAGGATGGGGGTGAGGGTTGGGGTCTGATTTGGCATGCAGGTGGGGGGGAAGCAGTATTGAAGCTTCAACTTACCAGTATCCATTCCTCCGCCGACTCCTGCGAGGCCGTCAGGATGCAGGATGTTCAAGACTTCCTCCTCCCATGATGTGAATTGTGGGGGTTGAGGTGGGGGTCCTCCGCCAGTCTTCTGCACGGCGATGTTGTGCCTGGATACCATGGAACGCACCTTCCCCCGTAGGTCGTTCCATCGCTTCCTGATGTCTTCCCGATTTCTGGGGTGCTGTCCCACTGCGTTCACCCTGTCGACAATCCTCTGCCATAGCTCCGTCCTCCGGGCAATGCTGGTGTATTGGACCTGTGTGCCGAACAGCTGGGGCTCTACACGAACGATTTCCTCCACCATAACCCTGAGTTCTTCGTCTGTGAAGCGGGGTTGTCTTTGGGGTGCCATGGGGTGGTGTGTATGATGTGTGGGGTGGAGTATGTGTATTTAAGTGAGTTGAGTGTGGTGGTGTGTGTTGTTTTGTGTGTGGATAGTGTGTGGGTGATGGTGGTGAGTGGCTGTGGCTGTTATGTTTTGGATGCTGGTGTCTCGCTCTTGCCTTCTTTACGATTTTGTAAGCGTAGGGGTTTGTGGGTGATGTGGGTGGGTGTTTTATATTGTATTGTGTGTGTGGGAGTGGTGTGTGTATGTGTATCAGGTGTGTGGGATTCAAATCGTCCAATGTGGGTGAGTTTTGTTCGTTGGTGGGTATTCTGACCGCGCCGGTGTGTCCCGCCAATGGAATACCGCGTTTGAATGACCGCCGCGTGGATTCGTGGGTCGTAATGGGATGGGCGTATTTCTGGTGGCGTGGCGGTGGAGGTTTGGTCACCTCCACCTTTCCGCCGACCGCTGGTCTGGCGGTCTGTTGTGGCGTCGGTTTTTCGGAGGTTTGCCTTCTGCGGGTCAGAATGACCGTGGCGGGTTTCCGCGACCGCGGCGGGATTATGGAGGATTTCTGACCGGCGGTAGGCGCCTTTTACCGCCGAGGTCAGAATGACCACCCTAGTCTATACAATCACACGGAAACCTCTTGTGAAACCAACTATGCCCAGAGTACGTTCAAAAAGCCTCTCTGGCAGGCTTCTATTGTCCATCAACTTTTCTTTTGTTGTTTTCTTTCGCATGGGCCTCTCAATTCAGGCCTCTTCGTGAGAAAAGTACTGCTTAGTTGGAGTGCCCTCCTGGCAAACACCCACAGCTCACTCGAAAGTCTCAATGTCTTAAAGCAATGCACCAGTGTCTCTCCTCTGTGGCAGACACTACAAACAATGTGCTCTTCATTGATCAAGGGCACAAATCATCTCGTGCAGACGCAAGCACCATTAATTGGGAAATAGCTCAAGCTCAGCAGCACTTTCAGACTCCAACACTCATTATTTAGTGTCAGAGGACGCTCAAGCTGCTCTTTCATGGGCACCACAATGTAGTGCCTTTTTCCAAACTTGAAATCTCCGGTGCACTGCCCTTCTTCCGTTGGAGCAAAGAAAAGGGGGGGTGTGGCCAAAACTCAGGCCAAGGGGCTCAAGGGATTGCACACTGTCAGAGGTTACCAGCACATGACAGGTAGAGAAATGAAACCTCAAAACAGCTCTGCCATCAACAACAGGAATCCTTCTCTTTAGCTCTTTTACACTGAAACTTTGGTTTTGTGATGTCCAACGCCGTCTGATGGAGCAAGTACGATACCATGCGCTGGTGATCGCTGTCCAGCTTTGCTACTTTCTGGGTGCTGAGACTGTAGGGCCAAGACGTCCGTCTTTCATTTGTAGCTGTCACTGATGGGAATTAGGCTTAAATCAATGTCCTGCAGGTTATTATGACTTGATACCCGCAGAATCTAGTGATGTAGGAAATGTGCCACAGTTGTTAGTTTCCTTCAATTTAGTAAAAAAAAACAGTTCATGGTTTTTAACAAGGGGACTGCAAGCAGGTGGTCTGCAATCTTCAAAGGAGTAGCCATACACCATGGGCATAAAATACAAAGACAAAGGCAGAAAGGCAAAACAGGGTCTCTAGCATCTTTAATTGGGTTCTCTCCATAATTCTCTGCCATCTATAGCTACATGAGAATTCTATCTGAATGGATTTCCTCACACAGTGGCATTGTCTAATGGGGTAAACACATATTTTCCTCAATGATTAAGTCTAGGTGTTCCTCCTTACCTTAGAACATCTCAATAGAGAAATCACATGATACCGATTATCAGGGACATGTAGAAACCTTCCTTTAAAAACTGTGCATCAGGTGCACTATGCAATACACAGGCTAATAGTCAAATGTGCAAACAAAAAGACAAGAACTAGAGGGTCCTGATATTTGCATGATTAGAACACATCTGATCCCACCAAAAATTAAAGTAGCAGGAACAGAAGGGAACCGAAAACCAAATTAAAATAGACATTGAAAATTCGTCATGTTCAAAAAGGTAAACATAAGATATCTCCTATTGAGATGGAAAACTTGTCTTACTATACTGTAATATTGTGTCAGTTAACCAGTCTATCGCTACTCTGACAGTCAGGCTGGAAAACATTGAAGCAGGCCTAAGGCAAATTCGTGAAAACCAGTCTGGTCATACCAAAGGAAATTATACATAACATGGGGGTCCCTGGTACATCACTGCAGTCTGGAAATGTGAACCTGAACAATACATCAATAATAATAAAAGGTCTGACTGGTGAAAGGAATTTGAAAAAGAGAAATGGGACTAGGACATAGCTAAAATCTCAATAACTAAGCATGATGCGACATTGGTCAGGGGAAGTAACAAAAGAAAAAATCTATAGGAAGAACAAAAAAAATTATTTGGGTGATAGTCAGGCATGTGACACAACACCGAGAGTACGGGTGATACACAAAGGCCAAAGTTACACAAATTTTAACTCTACCGTTGGCGACTACACCATATACGGTACTCCTAGCTAATGTTTCAGTTCCTTCTTCAGGAAAAAATGAAAACCTGGTTTTCTTTTAAGGAACGAAAGCCATATGCTACTTAGGAAACAGAACATCATTAACTAATGTAATATTGAAATTAGGCCACCTTGAGTCACAGATCTATAATTTCATCCTTAGGTCCAATCAAGGATACATAAATGTAGGGCTGCCTGTTCCTTTAAGGGAAGGGGCAGTAACGTGACTAACGTCAGGTGACACACTTTGATCCTGTATATCTCTTTTTATTTTCCTTCAATACCATTATAGCCAAATAGACATTCACTGGTGAAGTGTTGTCTTTTATGTTCACAGCATGAAATATCATTATCTGTGGAATTTAGTAACCAGAACAAGTTCAACCAACTGTTGCGTAGCGATGGGCATCGTCATGACCATCCCCTCACAACACAGGGGAGCTTGTAATAGTATCAAAAGCAGCAACAAACATGCAAAAAAAACAAATAAAAAAAATAATAAAAACGCACAAAACGTCAAGCCATCAGATATACTTGCTGTGTATCAAGCACAAAAAGCATAGACAAAACAATAGCATGTGTGAATAAGCGGTGACACACAACACCATGTCATGTACTTTATGCACTGTAAACCTGCAGCCCAAAACCCAATATTTGGGCCTGTTTAATTTGTCAGGTTTAAAATCCTTACCCTCCTTTTGACAGTAGATCACCATGCAATGGAAATCTGCTGTCAAATATAACTTTACTGTTTCTCTTCTAACATACAGGACCAGCAAGAACAATTCATGATAGGACCAAATACATAAAAATAAATTTCCATTACTTAACTGTTACCCTCTTGTCAGTTACTTCGCAACATCAAGCCACCTTAGTTTTACCTTTCTAAAAGTAAAAATTGTTTCACTGACACTCCATATTAATTTGGCACCTACAATTTCCACTGTGAAAAATAAGTCTTAATTGGCAAATCGTTCTCATTAAGGAATGTAGCCTTCAAAATTAAAAAAAAAAAAAAAGGGCTGCATCTTATTTTCTGTCTAAGACTTAATGCAACACTTCGTTTTCTGTCAAATAAAAGCAACTAGCAGGCATAATTTTATTTTTTTAGAGCGGAGACACAAATGTATCAGTTCTGCAGAGCATTTAACATGATGTTGGGACATTCGAAGAAACCCCTTTTTTTATATTTTCCCTTTGGAATTAAGTTCTTTAATTGTATTGATGTTCTTCTGGAGAAACCAGAAATCCCACTTTTAGAGGCCCTTAGGGTCATTCTGCATTTCACAGAGACAAGGCCCTAAGTTAAAAGGCCACAGGTGTCAACATGACAGCCTCCTCCATTGTTTATGGGAAAACTAAAGATAGCATCTCAGCAGCGTGACTTGAGCCAGCCTCTGTAGCTCTCCTAGCTTCTGCCACTCTGAATCTGTCAAAGACAGTAGGCCTTCCTATTTTCCTTCTAACCTGCAATAATTCACTCTATTTAAAAAAAAGAAAACAAATTCCTTTTTAGGCGCTAAAAAAATGATCTCTATTTCCAGATTATTAAACTACATTTACTGTGAATAATTCACAAACCTTAATAACACACATACCAGTTGTTAGAATAAATGCTTGTTGCAATCCCATGCAATGGTACATATTTCATCAACCTCGAATGAATGAACGTCTCAGTAGGCCCAGCTGAAGTTAGAACCTTCAACCTTGATATTAAAACAAGCCTTTGTACTGGCACATTGACTCATTGAATCATAAGAAGGCACAACCTGCAAATATATATCAAACCTAAATGTATGCATTTACTGAAGCCTGAGACACTTTAAAAAGTACTCTGAATGAAAGAAAATGCAGTTTAAACAGTGCTTTTGCCCAAAATCGACTTTGATATTTTAGGCATTAAAAAATCAATATCCTACAATTTTCTTGCATAATATGCATTACCAGAATGTCTATTACACAATCCATGAGTCAGCCATTGAAAATATTAACTTATACTTTATAGAAATGATCCTGTTTGCTTCTGCGCCAAGGGAAAATTGCACATACAAATGTCATTTTAGCGGTGCAACATAACTTAAATTAAATGTTAATGTTAGGAGGTCATAGTATAGGTATTAAGCTTTATAAATATTAAAAAACGATTTTGAAAGGCACTTATTTTTTAAATAATTTTTCCATAATTAATAATTTTCTTTTTTTAAAAAAAAATAACAACCCAATTATTCTTTTTTTTTTTTTGATAATTCCACATATAAAAGCAAGCTGCATCCCTTGCCTATTATTTGGTATACATTAACTCACAAGCCTAAGCGCACAAGCCTAACTTGAAATGCGTCACATTTTTGCGCCACTTTCATTTAAAAGGAAGGTTATGCAAAATTCCACCCATGTTTAACTGGGAAAGTGCTGGCTGAATTGAAAATAGATAATTTCGTTTTTTTTTTTTGGGGGGGGGGCCCTATTTATATCTATTGAATGTGTTTTCTAATTTATTAAGCATTTAACGGCAGTTTTGTATATGTGCACAATTGCTCATTCTATAAATTAAAGAGCAACATATAGCTATGTTAGCACATCACATGGTTCATTTCTGGATTTTTTCTAAGTTTCTACTTAATATTAATTAACCAACATTTTACTTAACAAACTGTAAACATCAAGAAGACCCACAAACACACATTGAGCTCATTTCAGATATAAACAGAAAACACTCAGGACACACAATACAGCGCGCTTTAGCCATTTTTCATAAATAGCGCCGTCGCAATTTACTTACAGAACCGTTTGCAGATCCTAGTTGTAAGTCATATTTACAAGAGAAAAGAAAACTTTTCTCAATAGTGTTTCCAAAAAACTGCAACAACAGCCTCACAGACATTTATTTCCAAGAATAGCGGACCCATACTTTATTAAACGTGATGGGGCCTACTCCGTGCTTCACATATAGTTCAAAGGTTGGAGTTCCAATCGGAGGAACCGGACATGAGTCCTCCAACCGGGAGTCCCTTTTACAACCAAGACAAAACAAATTTCCAAGTCTGCTAAGACCAGGCATCTTCGCTCACTAGTCTAGCTTCAAACTTCAAAGGATTATCGTTTACGATAGTCTCGTGAATACACGAGTCCTTCGGCTTTGGTACTTGCAAGTTCCAAATCAAAGTGATCCCAAAGGGATACCAAACCAAATGTCCAACTAAGGACCAAACCAATTGTCCAACTAAGGACCAAACCAAGTGTCCAACTAAGGACCAAACCAAGTGTCCAACTAAGGACTGGGAGACGCTCCACTTATACTTAACTGAAAATATCAATGACGTCACCAGAAGACTCGTCTTATCGTTTCGCTCTACCAAAAATCAAGGGTCCAAATCAGGGCGATAGCCAGGGCAGCAGTCCTTCATAGCCGTCGGGAAGCGGGGAACCTCGCAACAAAGACTTTCGGACCACGTCGACATGCAGGGGTCGATGAAGTGGCGGCCTTCCTCCAGAATTTTCACACGAAGCTCCCCACGGACCTCAGGCTTGGACCGGTACCGCTGGTATCGCCCCACGTTTGGGCGCCAACTGAGGTACTGGGTTTTTCAGAACCGGTACTGCTCCGGTAACCCAGCGGTGCCAGGGTACACCCAAAGACCTCGGGTACTTTCCTGATTCAGACTACAGAAACTCAGAGTCTTCTAGGTGAAGTCAAAGATCGAATTTATTGGCTGCAACCAATTGACAAGTGTCCTAGAAGTACAACAGCACGATTTGTATGTTCTCAGGAGACTGTGTTTCAATGCAAAGTCAGGTTTCCTTATATACAGTTTTTTAAGCTTCAGGCAAACATTCTTGACATTTTGGTTGGTCATTCACATGTTTTCACTACAAAGGAAAAAACAGTGTCATGATGAAACCTCATATTTCATGTCATCCAACCCATAATAAATTACCCGGCAAGGCCTAGTATTTTACATCAGATAATTGTGGACCCCTAATAAAAACGGGCACCTCCGCCTCGTAAAGTAAGAAGAAGAAAAGAGCAGGTGCAGGTGTGAGCAAGTTAGGCAGGGTGTGTGAGCGATAATAAGGGTTTTATGGCCTGGTGTGCCTTGATGCTATCTGATTCGGCCACTGGGAGAGGGACTGACCAAACAGGTTTGGCCTGAGGCAATGGTTCCAGCTTGCCCAGGTCAGAGAAAAGTCAATCAAGGTGTACGTGTCCTTGGAATCAAATCTGACTGTATTATAAGCCTATGTGAGGGCAACTTTTAAAAATGGCTGCCATGTATAAAATGGGAGCCACGAGTGCAGGACGAAAATGGCGATTTCGAGGTGAAAACGCTGCTGGAATTGAGCGAAAATGCTCATGCTTAGTGTACTAGTCATTATCGGTCTTTTGATACTAAAATCGTACTGCTGTGGCAAAGTAAATTACATGGGTCCAGAATTTTTGGAACCACAGCACCTCAATTGCAGACACTTCCACAACATCCATCCATGCTGTGTCCTCTACCACCCTGTCTGCCCCCCAAGAGACACAAACACATGCACTCAGACACCCAACAGCCATCCACCTCACATCAGCACACTGCTCATGCACCTGCACCCATTGTCAGCAGACATACGCCAACAACCACTCCCTCAACCTCCACTCCCATCCCTCATCCCTCATCCCACCCCACTGTCCCTAAGAAGCTTTTCCTTGCCCAACTTGACCTCTTCCCTACCCCTACCCCCATCCTGCCCATAAGAGCAGGGTCACAATGACCCAGCCCAGCACCTCAGCCAAACAGTCCACGGGGACAGTGGAGGCACCTCCTAGTCGTGGAGGCATTAAAGGAAATGATCCCACTCCACCACCCAAGAGAGGGAAGGATCCTGCTCCACCACCCAAGAGAGTGAAGGATCCCACTCTACCACCCAAGAGAGGGAAGGATCCCACTACACCACCCAGGAAAGGGAAGGTTCCCACTCCACCAACTGAGAGAGGCAAGAGGCCCCCTTCAACAGCAGGGGGCAAGAAGCCCTCACCTCCAGCTGGGACACAGCAGCATTCATCTCCAGCTGCAAAACAGCAGCCCTCACCTCCATCTGGGACACAGTAGCCCACACCTCCAGTTTGGACACAGCAGCCCTCACCTCCAGCTGGAAAACAGCAGCCCTCACCTCCAGCTGGTTCACAGCAGCCCTCACCTCCAGTTGGGACACAGCAGCCCTCACCTCCAGCTGGGACACAGCAGACCTCACCTCCAGTTGGGACACAGCAGCCCTCACCTCCAGTTGGGACACAGCAGCCCTCACCTCCAGCTGAGGGCATGTAGGCCACCCTCCAGGGACTGTTGTACACAGAGCTCCCTCCAGAACCAGTAGGCAAGCCCCCCAACTCAGAAACTGTGACCTCGCACTCCCCAGCTAATAGTAATGGGCATGGAGCCCCCTCCAGAACCAGTGGGCAAGTCCCCCAACTCAGAGATTGTGACCTTGCACTCCCAAGCTAATTGTAATGGGCATGGAGCCCCCTCCAGAACCAGTGGGCAAGTCCCCCAACTCAGTGACTGTGACCTTGCACTCCCCAGCTAATAGTAATGGGCATGGAGCCCCCTCCAGAACCAGTGGGCAAGTCCCCCAACTCAGAGACTGTGACCTTGCACTCCCAAGCTAATTGTAATGGGCATGGAGCCCCCTCCAGAACCAGTCGGCAAGTCCCCCAACTCAGAGACTGCGACCTTGCACTCCCAAGCTAATTGTAATGGGCATGGAGCCCCCTCCAGAACCAGTGGGCAAGTCCCCCAACTCAGTGACTGCGACCTTGCACTCCCCAGCTAATAATAATGGGCATGGAGCCCCCTCCAGAACCAGTGGGCAAGTCCCCCAACTCAGAGACTGCGACCTTGCACTCCCAAGCTAATAGTAATGGGCATGGAGCCCCCTCAAGAACCAGTGGGCAAGTCCCCCAACTCAGAGACTGCGACCTTGCACAGCCAAGCTAATTGTAATGGGTATGGAGCCCCCTCCAGAACCAGTCGGCAAGTCCCCCAACTCAGAGACTGCGACCTTGCACTCCCAAGCTAATTGTAATGGGCATGGAACCCCCTCCAGAACCAGTCGGCAAGTCCCCCAACTCAGAGACTGCGACCTTCCACTCCCCAGCTAATTGTAATGGGCATGGAGCCCCCTCCACAACCAGTGGGCAAGTCCCCCAACTCAGTGACTGCGACCTTGCACTCCCCAGCTAATAGTAATGGGCATGGAGCCCCCTCCAGAACCAGTGGGCAAATCCCCCAACTCAGAGACTGCGACCTTGCACTCCCCAGCTAATAGTAATGGGCATGGAGCCCCCTCCAGAACCAGTGGGCAAGTCCCCCAACTCAGAGACTGTGCCCTTGCACTCCCAAGCTAATTGTAATGGGCATGGAGCCCCCTCCAGAACCAGTTGGCAAGTCCCCCAACTCAGAGACTGTGACCGTGCACTCCCCAGCTAATTTTAATGGGCATGGAGCCCCCTCCAGAATAAGCAGGTTAGTCCAACGCAGTGATTGTGACCTTGCACTCATCATCTAATTGTAATGGGCATGGAGCCCCCTCCAGAACCAGTGGGCAAGTCCCCCAACTCAGAGACTGTGACCTTGCACTCCCCAGTTAATTGTAATGGGCATGGAGTCCCTCCAGAACCAGTGAGCAAGTCCCCCACTTCAGCTAAGGTGCACCCCACCCTCTTCCCCCTGAGGTGCCTGGCCATTCACAACATGATGTCGCTGCACAGTGTAGTGCAGATTACGTCAGGGAATGAGTTGGGCCTTGGACTGTGCCCAGTGGCCATGTGGGTCTTTTGTACTTTGGACTGGCCATTGGCCCTTTCAGAACAGTTAATCAAGTATTTTTTGTTATATGGACCCTATGGTAGCTGTTTGCATCCAATTACACTATCAGTTCTGGAATGATGTAGTCCTTGCATTATTATGGCGTCCTGTGACATTGTTTTTCCTCTGCAGCTGGTTGTGTGTATGGTGTGTGTGTGTCTGGTGTGTGTTGTGCCTGTGTGTGTGTGTCACTCTCCTTTTCTTCCCTCCCTACCTTGTGTGCTAAGTGGCTGTGCTCACCGTTGCCGTCTTCGTCGGCGTTGGTGTTCCAGGTGGAGCATGGCATAGCAGAGCATCAGGAAGACTTGAAGTTCCGGTTCCATGGCGGTGTTGATCTTCTCTGTATCTCTGGTGAGACTTTTGTCTTCTGTGTTCTGTTTCTGCTAGGGTTTTGATGGCATTGGTACTGCCCCGGAAATCGTGGTGGTTTGCAATGTCTTAATATGGTGGGCAGTACTTTGTCTTCCACCTGGCTGTAGATAGCTACCGCCGTGGTCAGTGGTATTAACACCCTGGTGGTTGGTGTGGTACATTGGCTGTCTATGGGAGTTATCACCGCCATGGCCATAATTTGGTGGTAATTACCGCCAGTCTGTTGCCGGTATTACCGCCACTTTACCAGTCACCGCCAATGTCATAATGACCACCATAATGTGCACAAAGCCCAGGGGTTCCCCAGAGGCTTAACAGAGGCTAAAGTAAATAATACTACTGCTCTCATTTGTTGTAGTGTGGTCGAGCAGTTAGGCTTTTCAGAGGGTAGTGCAAAGCATATGTTGTACACACACAAACAATAGAAGAAGCACACACTCAATGACTTAACTCCAGACCAATGGTTTTTATATAGCAACATTTCTTAATTTATTTTTAGAACCACAAGATTCAAGTTGCAGGTAAGTACTTCAATAGATTCGTAATTCACACATTTATCAATAGTACTTTGTTTGAAATCGATCAGTTATACTGTTTTTTAAATATTGGCAATAATCTGTTTTAAAACTTGACACACTGTAATTTTCAGAAACAGTTCCCGGGGGGAAGAAAAGTTAGATCCATTTAGAGGTAAGTACAACACTTACAGTTCCAGTCTCCGGTCCACAGGTCAGGGTTCAAGTTAATCCCAAACATCCAACACCAGCAACACGGGGCCGGCCGGATGCAGAGGTCAAAGTGTAGGCAAATTAACGTAGACTCCTATGGAGACTGGGGGCACTCGGTTTCAGATCTGCAGGAAGGTAAGTACCCGCGACTTTGGAGGGCAGACCTGGGGGGATTAGAGGAGCACTGGGGGGCCACAAGTAGGCACAAACATACACCCTCAGCTGCACTGGGGCGGCCGGATGCAGGGTGCAAACAAGATGTCGGATCTCCAATGATTCATCATGAGGAGACCCCAGGGGTCAGTCAGAGGCTGCAGGCGAGGTCAAGGGGGTTGTCACGGGCAAACCACAGGCTGGACAGAGAGGAGGGCCGCCTGCTGAATGTTGCTGCACTCGAGTTCAAGTTCTCCAACGCCTTGAGGCTTCGGTGCAGCGTGTCTTTAGGCGTTGTATATCTTCATCCTGAGCCACACGGTCAGCAGGATTCTCAGGATTCCCTCTGCAGGCGTTGTCGTGGAGGGGTGGAAAGGTCAACCCTGTGGGAGCACTTGCTCAGAATTGCCTGGGGATCCTCTCTAGCTGGTTGGGCCACCTGGGCACAGACCGTGGGCGTCGGGTGCAGAGTAGTTAGGACTCTCGCATTCAGAGTAAGGTTGGAGTCCTTAGTGGTTGTTTCTTTTTGGACAGGACAGCTGTTCACAGAAGTTCTTGGTCCTTTAGAATGCAGGGCAGTCCTCTGGAGCTTGGCAGAGGTCACCATTCCCTCTGGATGATTTGCTGTTCTTTTGCAGGTTCTTTGAAGCAGGAAACGGGCCGGTAGGACTGGGGCCAAATCAGTTGTCGTCTTCCTTCTTTTCTGCTGGGGGTCTCAGCTATGCAGTCCTTCTTCTTCTTGTCAGGTGACCAGGAATCTGGTGAACCGGGTTCTGGGAAGCCCTTAAATAATAGATTCAGGGACGTTACAGGGGTCAGAGGGCAGTAGCCAATGGCCATTGACCTTGAGGGTGGCTACACCCTTCTTGTGCCCACTCCCTTGGGGGAGACAGGACATTCTTAACCCTATTGGTCCCTGTCTTCCAAACCAAGCTGTAGGGTTCTGCTGGAAAGGGGTCATTTTAGCTCTGGACACCTTAGGGGTAGTTCCAGCTGAAGTGGTCACTCTTCCTTGTTTTTCCTAAGTTTCCTGCCAAACTTATCCCCAAAAGTGGGGCTTTGTCCAGCTGCGGGCATCTCCACCAGCTGGAGTGCCCTAGGGCACTGTCACATGAGGCCTGAGCCTTTGAGGCTCACAGCCAGGTGTTATAGTTCCTGCAGGAGAGAGGTGTGAATCACCTCCACCCAGAGCAGGCTTTGTTTTTGGCCTCAGAGAGCACAAAGGCCCTCACCCAATGGGGTCAGAAACATGTCTGCTAGTGGCAGGCTGGCACAGACCAGTCAGTCCTACACTAGAGAATTGGGTAAAATAGAGGGGCATCTCTAAGATGTCCTCTGTGTGCTTTTTAGAATAAATCCAACACTGGCATCAGCGTGGGTTATTGTGTTGAGAAGTTTGATACCAAACTTCCCAGTATTCAATGAAGCCATTATGGAGCTGTGGAGTTCGTAATGATAGACTCCCAGACCATAAACTTAATATGGCCACACTGCACTTACAGGCCCATATTTATACTTTTTGACGCTAAACTGCGCTAACGCAGTTTAGCGTCAAAAAGTTTTGCGCCGGCTAACGCCATTCTGAAGCGCCATGCGGGCGCCGTATTTATTGAATGGCGTTAGCCGGCGCAAGCAGACCGGCGCTGCCTGGTGTGCGCGAGAAAAACCACGTACACCAGGCAGCGCCGGCGTAGGGGGAAAATGGCGCATGGGCGTCTTAAAATGGGGCAAGTCAGGTTACGTCGAAAAAATCGTCGTAACCCGACTTGCGCCATTTATTTTCGACGCCCATCCCCCATCAACATGACTCCTATCATTGTAAAGATAGGAGTCATGCCCCCTTGCCCAATGGCCATGCCCAGGGGACTTCTGTCCCCTGGGCATGGTCATTGGGCATTGTGGCATGTAGGGGGGCACAAATCAGGCCCCCCTATGCCAAAAAAAATTATTTAAAAAAAAAAAAAAAATACTTACCTGAATGTCCCTGGGGTGGGTCCCTCCAGCCTTGGGTGTCCTCCTGGGGTGGCCAAGGGTGGCAGGGGGGGGTCCCTGGGAGCAGGGGAGGGCACTCTGGGCTCATTTTGAGCCCACTTGTCCCTTAACGCCATGCCTGACCCAGGCGTTAAAAAGCGGCGCAAATGCGCCGTTTTTAGCCACGCCCACTCCCGGGCGTCTCTTTTGCCCGGGAGTATAAATACCACGTAAAGGCCTGGGAGTCATTTTTTAGACGGGAACGCCTCCCTTGCATATCATTAACGCAAGGAAGGGGTTCACGCTAAAAAATGACGCACATTCCGGGAACTTTGGCGCTATTCGCCTCTAACGCCATAGTATAAATATGGCGTTAGTTGGCGTTAGTTTAGCGTCGAATTTGCGTCGAAAAAAACGACGCAAATTCGGCGCAACCGGAGTATAAATACGGCCCACAATGTCTGGAAATGGACTTAGACCCTGTAGGGCATATTGCTCATACAGCTATGCCCTCACCTGTGATATTGTGCACCCTGCCTTAGGGCTGAAAGGCCTGCTAGAAGGGTGACTTACCTATGCCACAGGCAGTGTTTTGTGGGCATGGCACCCTGAGAGGGATGCCATGTCGACTTTGCCTTTTTCTCCCCACCAACACACACAATCTGCAATGGCAGTGTGCATGTGTTTGGTTAGCGGTCACTTACGGTGGCATAACACATACAGCAACCCTTAGGGATGCTCTCTGGTCACAGGGCCCTTGGTACCACTGATACCTTTTACAAGGGACTTATCTGTGTGCTAGAGGTGTGCCAATTGTGGAAACAATGGTACATTTTTAGGGAAAGAACACTGGTGCTGGGGCCTGGTTAGCAGGATCCCAGCACACTCTCAGTCAAGCCAGCATCAATATCAGGCAAAAAGTGGGGGGTAACTGCAACAAGGCCAGTTTCCTATAAGCCATCCAGCAGAAGTGCTGGAGACAAACTGTTGAGAAATTGAAGTCCGGAGACAGACTCAGTGAAACCATTGTAGCAAACAAATATAATTTAGCTGGGAAACCAGAAGACCATGCAAGTGTGTAAATCTGGGCATGGGTGTGTGAATGCTGAATTTAGTACTAATGAATTTTATATATTATGTGTTAAGAATTTGCATAGAATTAGGCTAATATAGAAAATAATGTGCGACATGGAAAAAGTGCCCACATGAGTGGCCGTCAGGTAATGCTTTTAGTGAACGAACATCATTATTATTCAAAGTGTACATGTAGAGAAACATTTTGTAGTGTGTTATATTAAAGATTTCATGTTATGTATTTGTTTTTTAACCTTAGGCCTTAAGTTAGTGTGGTGTGGGCCTACTCTGCACAACCTCATATTAAGCTGCAATGTCTGAATAAAATTGTGAGAATGTATGTCTGGCGAAATAGTGATGTATTGTTCACACTGAGCTGACCAAACGATTTGCAGATGTCTTTAACTTTCTCATGAGAAATGCTTGTAGAATCATGTTGTACTCAAAAAGATACAAATGTTAACATGATGCGTGAAACAGAGATGTTCCCAGGAACTAACAATTGATGCACTGACTGGAGTGTGGATTGTTCCAAGAAAGTTACCTGACGAGTCTGACGATGGGCACAGGAAAAGAGGAGCCAGTAATCAACGTGTGAAAGGCAGTTTAGTTATATTTTAGATTTGGAGTTTAATTTCTATTGGTTTGATTATATATGTATGATTTCCAATGCCAACTTGGGAAGTTCTTTAGGAGATTTTAACTTCGCCCGACTGCACAGAGGAGAAGCGGGCTTTTTCCTATTTTTTTTTTTATTTCCCCGTAGAGGTTCTGTTTGAGAAGCTGAGTAGTTCCTGATGGCTTTATTTTCTAACTTTAACTCTATAGCTTAATGGCTAATAGTGGATGCTGACCCTTAAGTATTGCTTCTTAAATGGTTCAGATTGCTTAGAGTCCCCTGTGTCTGAACTATTCCCTTTCATTGCATTTTGCTGAAGATGACCAGACAGATGTCCAGCTGATGAAGAAAATCGCTGCTTGCCGATCCATATTGAGAAGAGGTATAACAAAATGCTATTGTCTTGGTTGTAGATTTTTGTCCTTTGTTTTTAGGTACCAACCAATATTTTGAAAGTGCCATAGTTAGATGTTTTCCAAATTAACTTTGACTAAGCTGTTTTGCATGAAGTACAACATGCTATTCTAATCAGAAGGTTAGTTAGGGAGACCCGGAAAGATAACAAATTACATCACTAAAGAGTTGATATTGTTCATTTGCTGAATCTACATGTATGTTATTTCTAATTGACAGTTATTCTTGTTACTAATTGTACTGTGATTCTTGAATGCTTAATAGTGAATGCTGTAGTTAAATTGAGATTCTTTAGAAGATTTGGCCAACCGGTGTTGTTACTGTATGCTTATCATTTGATTTTTAGACTAATTTACGTGATATTAGCATTGTTAATCTAGGGAAATAAACCTTTGAACTTTACTAAAAGGTGTGGTTATTCATGGCCAAGTAGGTCATGGTGTGTAGAAATTATCGATTCCAGATACATTTGATGATGTTTATTGAGTATGATGTTGTATTTAATTGAGTTTAGGAATCACCCTAAGCGTAGTCAAAAGGCCCGTAGAACCTCTAACGTGTCCCCTTATAAATCAAACTATAGAAGACCAAATAAGGACTGACGTGCTAACAGAAATCGTAGCAGAGTAAGATGACTTGTCTCCTTAAGACGCCACCTTTCTCTCCTTAAAAAATAGGTAAAAGAGTTGCATGGTTGGTCTCCTTAAGAGACCGCCAGAAGGTCCCTTTTTCTCCTTAGAAGTGGTAAAAGAGTTGGATGGTTAGTCTTCTTAAGAGGACACCATAAGGTCCTTTTTTCCTCTTAGATCATGATGTCAACACCAGGACAGTGCGCGCTCTACGGGCAACATAATGCAAAATGACAAACCTTATGCAATGTAAAAATTCATGCATTGTGTGTTGATATTGCATATTAACTTTTTGCTTTCAGGTATTTATCTTGAAATGTCATTAATGCTGTTTCTAATGTATTGTTAATTTTCAAGCCTTTCCTGCAGCCTGGCTGCGTGTGGCATGTGGGTGGGGCTTGGGTCTATTTAAGGAACCCAGCCCAGCTCCACGTGCTCACTATTCAGAGGTCCCGGTGCAGAGCAGCAGCATTTTCCTGGGCTCCTGTTCCGGAGGCCTACTTGGACATTTCCTGGCCCTATCCTCATTATTTTGCTGATCTTCAAGCAGGGCGGTAAGACAGAGGTCGGGGTAGGCCCCGACTCCGTTTCTAGATCATTTGAGTTTTTGGCTTTGTGATTTACAGCTTGCGCGATTTATTCTTTGCACTTAACCCTTGCAGTTCGGATCAGCAGAGTGCGCAATCATTTCGAGGCATTTGAATCTTGATGGCTGAATTGGCAACAGTGTGCGTGATTCGTTCTTGGCAATTAACACTTGCAGTTCGGATCGGCAAAGTGCACAATCATTTCGAGGCATTTGAATCTTGATGGTTGAATTGGCAACAGTGTGCGAGATTCATTCTTCGCAATTAACCTTTGCAGTTCGGATCGGCACAGTTCGCTATCATTTTGAGGCATTTGAATCTTGATGGTTGAATCAGCAACATTGAGCACGATTCATTCTTGGTAATTAAACCTTGCAGTTCGGATCGGCAGAGTGCGCGATCACTTCGAGGCATTTGAATCTTGATGGTTGAATCGGCAACAGTGTGCGCGATTCATTCTTGGCAATTAACCCTTGCTGTTTAGATCGGCAGAGCACGCAATCATTCCAGATAATTTCTGGGCAATTGAATCTTGAAACTTGGATCAAGCAGAGTGTGATCTTTCTAGACAAAACAAGTTTAGTCAGTTTGCCTATTTTACAGTATCATTCATGAATCCTATAGCAGTTAATTCTTTGGGAACGAATGTACTCATTGACTCTTGTTGTGATGTAATTGCTATTCTAAGGATTAACTTGAGAGAGTTCAATGTTCAGAGCATATGAGTATAAAAAGGTCACGTTATTGAAAAGTTCTTGATCTCTCATGTTATTTGAGCATAAATAATTAAAACAAGTTCATGAAGATTAATGTGAATGACCTTGCTATTATGTTTTTAACTCTTGCTCACACAGGTCTCCTTCCCCGCTGTTCCCAACCTAAAACCCCATCTCCCGCTTGGCTATTCTTTGGCTCTGTGCTATGATAGCTAGTAGAGTTTGGAGCTGCCAAGAGGTGGACATATTGGGAGCAGGCGCAAACCCCGAGGATCCGGTCTCGCTGAAAATGATAGAAGAGTCAGATGGGTAGTATCCTTAAGAGAGCAATATAATTCTCATATTTGGTAGAGAAGTTGATAAAGATTACGGTTTCCAGATTCGATGATACACAGAGAAAAGATTATGGCCCTCATTATGACTTTGGTGGTTTTTACCGAAGACCACCGTGGTGATGGCCGCCAAAAGACCTCCGGGGAGGCGGCAATCTACCCGCTGTATCATGAGCCACAAAAAAGAACCGCCAGAAAGCAGCCATAACTTCAACACCGCCATAGCCAACGAAGGTGGGAGAGAGTCCGTCTGACCACCCACGTCACCTCACCTACAACAAACCGCCATCCAGATTACGACCCATGAATCACCACAGCGGTCCTTCAACTGCGGCAACCCATTGGGGGTGCAGACCACGCGGTCAGTTTTGCCACACCACAGCAATAGAAGCCAACATTGGCCAAATTGAAAAACCCAAAACTGATACACTACACACACACCATACACACCCTCCAACAGCACTATAAAACACACCTCCACACAACCCAAAATTCTTTGCAAAATCCCCAAATCTGCTACACGTTGCCAGCCTACATATCCCCAGAGCTGCACACACAAACCATAGCCACCTATACACCCTTCACACATCACACACCACACATCACGCCTCTACACCAAACACACACAACATTGTACTCAATCACTACTTCACATCATCCCACATACTCACACAACTTGCCCCCACCAAACATTCTACTCTCTGCACAACACACACAAACAACACCCACTACACAATCGGCATGTCCGCACAAAAGAACCCCTGTGTCACTGATGGGGAGTTGCAGGTCATGGTAGATGAAATCGTTAGGGAAGAGCCACAGCTGTTGGGTGCACAGGTCCAGCAGATATCCATTGCCAGGAAGATGGAGCTATGCTGGAGAATCGTGGACCAGGTGAACGTAGAATGACCTACGGAGGATGGTGCGTGCAATGGCACCCAGGCAACACATTGCTGTTATGCAGAATGGCAGTGGACCCCCACCTCCTCCCCCCACAGTTGACAAGATGGCAGGAGAAGGTCTTAGCTATCCTACATCCTGAAGGCCTTATCGGTATTACTGGAGGCCTGGACACTGGTAAGTCACCATTACTTCTTTACCACCACATACACCTGCATGACATGTCTCCCCGTCACCCTATCTCCCTTCAACCCACTCCATCCCAAACCTTGAACCACCCCCATAACCACCCTCAACAATTTTCCCCTGCATGCCCAACCCACTTAAAGCACCCCTCTCCAAGGTCATCATTCACACACATGAGTAATGCATGGTCAGCATGAAGCCAATCCCACAATGCATCACCAAACACAAACCAAAGGTAGAAAACCGACACCCAATCCATAGGGAAATCCATAAATGCTGAATATGTATCTGAGAATGAAATTAACAACTATCATACATATCCACAGGTACCCCAGCCAATGTCAGCTGGCAGCATGTGCCACGTCAACCCAGTCCTCCACCAGAAGGAGGCCCCAGTGATGACAGCTACTCAGGATGTCTGGATCTGGGAGATCTCCCTGGCCCGTCTGCTACCACTGGTCAGTCAGACACCACAAGCAACACCCAGTCCACCCCTGAGCACCCTACATCGGACTTCACAACAACAGCAGCCACCCAACGTCCCCAAACCTGTGTCCCCAGGACCCGTCAATCAACAGTATGCCCATCTGTACAGGGACTAGAGTCAACACATCACAGGCAAGACGAAGAAGGTCCTGGTGTCAGTGGGAGTGGGCACACAGTTCAGGGGACACAGGCACAGGGGACCAGGGCCAGTGGGATATCTGTGCACCAAGGGGTGGACCAACCCAGGGAACCAACTTCCTAGGCGAAACTGTCACATGTCCTGGGATCATACCAGAAATCCAAGGACAGGATGGGCCAGATACTTACTATCTTGCAGGAGAACCAGAGGCTGCAGAGGGAACACCACCAGGAGGCCATGCAGCAGTTGCAGGCCCACAATGCCACCATGGCCTCTATTGCAGGGGTGCTCAGTTAAATTGCCACCATCATGCGTGAGTCCACAACACACCAGCAGGCCCCTTCCACTAGCCAGTGTACTGACCAGCCCTCCACATCTGCTGCAGCTAGTGGACTGGAGGACCTGCCACTGGACTCACAGACCACCAGCACCCCTCCCTCTGTAGCAGAAGGATCACCCAGCAAAAGTTCCCTGTGAGCCAGACATCCTCCAGAGCCTGTAGCCAAGACCAAAATCACTGCTAGGAAGTGAGCCTCATTAACATGTCTCCATTGTGTGCCAATGAGACACCGTGTACACTTTGGATTGCCACTGCTCCTTTGTCCCGTGGCTCCATGGATAGTGGACCTGTGCTACCAACTAACTGGGCCACTACACTGAAGATTTCTTCCACCATCACCCCACTCTCTTGCACTATCCCTTCCTTTTTGTAATTTCAATAAACACACTTAAACACAACTGAAGGATTTGTGTTTTTATTTTAGCAATATGTAATATCTTGACCTTCATTATCCTGTGCTGATGTAATGTACAGTGTGAATCCATCCAATGTACAGTCAGCTTGGGGTACACATTACCAGTGTAAGTGCTTGCCACAAGTCACCATCCACCAAACTGTGTGAAAGCAGTCTGTAAGCATTCCAAGAGTTCACAGTAGTGACCACACCATCATCAGAAAAAAGGGAAACCATTAGTGACATTCAAATGAGAAGTAAAGGTAAAGAAAGCAACATGAGCGCCTGTAACATAACAGCCTACATTCATCTGGTCACATCAACTTAAAATTTGGCACTGCAATTAACTCCAAACACTGGTAGTGACAAGAAGCAACTTCTGTAAGGGCCTCAGACAAGATTGCACGGTGTTAGCTATGCCATGTTGTCAGTATGCCAATCCCCCGTCTGGAACACCTAGTCCAGGTCAAACTGTCAGGGACAGTGAAGTCATAGAGCGGTTGTGGAAGCACATTGAAACTCACACTACCCAGCAACAAATGCTAAGTACTATATGGAATGAGGGCAGGGTTTGACATGGGCATGTATTTGAAACTTCAAAACAGCTGATATATGGCATAGGCAGAATAAGCTTTGTCCCGGTCATCATACCACTGGCAAGACTGACCACAGATGGTGTGAGGTTTCAGAATGCACACATTTGAGCTTCGTACATCATAGCTGCCACACAGCTCTTCATTGACATGGTGGTATGAACAGGACTACAGTCATACCTGACTGTCATTGGAAGTACTGGTGTATCGGATATATACTGTTTTCCACATCCACCTCCTCCCCATCTCCATCATTGACTTTAGTTTCCTGTGCTGCCACAGGTGCATTGTCTCCCCCTCCTCCTGCAAGAATGGCACATACCGTCAGAGGGCCAAATTGTGAAGCATGCAGCAGGCCACTACTATCTGGCAGACCTTTCCATGGAAGTAGAGTAGGGATCCACCAGAAATACGGAGGCACCTGAACCTGGCTTTCAGTAGCCCAAATGTTCTTCCTATGACTCTTCTGGTCCGTCCATGTGCCTCATTGTATCGATTCTCTGCCCCTGTCCACAGACTCCTTACTGGTGTCAATAGCCAGGATAGTTTTGGGTAGCCGGATTCACCTTGAAATAGTGATAAACTCACATTACATGTGTACAATAGCAGAGAGGACTACTCCAGGAAACATACTGTGACATACATTGTGTGAAACATCATGCTCACCAATAAGCCAGACTCTCTCTCTCTGTAGTTGTGCCATCATCTGTGGGACACTGCTGTTCCTCATTACATAGGCATCACGTACAGATCTTGGAAACTTGGCAGTAACGTGGGAGATATACTGAGCAGCAAGGCACACCATCTGCACATTTATAGAATGGTCATTCTTCCTATTTTGTAAAACCTGCTCACTTATCCTGGGAGGGACCAAGGCAATATGGGTCTCGTGAATGTAACAATCACATGTGGAATGTGTCCCATTGTACAGAAAGCAGCCTTAACAGTGGGCAAATCATCACTTTGGGGGAATGTCATATAGCTGCTTATGTGTTTCAGCAAGGCAGTCAAAACTCTACTCAGCACTATGGAAAACATCGGCTGTGACATACCTGCCACCAAGCCCACTGTCACCTGCATACCCACAGGCAACACACAGAAGGACACACTACAACAGCCACTGCCTTCACTGTTTCCCCCTCCACCTCCTCCCTCACAGTCACATCAGCACTCACACCTCCAAGCACTGCACCCTCAGTCCCAGATCCTGCCACCTGTTCAGCCTTGCCCATAGTCACCACAACGACAGACACGCAGACTAGCACCCTATTCACCACATGTGCAGTCACCACCACCACCATCATAACCACATGCAGCACACCCACCTCACTTGCAGACACCACTCCAACATACATGCACACAACCTATTTGTCCTCTCCCTCCCACTCTTCCCCCTCCTCCCAAAACACATATACACTCCCACTCAAACACTCAACAGTCATCCATCTTACACATGCACACTTTGCATGCACCTACAACCCAGTACAGCACACCTACACGTCCTACCACCACTCCCAAACCTCCTCCCACACCCCGACCCACTATACCTAAGAAACTTTTCCTTTCCCTCCTTGACCTCTTCCCTCCTCTTGACCCACCTGTGTTGTCCCTAACCATAAAGTCCTGCTCCCTCAGCCCAGTCCCTCCAGTCCCCAGGCCTCCCATGGGCCCCTTAGTGTTTCCAATGTCCCTCCCCATTAAGAAGGCTTCCACTTCGGGACACAAGGCAGCCACTCCCACCCCCGCTTCTGACCCACTCCTCCACCCCTAAACAGAGGACCAAGGGCCCACCCCCTCCCAACCCCAAGTTCAAAGACCCCCCCTTCCAAGAAGAAACCCCCTCATCCCTCCACCACCTGTCTCCTGAGGTGCCCGCCTTCCACATTGATGTCCATGCCCAAAGTAGTCACTTAGGCTGGCAGGAGTCACGTTGGGCCTATTTCATTGCCCTGTGGGTTGCCATAGACAACTGGACTGGCCAATGGCCCTTTCTATATAGTTCTTGTTTTGTTGTGCGCACTATTCCCTCCGGAATACAGTGGTTGCATCACAGGTTTTTGTCCTGGCTTTCTTTCTTTCTGGCTTATGTACTTGTTGTATTTTTCAGCAGATTGTTCTCCATGTGTGTGGTATGTGTGTATGGTGTGTGTTGTGCATGTGGATATGTCACTCTCCACTCCCTCCCTTATGTGCTAGGCGGCTGTACTGACGGTTGTCATCTTCGTCAACTTCTCTGGCAGCTGTACTCACGGTTGTCATCTTCGTTGACGTTGCTGCTCCTGGACTCCCATCTCATGACTTCCAGTTCGGGTTCCATGGCGGCCACGGACTCCTCTGTGTCCCTGGAGGTGAGTGTTTCCTTTTAAATGGGTCGTTTCCGCCAGGCTTTTAGTGGCGGTGGTCCCGCCCTGGAAATCCTGGCGGTCTGCTATTTCGTAATATGGTGGGCGGTGAATAGTGTTCCGTCAGGCTGAAGATGGCAACCGCCGTGGTCGGTGGCTGGACAGCATTGGTGGTTCATACGGCGCATAGGCTGTATATAGGATGGTTCACCGCCGTGGTCATAATATGGTGGTCTTTACCGCCAGCCTGGTGGCAGTACTACCGCCATCACCAGTGTGGCAGTCAGCTGACCGCCAAAGTCATAATGAGGGCCTATATCTCCCTCAGAACCTGCCATGACTTTCCCAAAACCTTGGAGTTTGCAAAAGCTCATTTGAAGATGTTCTCGGTTTTCCAGTGACAGTGTGAATGAAATAGGTTTGTCGCTTGCACAGCTTAAGCACATCACAGGTGAAATGTAATGTTTGAGAGTGTTTTGGGAGTTTGCGTACTTCAAATGAAATTGTTTAAGGAGTTTGCGTACTCCGAACTGTGAGAGTAGGGAAGTCGTCAAACTTCACATGTGTGTGGCGCTTTGTGCTCAAAAACTGCCCACGTTGTTGTTGGTATATGGACCCTGCTTTGTCTAAGACTCCGGAGTATTGAATAAGTGTATGAAACACTTGGTTTATGTTGTAATTTGCCTGTTTAATAGGTCAATCGGGCGTGGTTGACAAACTCAAGAGTGAGTGTTAAAGTGAGTGATAGTTTTCGATGGAGATTTGGTGAGTCCTATGTGCACATGAGGATCCAATGATCAGTTGAGAGTGAAATTCTCTGGTCGAATTTATCTTGCGAGTCAGGGAAACTGAGATAGAAAGAGTATCTGTCAGAGCAAAAGGCCACAGAGAAAATCAGTAAGGTTTCTGAAGCAATTGTGTTACCTACCTGTAGTAAACAGACAAGTTTTTGTATTGATTTTATGTAGTGCACGCAATATTTGCATTTAATTTTGCGTGGATCTAAGTTTAGAAGGGCAAGCCGAAGGGCTTTGTCAGCCGCTGTACATGTGAGTGTGATGTCATTGGAGCCACCATGGAATAGGTCGGTTAGTGTGAAAAGCCGTGAACTGATTGTTGGACGACCGTGAAGCGTAATTGATTGAGAAGGTAGGCAAAAAGGATTTTGGGATTGAAAGTCACTTCCTGAGTTGATTGAAAGTAGTGAAAACTATAGAAAATTAAATTTTTCAAAGCTTTAAAGAGTGCCCTAAAGAGAGATACGTTTATTCCAACTAGAACAGGAGAATTTACACTTCCTGAAAGGTATACCCACCTACACCATATTCGAAGAACAAGGGGCTGTGCCATGTCTTTGGCTGAAACAATGGTGCGAAGAAACAGAGAGAGGTGGAAGCTTAGCATTCCCTACCCATGGGATACTTAATTTGAGAATTTTTATAGAATTTGAGTAGAGCACTGTATGATTTGAAACCTCCTCCGAGAGCTGCACAGTTTGAAGCATTGACTATTTGGGAATTAGTGGCCAGACAAAGGCTGAGAAGACTTTAGCTGAGGCGAGATTGGAAAGTGGGCAAAAATTTGGGAGAACTGAGACTTTATATGGAAATAAGTTGTTTCCTGCAATTGCCAAAGAGAACGGGAACAATGCTAGAAAAGGTACCAAAAAGAGGGATTCCTATCCTTCAGATGACAGAGAGCAGAAATCCATGGAGTCAATAAATGTTTTAACTTATGATGAAGACTCATTTTGCAATTACTGAGAAATCATCCCCCACCATATGCAGCACATGAAAAAGGTTCAAGTACTAGCAAAGACCCTACATCTCCGATGTCTATAGAATCTACACAGAGACAGATACAGGTTAGCCAATACGTTCCTCCCACTTCGCCGATTCAAATGCTTATGCCGGAGATTGACATACTGAAATTTTACCCAGAATTGCCTATTGTAGATACTGCGACAAACTTAGTAGTGCCGACAGGACAACTATATCAGAAGCTGACTTTGATCCACACCAAATTTGATGTCCACAATGCAAGCACAGGCAATCCCAAGATACACCCCCATAATGGGATCACAGACAGAGATGTCTGCATTGATAAGTCAGATTACAGGAGTAACGTACCCCAGAGATCCAAATGTCCATTCAAATTCAGATGCACTGTCAGTACTGGCTACCATAGGTCCAGACATACCATTGTTCGCCCAGGAAAATAATAAGAGCAATGAGCAGAAAATCCTGAACCCAGCCTTAGAAAGGGAGAGATTTACTGAGAACGCAAGAATGATGACTCCAGTGAGACTGACATTTGATGGGACAGGTCCGTTAATTGATTGGGTTCTTTTAGGACTCCTCAAATAATCAGGGGAGATTCAATATGGGCTCCAATTCAAGCATATTGGCACCAGAGACCCCAAGCCTAATGTTACAGCAAGTGCCCAGTGCAAGCAATAGCAACATTTCATTACAAGATTTAACAGCTCAGCAGTTAACTGAATGGTTAGAGAAGCTGAGTAGCACCCAAAGGGATTCCAGTGGAGTAAGTGCCCTGAATTTGATCAGCCTTAGACTAGAAGCAGAAGACTTGATCGAAGGAGTGATGGGGTTAGACAGGATTGACTCATACCGAGAAGACGAGTTACGTTACTTGTGCAAACTGATTACCAACAAAGCAGAAATGGTACATCAGAAATTAGCAGACTTGGCAGGAAAATATGACATGGAAATTAAGAAAACAAAGCTCTTAAAGAGGAGTTACAAATTAGAGTTCGTCTCAAAGGACTTTGAGAACATGAGAATAACGGGAATGAAAATTCACATTAGAGAACTAATTTAGAGAATTCAAACATGGGGAACATTAGACAAGTGGGAAGGCAGATGGCTGAAGAAAAGAGACAAAAGGAAAAGAGATTCTGGGAATCTTACTGCTGATGTGCAGCAGACTGAAGACCCAGTGAAAATGTTACCAATGACAGAAATTCCAGCAGGAAATTTTGTCCATGTCTGTCAGGGAGACCAGATCCTCGGGGTCTGCGCACGTTCCCAACATGTCCTCCACTAGACAGCTCCAAGACTCCGATAGATAAAATCACAGAGCCTGAGAGAGTCCAAGCGGGGTAAAAGGGGATTAGGATGGGAACAGCAGGGAAGGAGACCTATAGGAATCAAAAGGTTAAACCACACAATATCAAGATTATATCACATTGATTTTCACTAGACTATGATTCTAAGCATTGTCATACTGTTACCATAGATAACTTAAAAAAGGACTAATAACTAGGCATCAAGACGTCTGGGTACCTGGGAAGGAATCAAGAATGATTAATACAACTTCTCAATGAAACTTTTCATGAAATGATACACATTGTCTAGGATTATAAGAACCTTCTAGAATTATGTTTTCAGAACAAACATGGTCTTTTTACATGAGGACAAAAAGTAATCTGAACATTTCCTGGAACACAATAGGAATTGTGTTAACGACTTAATATGCACATATAATGTAACATCTTGAATTTTAACACCTAGTTTTAAATGCGGGAAATGAATTGCACTCACTGCCGATTTCCGCAAAGATATGTAAATGTCATGAAATGATTGCGCACTATGCAAGCGATCTAAAATATCAGCTTTAAATGCGGGAATGAACAGCACGTCTTGGCGATTCGAATACCACCATGTGAAAGCCAAGAAATGGTCACGTACAATGATTGTCAAAGTTTTAATGCAAGGAATGAATCGCGCGTCTTGTCTATTCGAATGCCACCATGTAAAATGCCAAGAAATGGTCGCGCACAATGATTATCAAAGTTTTAATGCAAGGAATGAATCGCGCGTCTTGCCGATTTTAATGCCACTATGTAAAATGCCAAGAAATGGTCGCGCACAATGATTATCAAAGTTTTAATGCAAGGAATGAATTGCGCGTCTTGCCGATTCTAATGCCATCATGTAAAATGCCAAGAAATGGTCACGCACAATGATTATCAAAGTTTTAATGCAAGGAATGAATTGCACGTCTTGCCGAGTTGAATGCCACCATGTAAATGCCAAGAGATGGTAGCGCACAATGAGTATCAAGAATTAAATGCATGGAATGAACCGCGCTTCTTGCTGATTCGAATGCCACCATGTAAATGCCAAGAAATGGTGGCGCACAATGAGTATCAAGAGTTAAATGCACGGAATGAATCACGCGTCTTGCCGATTCGAATGCCACGAACCAAATGGCAAGAAATGGTCACGCACAATGAGTATCAAGAATGAAATGCAAGGAAATGAATTGCGCATCTTGCCGATTCGAAGGTCAATATGCAAATGTCTAGAAATGGTCGCGCACACTGTTGCCGACCTGAATCTCAAAGTCAAATGCCAGGAATGAATTGTGCGTCTTGCCGATTTGAATATCAACATGTAAATGCCATAAACCACAAGCACATTCACATGCACAAGGAAAAATCTTCCAACATGAAAACTGGGCCCAAAATCTTGAATGCCTTCGAAAACGGGATCGAGGGCCCAGCACGACCTCCGTCTTACCGCCCTGATCAAGGATCACCAATACAATGAAGGGCACAGGCCTAGAAGATCAAGGTAGGCCTCCGGAACAGGAGCTCAGGAAAATGCTGCTGCTCTGCACCGGGACCTCTGAATAGTGAGCACGTGGAGCTGGGCTGGCTCCCTTATATAGAGTCTGGCCCAGTCCACAAACCACACCCAGTCATGCTGCAGAGAAAGCTTCTAGAAGGCCCTGGAAAGGGACCACACCCTGACACACTCTGAAAGCCTGCAGCAATACATTGCAAATGAACAGTATTTACAAGCACCTTGAATATAAGTCTTCAGGATTAAACTCTGCAATTCAAAAGGTTAAACAACAGCATATCAACATAATGCATGAATTACGTTATCGCATAAGTGCTGGGTTTTTGCATTCCAGTCGCCCGTAGAGCGCGCACTGCCCTAATGTTGACAGTGTCCCTTGGAGCAGAAGTGACATATTGTAGTTTACAATTGATTATACCAGGTTGAGAGAGAAGCCAGTGGAATGGTACCAGCAAACAGATAGGTTTGTGAAACTCGCGAAATGTCTTTTGGGAAGATTTGAATATCCTGATAGAAATAGTAGTTCCAGCAGACTTGTGGGTCGAGTGCAAAAGGAGTGCAGATTGGCCAACAAGAGAACCTCAGAGAAATCCAACTACAGGTGCACCATCTCCTGACATAATGAAATATTACTATAAGGTGATCAAATTTTCAAAAACAAGAATTTCACCCAAGAATATCGACTGGCAGAGAAAAGACAGGACAGCTCAGAAAGGCAAAGAGTCAATAGATGCATACTCCGAGAGACTGCTGCAGGCATTCAAACATTACAGTGTTACAGAGACAATTGAGCTGAGTGACATGATTCATTTTGTGTTTAGGTTGTTGAAGGATTGAGACCTGAAAATGGCCAGATTAAGAGTCATTTGATTTGTTGGCAAGGGAACCCATTGACGAGGTATTGCAGTATGCAAAGTACTGTAGTGACAAGACTGATTTGAAGCAGAGAAAGTTGAAAGAAAAGGCAATGATGATGCAGATTAAAGCGGCACAATAAGGAATACAGGGAAGTTTTCTGCAGCAGCAGCAGCAACAAGAAAACGTGTGGTTGCAGATCCAGGCACAAGGTAGAGGTGGAATTGGAAATGTGAACCGTGGTCCTGACTTGAATACAGTTATTGTTCAGAATGATGTACAAGGAATGAAAAGAATGTTACCATGTCACGCTTGCGGAGGACTCGGACATTGGAAACGGGAGTGTCAGATGTTAGGTCAGGAAGGTGTTGTTCAGTAGATGAATGAAATCAATTATTTCCCGAATATGAGAGGGCCAAGAATGAGAGGTCGAAACTCAAATTTCCAAAACAATGTGAACCCCATGCAAAGTTTTCAGCCCATGCAACAAGTACAAATGTCATGTTTGCAGATGCCCCTGTCACAGCAAATGCAACCTTAAGTGCAGATGGTACCTAGGCAACATATTCAAATACCTCAAGCTCCAATGGAGCAGCAGCAGGTGATGCTTCTTCCTCAGCAGGTCACAGGTCAAGGTTTTACCAGCGTAATAACTCAGTACACCAATAACCACTACACAATAAGGATGAAGCGAATGATGTTTGGTTGAGTGAGAGTTCAGATGAACAGGAACGTGTGTTAGCAGCTACATTAGAAGTAGATCAGAAAGGTTCATATGTGAAGGGAAAAGTGATGGGTCACAAAGTCTCATTTTTAGTCGACACAGAAGCTACATGCTCTACAGTGAGGACTGCAGAAGTTTCAAACTTGCCACTTTCAGGAAAAACAGTGCAGATTGTAAGAGTTGCCAATCAGTATTTGACAAATCCAATCACAGAATAGGTTCGGGTTAAAATTGGAAACTTTAAAGCCTTACACAAAGTTGTGGTTTGTGACTCAAGTCTGGTATCCTTACTAGGGAGAAACTTACTATGCAAAACAAGATGTTTGATCACTTTCTTGAATGATGGACTTGCCATCCAGTCAACCAGTGATGATGAAGATGACTTGCCTGCTGAAACAGATTGTGATACAGTGAATGAGGAGTACCCTTTGATCAGTTTCTTTCTAGTCTTTACAATACGAGATCTTCCTTCTGACTTACAGGAAACAGTTAAAATGAAAGTGTGAGATTTTACAGAAAGAGACATTGGTCTAATCAAAGGAGTTGAGCCAGTTAAGGTCCCAGTTAAGCCAAATGCAATCTTTCCCCAGATACCCCAATACCTTATGACACAGGACACAATTGAAGGGATTGCTCCCGTAATTGCAGAATTCGTAAATCAAGGTGTTTTAAAAGAAGTGCCGTGCAGCACATGTAATTCACCAATAATGGTATTGTGTAAGCCATGTGGGAAATTTCGGATTGTTCAAGATTTCAGGAAAGTAAATGATACTGTGATTAAATGTTGTCCAGCAGTGCCAAATCCAGCAGAGATATTGTTTCAGATCCCATGTGATGCTGAATGGTTCACCGTAGTAGACCTGTCGCAAGCATTCTTTTCCGTACCTCTTCATGAGGATGGCCAATTTCTCTTCTGTTTCAAATTTTTTAGATCAGGGGCCAGATGTAGCAAAAATAAAAATTGCGACTCGCATTTTGCGAGTTGATGCGACTCGCAAAATGCGAGTCGCAAATTGGAATGTCAGAAATAAAAGCGATCCGATTTTGCGACTCGCAGCCGGACTCGCAACACTGTGTGCGAGTCCGCAGTTTGCGAGGTCGCTGTTTGCGAGTGTGCAAAAAACGAACTCGCACTTAGCGAGTGGGTGTCGCAAATTGCGATTACCTTCAAAATTGCTTGCAGGTGCAGCAGAACACTCCAGAAAGCATACCAGAACACTCTGGAAACACTTCCTGGCACATGATGATGACATCACAGCCAGGAAGTTAACAAATACACCTGGGAGGAGGGCTCAACAGTGAGCAGTGTCTCTGCCACTGACAGTAGGGTGCTGAGGAGTGGTAGGCACAACACCATGGACGCAGCAGGGACCAGCCAGGCTGGCAGGAGGGGCAGGAGATCATAGATAACAGCCAGGACAGATTAATGTGGCACATGGCATTAATGTGCCACATGACTGGTTGGCATTTTCCTGCCCATGGACAATTTCAACTTGTATATAGTTTCTTCATGACATTAATAAAACAGTTATTTTTGTTCCACTTAACAAATGGTTAATAGGTGAGTATGGTGGGAGTTGACACGTACCGTCCAAAATATTGCGTTGCAATGTGGTCCCGTCTCAGTCTGCCTTGATTAGCTAGACTCCTGTCCCCATGATGGCGATGTGGTTGTTCTTGCTCTTCATCATCAGGATCTGGGTCTGCAGGGGTGAGAGGTAGCCCATGTCGGGTGGCTATGTTGTGGAGGATGGCGCTTGCGACCACAATTTTGAAAGCGGTAATGGGGGTGTATTGGAGGGCGCCTCCACTGTGGTGGAGGCACTGAATCTTGCCTTCAGCAGTCCGAAGGTGCGCTCGATCAGGTTCCTGGTCCTCTTATGCGCACTGTTGTATTGCCTCTCTGATTCAGTTCTTGGTGTTAAAGACGGAGTCATGATCCAAGGCCTTAGAGCATATGCACTGTCACCTGTTGGGCACAAAAGTACACTGTTAGGAAGTCCAGATAGTCGTGCACAGTGACCTGTGTGTATGTCTGCAAGTGTCTGTGGCTCTACCTAGGAGGTAGCCGTCTCCGAATTCCCCACGTTCCAGGCGTTGATGTATCCCACTATGCCTAAAAATGTATGAGTCATGGGTACTGCCTGGAAAATTAGCTACGATGTCAATGATGACGTAATGGGCATCACAAACAACCTGTATGTTGAGTGAGTGGGTACACTTTCTGTTGCGGAAAATGTGTTCCAGATTAGCAGGGGGGCATATTTGAATGTGTGTCCCATCTACACATCCAATGACATTGGGAAAGTGGGCAATGCGGTAAAAGTCCAGCTTGGTGCTGTTACTTTCTGCCTCATTCCTTGGTAAGTATATGAAGTGAGACCTGTGCGTGACTAAGGCATCTAGGAATGCCCTGAGGAACCTTGACACTGCACTTTGGGATACTCCACCTGCCACGGCAATGACCCCCTGATAGCTCCCTGAGGCCAAGAGGTGCAGTGCGCATAGTACTTGCACATGCGTAGGGATGGCGCAGCCACGCAGAGTCTTGTGTTCTAGCTGTGGTTTGAGTAAATCTATTAATTCTAGAATGGCTGCGCTGCTAAGGCGGTATTTATCATAGATCTCCTCTTCAGTTTGCTGGAAAAGAGTCTGCCTAGTTCTATATATCTTCTCCTGTCTGTGGCCCCTCCTCCTCCTCTGCTGGGCTGCGTAGACTCTCCTCCTCACTGCTATCAGGTATATCTCCGCCATCTTGAGTAACCCAGATGGCTTCTGGGTCTCCTTTTATACTTTGGTAATGGTTACCACCTGCTCTGAGTTAGTGGTAAATGGGACATGCAAACTGGGCTTTTTGCGACTAGTCGCAATTTGCGAGTTGCAATTGCATATGGGTTGCGACTCGCAAATTGCGACTCGCAATTTGCGGGTCGCAAAATGGGGTCGCAACAGATGCGACTCGCAAACGGATCCCATCGCTTTTTGCGAGTCGGAAATGGGCTTTTTGCATCCCATTTCCGATTTTGCACTGTCGCAAATTGCGATTCGGCCCGTTTGCGAGTCGCAAACGTTTGCTACATCTGGCCCCAAGTCTATTACAGGTGCAGAATCCCTCAAGGATTTTCAGAGTCACCGTCTATTTTCAACCAGATCCTGAAAAGGAATCTGGGTTCATTGGAAATGCCTTTCCAATCGACATCGGTCCACTACATTGATGATTTATTGGTTGTGTCAAAGACAAGAGAAGCATGCAAGTATGATACTATGCCTTGTTGAATCACTTGGGAAGGAATGGACATAAAGGCCCTCATTACAAACTTGGCGGGCGGCGGAGGCCGCCTGCCAAGGTTGGACCGCCTATGCGGCCGCAAACCAATGGACCCGGCGGTGTTGCGGCCGTGCGACGGGTGCAGCTGCGTCCGTGCGACAGGTGCAGCTGCACCCGTCGCGCTTTTCACTGTCTGCTGCGCAGACAGTGAAAAGCACGGTGGAGCTGTGCCTGGGGGCCCCTGCACTGCCCATGCCAAGTGCATTGGCAGTGCAGGGGACCCCAGGGACCCCACAACTCCACTTCCCGCCAGCCTTTCCATGGTGGTCTCTACCGCCATGGACAGGCTGGCGGGAAGGGGAGTCATAATACTCAACAAGCAGCGCTGCCCTGGCGGATTATAACTGCCAAGACAATGATGGTGGGAAACCGCCGGTCCCGGCTGTGGAACCGCGGTGCTACCGCCGCGGTCATAATATGGCGATTTGTACCGCCAGCCTGTTGGTGGTAAGAGCGCCAAAACAACCCTGGCGGCCTTTGACCACCAGGGTTGTAATGGTTACTGATTTGTGCACTAAACCGAGACCTGACATTAAAGATACCTGATTGGAAGAAAATGACCAAATTATTTTTGTTGATGGTTCCTGTTTAAGAGACAACATGGGAACATTGAGAGCAGGATATGCTGTGTGTACAATTTCTGGTATACTTGAAGCGCCCTGGCTTCGAGAAGTGTATTCTGCACAAGTAGCTGAGTTGGTAGCCCTCACGAGAGCATGCCATGTCTCTGCACAGCTTAAAGTCACCATATACACTGATAGCCAGTATGGATTTGGAATAGCCCACAATTTTGGCCAGCTATGGTCACATAGAGGTTTCCTGACCTCTTCTTGTTCACCGGTTAGAAATGGTGAAAGAATCCACGATTTGTTACAAGCTATACAAATGCCTGAAAAAATAGCTGTGGTAAAATGCAGTGCAGACCTCAAATCACAAGATTTTGTGTCAATGGGAAATGAATATGCAGATCAAGTCACTATGTTTTCCACAATGAACTGTATATCATTCAAAGACAAATTAGATGTATTACCCGAAGAAGAAAATTGTACTAGTTATGCTTTACATGGAATCCACACTTGGGAAGAACTGAAAGTGCTTCAGGAGACTGTTGACAGAGAGGAAAAGAAAAATTGGCTAAAGTTAAAATGTGTTCTGCGTGAGGACGACATATGGGTGTCCAGGAAGGGACAAGTGGTTATACCGAACAATCTGTTGACTCAAATGGCTAGGTATTATCATGGTCAAGCACATGTTGGAAGGGATGCCATGATTCACATGTTCAAGCAATTTTGGTTTAGTCCAAGATTTAGCCAGGTTACAGAAGCAATTTGCGATTGTTGCGTCATCTGTCAGCAGATGAACGTGGGTAAAGGGACTGTGGTCAATATGAAACACACTGGAAGAGCGGGAGGTCCATTTAGCAGAATGCGGATGAATTTTATTGAAATACCTGTGTGTGGAAGATTGAGATATGTGCTGGTGATTGTTTGTATCTTTCGTCTCTGGATTGAAGCTTACCTAAAAGAAGAAACAACAGCTTCACAGTAGCATAAGCATTTACGTGAGGCACTCAATCAATATATGTGTGTAAATACAGCAATGTCATAGCAGTTATGTAGAAACGTAGTGAAAGGATTAACAATCAAAATCAGAACAGTTCTTAATGTGTGATCCAGTCCGCGTAATTTATTAAGAAAAGTCCTCCAAGAACTTGAATTCCACTAGTTCAAACACCCAATGTTCCAAGCCAACACGTGTTTTGTCATAGGGAAATGACCCAAACGACTTCTTCAGGGCTCATTGACAACGAGAGTATGACCCACTCGTGTACCAAAAACTGTATAAGGAAAAGGAAAAGAGACAATTGAAAGTAACCAAGACTTTTTGAAATAACCTGATTTGACAAACTGCTAAACTGATTTTGACCAAACTGCTGATTTTGGCAAGCTACCTATTTTTGACAAAAAAGGATCCTGGAAGCAAGACTGAAAGCTGTAAATAACCGCTTAAGAAGACTGAAGATTTTTGTTTTTGTTTTGCTGCAGAGCCATACATTTTTCTCTTCTACTTTCTGGTCCTTTACAGATCATGAGTAACCTCAACCAGCAGGTTAGTAAAAATAGGTGCTGTAAATACATTTGATATTATGTGCATGACAGGGTGTTTGGTACTGATTGTGAGTATGACTTTTCTTGACAAGATTGTGGCCAACCATACCTCTGCTTTAGAGACAACTACTACACTTACAGAATTAGACAAGTTGAGAATAGATGAGAAATACTTGTACATAGACATTAACCAAGGAAATCTTTCTTCTAATGTTTTCTATCACCTAATGCGCGAGTATGTTAGAGACGATGAATGCGAGGGAATGTTATGTTTGCACGCAAATTCCTTCATCAGTGGAGGAAGGGATTACTTACCATAGTTTGCCTCTTATGGGATTAGTTGCAGTCTTTTACTAACAAGATTCTATAACCAAGAGTATATTCAATATTTCTTTTTGAATCATGATGTAGTGTTTTCATTTGCTCGTATAATTAAGTATTGGAGTAAGGAAAATAACACAGAATTAGTGAGAGAATTCTTTGAACCTACATTGACATTTGGGACAGTTTACGCTCACACCATCAATCTCACATGCTCGCTGACACCTATAGAGAAGAATTTCTTAGATCTGAATGATGACAGAAGAAAGGCATTAAAGGAAGAGTTAGAGAAGGGCTTAGTGAAAAGGACGTTCAGAAATGATCATGCATTTGGCTAAATAAAGACACAAGGGATATTAGCTTTAGATGCACAACACGTAGGGAAACTTTGTGTGTATATAGGCCTAAATCTAGAACTGATATATTGTTTGTGGGAATGAGTGAATGTAGACATGTGTTTTTGTTTCAGAGTAAATGAACTTTTATGTTAAATGGACAAGACCCAGCAATTCCAGGAGTTTCTTACATCTGTGGGCCAAATGCGTATTACCGTCTTCCAAGAGGATGGTATAGCACATGTTACTTGGGGATAGTTTTCCCAAAGATTTATCAACTTGAGAACCTGCATAAAGCACCTAAAATGACTGAATCTATTGTACACAGAAATGGCTGTGGTAAAATCTGTGATTCTTCAAAGCGGAGTTTGTAAAATGCTGAACTCACAACATTGTTGCATGTTTATACCTAACAATAGAGAAAAAATTAGAGGCCTTATTAACAATCTAACTAATGATAGCGCTGATATGAAAGAATTGCAAGAACCTGGAGTTTGGAAAAAGGTTTTGCTTCTGTGGGAAATTGGCTTGACATGCCTACGGAAAGGGATCATTTTGAAAATAATACAGATAACATTGATTATTGTAATTTGCATACGTGGGGAATTTATAAATTGTTTCATGTGATGAAAGTGAAGAAATTGAAAAATTATCAGAGGAGGTAAGAAAGTAAAATGGAAAGGTTCTTCAGGGAAAATTTGAAAAGGGATAGAACAACTAACAGTTATTGAGAAAGCAAATTTTAGGTGAACAAAAATTTTATTGGAATGGTGTAAGGTGTGATGACTTATTTAGTCTTCAGAAGAGGTATTGTGAACGCTGAATTAAGTACTAATGAATTTGATATATTATATGTTAAGAATTTGCATAGAATGAGGCTAATAGAGAAAATAATGTGCGACTTGGAAAATGTGCCCACGTGAGTGGCCGCTAGATATGCATTATGGTTTAGTGAATGCTGCTCTTTATTATTAAAAGTGTACATGTAGAGAAAAATGTAGTACTGTTTTATATTAAAGATTTCATGTTATGTATTTGTTTATTAACCTTAGGCCTTAAGTTAGCGAAGTTTGGGCCTAGACTGCACAACCTCATATTAAGCTGCAATGTCTGAATAAAATCATGAGAATGTATGGCTAGTAAAATAGTGTTGTATTGTTCACACTGTGCTGATCAAACGATTTGCAGATGTCCTTATCTTTCTCATGAGAACTGCTTGTAGAATCATGTTGTACTCCAAAAGATACAAATGTTAACTTAATGCGTGAGACAGCGATTTTCTCAGGAACTAACAATGGATGCACTGACTGGAATACGGATTGTTACAAGAAAGTTACCTGACGAGTCTGACGATGGGAACAGGAGGTGAGGAGCCAATCATCGACGTGTGAAAGACAGTTTTCTTATATTTTAGATTTGGGGTTTAATTTCTATTGGATTGACTGTAAACGTACGATTTCCTGACCAATGGCAAGGTGGGAAGTTATTTTGGAGATTTTAACTTAGCCCGACTGCACAGAGGAGAAGTGGTCTTTTTCCTGTTTTGATTTCCCCCATAGAGGTTCTGTTTGAGAAGCTGAGCAGTTCCTGATGACTTTATTTTCAAATTTTAACTCTATAGCTTAATGGCTATTAGTGGATGCTGACCTTTAGGTATTGCTTCTTAAATGGTTCAGATTGCTTAGAGTCCCCTGTGTCTGAACTATTCCCTTTCATTGCCTTTTGCTGAAGATGACCAGACGGATGTCCAACTGATGAAGAAAATCGCATATTGCCAATCTATATTGAGGAGAGGTATAACAAAATGCTATTGCCTTGATTGTAGATGTTTGTCCTTTGTTTTTAGGTACCAACCCCTATTTTGATAGTGCCATAGTTAGATGTTTTCCAAATTAATTCTGACTAAATTGTGTTGCATGAAGTACAACATGCTATTCCAATCAGAAGGTTAGTTAGGGAGACCCGGAAAGATAAGAAATTACAATCAATAAAGAGTTGATATTGTTCATTTGCTGAATCTAGATGTATGTTATTTCTAATGCACAGATATTCTTGTTATTAATTTGAACTGTGATTCTTGTATGGTAATAGTGATTTTTCTAGTTATACTGTGATTCTTTAGAAGATTTGGCCAACCGGTGTTGTTCCTGTATGCTTATCATTTGATTTTGTGACTCATTTACATGATATTAGCATTGTTAATCTAGGGAAATAAACCTTTAAACTTTACTGAAAGGTGTGGTTATTCATGGCCAAATAGGTCATGGTGTGTAACAATTATTGATTCCAGATAAATTTGCTGATGTTAATTGATTATAATGTTGTATTTGCATTGAGTTTAGGATTTATGGTGGAATCACTCTAAGCGTAGTCAAAAGGTCTGTTGAACCTCTAACGCATCCCCTCATAAATCAAACTATAGAAGACCAAATAAGGACTGACGAGCTAACAGGAGCCAGCACTCACCGACGGGTAAACCTGCCATTGCATTTGCATTTGATGATTCAGTGAAAGGTGACTTAGGCTGCTCCAGACTTTTTAGATGTAAATGGTATAGTCAACATGCCTGTCAAATATCAGTATCACTAATTTCAAACCTCTGCATGCAGCACGCTTTATTTACTCAGAGTGTTCTATAAATATGCATTTTTAATGGTTCGAAAAAAACATGTGGTATACACAGTGAATGATGTGGTTAGATATTGTGTTGTGCCACAATAGCATGGTCAAACTATCACTATTATGGTCACGTTTTATCTGTAAGTCAATATTGTGGGGGGGGTCGACCTTATTAAATACAACCAGTACTACAATGACGTAATGCTCCATGTTTGAATATTGTTACTGCACAAGCAGTAATGGCATAACCAACCAAATTTCTTGAGAACTGATTATTTTCTAAGATTTACACAAATTACATCATCCTTCTGAGTTACTGACATGGACGTCGATTCATCAAAATGCCTGGGGTAGCAGAAGTAACATCACATGCCATGTGACCCCCACCTGATGTCACAGGAAGTTACATCAGGCGAACTTTGAGCTGGTGACACCACAGGAAGTGACATCACCTGCCCTTTGACCCACCCTGGTGGTGTCACAGGAAGTGTCATTGCATGGCATTTACCATGCTGACATCACAAGAAGTGACATCACGTGACCTTTGGACCCCGTGAAATCAAAGGAAGCAACATTGCATGACCTTTGGCTTGGTGCTATCACAGGAAGTGATGCATCTAACTTTTGGTTACTTACATCACACACAGGCTGGAAAATCTCTACAGATACAAAGGAAGTATCCTATAAACAGACATACTTCAAATCCTTTTGAAAATGCAGCTATAAGTTGACTCAGGTAGCATCTTCAGATGTATAATTAAGATAATGCAGCATTAATTAAGAACCTATCAAATAGTGAACGACAATGGAAAATACACTAGTCAAGTTAAAATCACCTTTATCAATATCAAAAAATTATCAAATGGTAAGGTTGATGTAGGAAAGTACCATCTTGCCTGGCATGTTACCCCCATATTTCACTGTATATATGTTGTTTTCGTCTATGTGTCACTGGGACCCTGCCAGGCAGGGCCCCAGTGCTCATAAGTATGTGCCCTGTATGTGTTCCCTGTGTGATGCCTAACTGTCTCACTGAGGCTCTGCTAACCAGAACCTCAGTGGTTATGCTCTCTCTGCTTTCCAAATTTGTCACTAACAGGCTAGTGACTAAATTTACCAATTCACATTGGCATATTGGCACACCCATATAATTCCCTAGTATATGGTACTGAGGTACCCAGGGTATTGGGGTTCCAGAAGATCCCTATGGGCTGCAGCATTACTTTTGCCATCCATAGGAATCTCTGACAATTCTTATAGAGGCCTGCCAGTGCAGCCTGCGTGAAATAACGTTCACGTTATTTCACAGCCATTTACCACTGCACTTAAGTAACTTATAAGTCACCTATATGTCTAACCTTCACCTGGTGAAGGTTGGGTGCAAAGTTACTTAGTGTGTGGGCACCCTGGCACTAGCCTAGGTACCCCCACATCGTTCAGGGCAAATTCCCCGGACTTTGTGAGTGCGGGGACACCATTACACACGTGCACTACACATAGGTCACTACCTATGTGTAGCGTCACAATGGTAACTCCGAACATGGCCATGTAACATGTCTAAGATCATAGAATTGTCCCCCCAATACCATTCTGGTATTGGGGGGACAATTCCATGATCCCCCGGGTCTCTAGCACAGTACCCGCGTACTGCCAAACTGCCTTTCCGGGGTCTCCACTGCAGCTGCTGCTGCTGCCAACCCCTCAGACAGGTTTCTGCCCTCCTGGGGTCAAGGCAGCCCTGGCCCAGGAAGGCAGAACAAAGGATTTCCTCTGAGAGAGGGTGTTACACCCCCTCCCTTTGGAAATAGGTGTGAAGGCGGGGAGGAGTAGCCTCCCCCAGCCTCTGGAAATGCTTTGATGGGCACAGATGGTGCCCATCTCTGCATAAGCCAGTCTGCACCAGTTCAGGGATCCCCCAGCCCTGCTCTGGTGTGAAACTGGACAAAGGAAAGGGGAGTGACCACTCCCCTGACCTGCACCTCCCAGGGGAGCTGCCCAGAGCTCTTCCAGTGTGTCCCAGACCTCTGCCATCTTGGAAACAGAGGTGTTTGGGGCACACTGGACTGTTCTGAGTGGCCAGTGCCATCAGGTGACGTCAGAGGCTCCTTCTGATAGGCTCTTACCTCTCTTGGTAGCCAATCCTCCTAACCTGGTAGCCAAACCTCCTTTTCTGGCTATTTAGGGTCTCTGATTTGGGAAATTCTTCAGATAACGAATGCAAGAGCTCACCAGAGTTCCTCTGCATCTCCCTCTTCACCTTCTACCAAAGGATCGACCGCTGACTGCTCAGGACGCCTGCAAAACTGCAACAAAGTAGCAAGACGACTACTAGCAGCATTGTAGCGCCTCATCCTGCCGGCTTTCTCGACTGTCTCCAGGTGGTGCATGCTCTGGGGGTAGCCTGCCTTCACCCTGCACCAGAAGCTCAGAAGAAATCTCCTGTGGGTCGACGGAATCTTCCCCCTGCTAACGCAGGCACCAAAAGACTGCAACACTGGTCCTCTGGTTCCCCTCTCATCCTGACGAGCGTGGTCCCTGGAACTCAGCAACTCTATCCAAGTGACTCCCACAGTCCAGTGACTCTTCAGTCCAAGTTTGGTGGAGGTAAGTCCTTGCCTCCCCACGCTAGACTGCATTGCTGGGTACTGTGTGATTTGCAGCTGCTCCGGCTCCTGTGTGTGAGAAAGTAGCCTCTTTCTAGCCTTGTTACCCCCACTTTTGGCCTGTTTGTGAGTGTATGCCAGGGTGTTTTCACTGTCTCACTGGGATCCTGCTAGCCAGGACCCAGTGCTCATAGTGAAAACCCTATGTTTTCAGTATGTTTGTTATGTGTCACTGGGACCCTGCTAGTCAGGACCCCAGTGCTCATAAGGTTGTGGCCTATATGTATGTGTTCCCTGTGTGGTGCCTAACTGTCTCACTGAGGCTCTGCTAACCAGAACCTCAGTGGTTATGCTCTCTCATTTCATTCAAATTGTCACTAACAGGCTAGTGACCAATTTTACCAATTTACATTGGCTTACTGGAACACCATTATAATTCCCTAGTATATGGTACTGAGGTACCCAGGGTATTGGGGTTCCAGGAGATCCCTATGGGCTGCAGCATTTCCTTTGCCACCCATAGGGAGCTCTGACAAATCTTACACAGGCCTGCCACTGCAGCCTGAGTGAAATAACGTCCACGTTATTTCACAGCCATTTTACACTGCACTTAAGTAACTTATAAGTCACCTATATGTCTAACCTTTACCTGGTAAAGGTTAGGTGCAAAGTTACCTAGTGTGAGGGCACCCTGGCACTAGCCAAGGTGCCCCCACATTGTTCAGAGCCAATTCCCTGAACTTTGTGAATGCGGGGACACCATTACACGCGTGCACTACATATAGGTCACTACCTATATGTAGCTTCACAATGGTAACTCCGAAAATGGCCATGTAACATGTCTATGATCATGGAATTGCCCCCTCTATGCCATCCTGGCATAGTTGGCACAATCCCATGATCCCAGTGGTCTGTAGCACAGACCCTGGTACTGCCAAACTGCCCTTCCTGGGGTTTCACTGCAGCTGCTGCTGCTGCCAACCCCTCAGACAGGCATCTGCCCTCCTGGGGTCCAGCCAGGCCTGGCCCAGGATGGCAGAACAAAGAACTTCCTCTGAGAGAGGGTGTGACACCCTCTCCCTTTGGAAAATGGTGTGAAGGCAGGGGAGGAGTAGCCTCCCCCAGCCTCTGGAAATGCTTTGTTGGGCACAGAGGTGCCCAATTCTGCATAAGCCAGTCTACACCGGTTCAGGGACCCCTTAGCCCCTGCTCTGGCGCGAAACTGGACAAAGGAAAGGGGAGTGACCACTCCCCTGACCTGCACCTCCCCTGGGAGGTGTCCAGAGCTCCTCCAGTGTGCTCCAGACCTCTGCCATCTTGGAAACAGAGGTGCTGCTGGCACACTGGACTGCTCTGAGTGGCCAGTGCCACCAGGTGACGTCAGAGACTCCTGCTGATAGGCTCCTTCAGGTGTTAGTAGCCTATCCTCTCTCCTAGGTAGCCAAACCCTCTTTTCTGGCTATTTAGGGTCTCTGTCTCTGGGGAAACTTCAGATAACGAATGCAAGAGCTCATCCGAGTTCCTCTGCATCTCTCTCTTCACCTTCTGATAAGGAATCGACTGCTGACCGCGCTGGAAGCCTGCAAACCTGCAACATAGTAGCAAAGACGACTACTGCAACTCTGTAACGCTGATCCTGCCGCCTTCTCGACTGTTTTCCTGCTTGTGCATGCTGTGGGGGTAGTCTGCCTCCTCTCTGCACCAGAAGCTCCGAAGAAATCTCCCGTGGGTCGACGGAATCTTCCCCCTGCAACCGCAGGCACCAAAAAGCTGCATTACCGGTCCCTTGGGTCTCCTCTCAGCACGACGAGTGAGGTCCCTTGAATCCAGCGACTCTGTCCAAGTGACCCCCACAGTCCAGTGACTCTTCAGTCCAAGTTTGGTGGAGGTAAGTCCTTGCCTCACCTCGCTGGGCTGCATTGCTGGGAACCGCGACTTTGCAGCTACTCCGGCCCCTGTGCACTTCCGGCGGAAATCCTTTGTGCACAGCCAAGCCTGGGTCCACGGCACTCTAACCTGCATTGCACGACTTTCTAAGTTGGTCTCCGGCGACGTGGGACTCCTTTGTGCAACTTCGGCGAGCACCGTTTCACGCATCCTCTTAGTGCCTGTTTCTGGCACTTCTCCGGGTGCTACCTGCTTCAATGAGGGCTCTTTGTCTTGCTCGTCGTCCCTTCTCTCTTCAGGTCCAATTTGCGACCTCCTGGTCTCTCCTGGGCCCCAGCAGCGTCCAAAAACGCCAAACGCCCGATTTGCGACTAGCAAGGCTTGTTGGCGTCCTTTCGGCAGGAAAACACTTCTGCACGACTCTCCAAGGCAAGAGGGATCCGTCCACCAAAGGGGAAGTCTCTAGCCCTTTTTGTTCTTGCAGAAACCTCAGCTTCTTCTGTCCAGTAGAAGCTTCTTTGCACCCGCAGCTGGCATTTCCTGGGCATCTGCCCATCTCCGACTTGCTTGTGACTTTTGGACTTGGTCCCCTTGTTCCACAGGTACCCTAGATTGGAAATCCACAGTTGTTGCATTGCTGGTTTGTGTCTTTCCTGCATTATTCCTCTAACACGACTACTTTGTCCTTAGGGGAACTTTAGTGCACTTTGCACTCACTTTTCAGGGTCTTGGGGAGGGTTATTTTTCTAACTCTCACTATTTTCTAATAGTCCCAGCGACCCTCTACAAGGTCACATAGGTTTGGGGTCCATTCGTGGTTCGCATTCCACTTTTGGAGTATATGGTTTGTGTTGCCCCATCCCTATGTTTCCCCATTGCATCCTATTGTAACTATACATTGTTTGCACTGTTTTCTAAGACTATACTGCATATTTTTGCTATTGTGTATATATATCTTGTGTATATTTCCTATCCTCTCACTGAGGGTACACTCTAAGATACTTTGGCATATTGTCATAAAAATAAAGTACCTTTATTTTTAGTATAACTGTGTATTGTGTTTTCTTATGATATTGTGCATATGACACTAAGTGGTACTGTAGTAGCTTCACCCGTCTCCTAGTTCAGCCTAAGCTGCTCTGATAAGCTACCATTATCTATCAGCCTAAGCTGCTAGACACCCTATACACTAATAAGGGATAACTGGGCCTGGTGCAAGGTGCAAGTACCCCTTGGTACTCACTACAAGCCAGTCCAGCCTCCTACATTGGTTGTGCAGTGGTGGGATAAGTGCTTGAGACTACTTACCACTCTTGTCATTGTACTTTTCATAAGAGAAAAATATACAAAACAAGGTCAGTGTATATACACATAGCCAAAAAGTTTTGCATTTCCTCTTTTCACTCTTTTCTAAGTGCTGAAAAGTACTTCTAACTTTCTAAAAAGTTCTTAAAAGTTTAAAAAGTTTTTTCTGTCTTTCCAAAAAAGTTCTGAAAACTTTTTTCTCTTTTTCTATCACTTTAACTCTCTCTAAAAAATGTCTGGCACAGGCCAAAATGTTGATCTGTCCAAACTTGCATATGACAACCTTAGCTGGAAAAGAGCAAGGAGTCTCTGTATAGAGAGAGGTTTGAGTGTAGGGAAGAATCCTTCCTTGGAACTGTTACTTAACATGCTTAGAGAACAGGATAAGGCCATAGGTGCCTCATCTGTTGAAAAAGTACCTAATAGTTCTCAATCTGATTCAGGGACTCCCCAGGAAAAGATTCAGGAAAGAAACTTCCTAGCCTGCCCATTACTAGACAATCTAGCATAGATGGTAATGATGATGAGCCACACCATATAAATAGTGTTGTCTCACATCATAGCAAAAGCATTTATTCTCACCATACTGGTAGTAATGTTTCTGTAAACCAAGCTGTTAGGGTGGCTTCTGTAAGGGACAGGTCTCCTTCTGTTCATTCCCATCATAGCTCTGTTTCTAGAAATGTCCCTCCCACCAATCCTGATGACAGAATGTTAGAGAGGGAACTCAATAAGTTGAGGGTGGAACAAACCAGACTGAAGCTTAAAAAGCAACAGCTGGATTTGGATAGACAGTCTTTTGAATTAGAGAAGGAAAGACAGAAGTTGGGTTTAGAAACCCATGGTGGCAGCAGCAGTATTCCCCATAGTCATCCTGCAAAAGAGCATGATTCCAGGAATCTGCATAAGATAGTTCCCCCTTATAAGGAGGGGGATGACATTAACAAGTGGTTTGCTGCACTTGAGAGGGCCTGTGTTGTACAGGATGTCCCTCAAAGGCAGTGGGCTGCTATCCTATGGCTATCATTTAGTGGAAAAGGTAGGGATAGGCTCCTTACTGTGAAAGAAAGTGATGCCAATACTTTTACAGTTCTTAAGAATGCACTCCTGGATGGTTATGGCTTAACCACTGAACAGTACAGGATAAAGTTCAGAGAGACCAAAAAGGAGTCTTCACAAGACTGGGTTGATTTCATTGACCATTCAGTGAAGGCCTTGGAGGGGTGGTTACATGGCAGTAAAGTTACTGATTATGAAAGCCTGTATAACACAATCCTGAGAGAGCATATACTTAATAATTGTGTGTCTGATTTGTTGCACCAGTACCTGGTAGACTCTGATCTGACCTCTCCCCAAGAATTGGGAAAGAAGGCAGACAAATGGGTCAGAACAAGGGTGAACAGAAAAGTTCATACAGGGGGTGACAAAGATGGCAATAAGAAGAAAGATGGTGAACAATCTCAAGATAAGCATGGGGATAAGGGTAAAACCAAAGATCCCACTTCAAATCTTAAACACTCTTCAGAGGGTGGGGATAAAACTAATTCTTCCTCTTCTTCTCAACCTGCACACATTAAAAAGCCTTGGTGCTTTGTGTGTAAAAACAGAGGCCATAGGCCAGGGGATAAGTCCTGTCCAGGTAAACCCCCTGAGCCTACCACCACTAATACATCAAGCTCTAGTGCCCCTAGCAGTAGTGGTAATAGTGGTGGGACTGCTGGCAACAGTCAAGTTAAGGGTGTAGTTGGGTTCACTTTTGGGTCCATAGTAGAAACTGGGGTAGTCACTCCCAAGACAGTTTCTGTCACACCTAGTGGCATTGGCCTTGCCACACTGGCTGCTTGTCCCCTTACAATGGATAAGTACAGGCAGACAGTTTCAATAAATGGTGTTGAGGCCTTGGCCTACAGGGACACAGGTGCCAGTATCACTTTGGTGACTGAAAACCTAGTGCACCCTGATCAACACATCATTGGACAACAGTATAAGATTATTGATGTTCATAACTCCACTAAGTTTCTTCCCTTAGCTATAATTCAGTTTAGTTGGGGTGGAGTTACTGGCCCTAAGCAGGTGGTGGTATCACCTAGCTTACCTGTAGACTGTCTCTTAGGTAATGACCTAGAGGCCTCAGGTTGGGCTGATGTAGAGTTTTATGCCCATGCAGCCATGCTGGGCATCCCTGAGGAATTGTTCCCTCTCATTTCTACTGAAATGAAAAAGCAAAGGAGAGAAGGCCTGAAAACTCAGGATCCCTCTCCATCAACAGGTAAAAAGGGTATCACAGTATCCCCTAACCACCCTACCATTCAGGATAGCATTCCTGTGGTGGGAGAAACCTCTCCTGGGGTGGCACCTGTTCCAAGGGAATCATCAGCTGGCAAAGCTGGACTCCCTGAGGTAGAAGTACCTCTCTGTGGGATAACTAACATTGGTGAGAAAAAGAACACCATTTTAGTTAACATGGAGCATCCCTCCAACCCTCCCAGAGAAACTTTAGTGCAGAAACCCTGCACTGCCTCACAACACTTAGGACAGCATCCCTGCCCTAGTGTGGAGCTCATAGGACAGCATCCCTGCCCTGCTCCAACTCAAGAGAAACAGCATCCCTGTTCTCTCTTCCAGCCATATGGACAAAGTTTTTGCCCAGCTATGGCTTTACTGAGACAGCATCCCTGTCTGGCATTTCCATCATTACAAATAGGTTCAGTGGATAATTCCCACTGCTCTAAACTAAAACTTACTGATAGAAACTCTGAAAATACATCTTCACATTGTTGGTTAGCTAAAAAACTTCAAACAGGGTGGTTTACATCCCCACAGGGAAGTAACCATATAGTGGATGATAAAGGGAGTAACCAGTCTATTGCAGAGCTACTCTCTACTTATCACCACTTAGACAATAAAGTCTCAACTGGCCAAGGTTAGCCTTATTGTCCTTCGTTTGGGGGGGGGTTGTGTGAGAAAGTAGCCTCTTTCTAGCCTTGTTACCCCCACTTTTGGCCTGTTTGTGAGTGTATGCCAGGGTGTTTTCACTGTCTCACTGGGATCCTGCTAGCCAGGACCCAGTGCTCATAGTGAAAACCCTATGTTTTCAGTATGTTTGTTATGTGTCACTGGGACCCTGCTAGTCAGGACCCCAGTGCTCATAAGGTTGTGGCCTATATGTATGTGTTCCCTGTGTGGTGCCTAACTGTCTCACTGAGGCTCTGCTAACCAGAACCTCAGTGGTTATGCTCTCTCATTTCATTCAAATTGTCACTAACAGGCTAGTGACCAATTTTACCAATTTACATTGGCTTACTGGAACACCCTTATAATTCCCTAGTATATGGTACTGAGGTACCCAGGGTACTGGGGTTCCAGGAGATCCCTATGGGCTGCAGCATTTCCTTTGCCACCCATAGGGAGCTCTGACAATTCCTACACAGGCCTGCCACTGCAGCCTGAGTGAAATAACGTCCACGTTATTTCACAGCCATTTTACACTGCACTTAAGTAACTTATAAGTCACCTATATGTCTAACCTTTACCTGGTAAAGGTTAGGTGCAAAGTTACTTAGTGTGAGGGCACCCTGGCACTAGCCAAGGTGCCCCCACATTGTTCAGAGCCAATTCCCTGAACTTTGTGAGTGCGGGGACACCATTACACGCGTGCACTACATATAGGTCACTACCTATATGTAGCTTCACAATGGTAACTCCGAAAATCGCCATGTAACATGTCTATGATCATGGAATTGCCCCCTCTATGCCATCCTGGCATAGTTGGCACAATCCCATGATCCCAGTGGTCTGTAGCACAGACCCTGGTACTGCCAAACTGCCCTTCCTGGGGTTTCACTGCAGCTGCTGCTGCTGCCAACCCCTCAGACAGGCATCTGCCCTCCTGGGGTCCAGCCAGGCCTGGCCCAGGATGGCAGAACAAAGAACTTCCTCTGAGAGAGGGTGTGACACCCTCTCCCTTTGGAAAATGGTGTGAAGGCAGGGGAGGAGTAGCCTCCCCCAGCCTCTGGAAATGCTTTGTTGGGCACAGAGGTGCCCAATTCTGCATAAGCCAGTCTACACCGGTTCAGGGACCCCTTAGCCCCTGCTCTGGCGCGAAACTGGACAAAGGAAAGGGGAGTGACCACTCCCCTGACCTGCACCTCCCCTGGGAGGTGTCCAGAGCTCCTCCAGTGTGCTCCAGACCTCTGCCATCTTGGAAACAGAGGTGCTGCTGGCACACTGGACTGCTCTGAGTGGCCAGTGCCACCAGGTGACGTCAGAGAATCCTGCTGATAGGCTCCTTCAGGTGTTAGTAGCCTATCCTCTCTCCTAGGTAGCCAAACCCTCTTTTCTGGCTATTTAGGGTCTCTGTCTCTGGGGAAACTTCAGATAACGAATGCAAGAGCTCATCCGAGTTCCTCTGCATCTCTCTCTTCACCTTCTGATAAGGAATCGACTGCTGACCGCGCTGGAAGCCTGCAAACCTGCAACATAGTAGCAAAGACGACTACTGCAACTCTGTAACGCTGATCCTGCCGCCTTCTCGACTGTTTTCCTGCTTGTGCATGCTGTGGGGGTAGTCTGCCTCCTCCCTGCACCAGAAGCTCCGAAGAAATCTCCCGTGGGTCGACGGAATCTTCCCCCTGCAACCGCAGGCACCAAAAAGCTGCATTACCGGTCCCTTGGGTCTCCTCTCAGCACGACGAGTGAGGTCCCTCGAATCCAGCGACTCTGTCCAAGTGACCCCCACAGTCCAGTGACTCTTCAGTCCAAGTTTGGTGGAGGTAAGTCCTTGCCTCATCTCGCTGGGCTGCATTGCTGGGAACCGCGACTTTGCAGCTACTCCGGCCCCTGTGCACTTCTGGTGGAAATCCTTTGTGCACAGCCAAGCCTGGGTCCACGGCACTCTAACCTGCATTGCACGACTTTCTAAGTTGGTCTCCGGCGACGTGGGACTCCTTTGTGCAACTTCGGCAAGCACCGTTTCACGCATCCTCTTAGTGCCTGTTTCTGGCACTTCTCCGGGTGCTACCTGCTTCAATGAGGGCTCTTTGTCTTGCTCGACGTCCCTTCTCTCTTCAGGTCCAATTTGCGATCTCCTGGTCTCTCCTGGGCCCCAGCAGCGTCCAAAAACGCCAAACGCCCGATTTGCGACTAGCAAGGCTTGTTGGCGTCCTTTCGGCAGGAAAACACTTCTGCACGACTTTCCAAGGCGAGAGGGATCCGTCCACCAAAGGGGAAGTCTCTAGCCCTTTTCGTTCCTGCAGAAACCTCAGCTTCTTCTGTCCTGTAGAAGCTTCTTTGCACCTGCAGCTGGCATTTCCTGGGCATCTGCCCATCTCCGACTTGCTTGTGACTTTTGGACTTGGTCCCCTTGTTCCACAGGTACCCTAGATTGGAAATCCACAGTTGTTGCATTGCTGGTTTGTGTCTTTCCTGCATTATTCCTCTAACACAACTACTTTGTCCTTAGGGGAACTTTAGTGCACTTTGCACTCACTTTTCAGGGTCTTGGGGAGGGTTATTTTTCTAACTCTCACTATTTTCTAATAGTCCCAGCGACCCTCTACAAGGTCACATAGGTTTGGGGTCCATTCGTGGTTCGCATTCCACTTTTGGAGTATATGGTTTGTGTTGCCCCTATCCCTATGTTTCCCCATTGCATCCTCTTGTAACTATACATTGTTTGCACTGTTTTCTAAGACTATACTGCATATTTTTGCTATTGTGTATATATATCTTGTGTATATTTCCTATCCTCTCACTGAGGGTACACTCTAAGATACTTTGGCATATTGTCATAAAAATAAAGTACCTTTATTTTTAGTATAACTGTGTATTGTGTTTTCTTATGATATTGTGCATATGACACTAAGTGGTACTGTAGTAGCTTCACCCGTCTCCTAGTTCAGCCTAAGCTGCTCTGCTAAGCTACCATTATCTATCAGCCTAAGCTGCTAGACACCCTATACACTAATAAGGGATAACTGGGCCTGGTGCAAGGTGCAAGTACCCCTTGGTACTCACTACAAGCCAGTCCAGCCTCCTACACTGTGCACTCTTCCAGGATTTCCTTCATGCACAGCCAAGCCTGGGTTCCCGGCACACCTTCCTGCAGTGCACAACCTTCTGAGTTGTCCTCAGGCGTCGTAGGACTCCATTTTGTGACTTCGCGTGGACTCCAGTTCACTTTATTTCCAAGTGCCTGTTCAGGTACTTTTGCGGGTGCTGCCTGCTTCTGTGAGGGCTCCCTGAATTGCTGGGTACCCCCTATGTCTTCTCCTCTAAGTGGCGACATCCTGGTCCCTCCTGGGCCACATCAGCACCCAAAAACCTTTACCGCGACTCTTGCAGCTAGCAAGGCTTGTTTGCAGTCTTTCTGCATGGGAATACCTCTGCAAGCTTCAACGCAACGTGGGACATCCATCCTCCAAAGGAAAAGTTCCTAGTCCTCTTCTTTCTTGCAGAATTCCAAGCTTCTTCCAACTGGTGGCAGCTTCCTTGCACCCTCAGCTGGCATTTCCTGGGCTCCTGCCCACTCTCGACACTGTTGCGACTATTGGACTTGGTCCCCTTGTCTTACAGGTACTCAGGTCTGGAAATCCCCTGTTGTTTCATTGCTGGTGTTTGTTCTTTCTGCAGAATCCCCCTATCACGACCTCTGTGCTCTCTTGGGGTAGTAGGTGGACTTTACACCTACTTTTCAGGGTCTTGGGGTGGGCTATTTTTCTAACCCTCACTGTTTTCTTACAGTCCCAGCGACCCTCTACAAGCTCACATAGGTTTGGGGTCCATTCGTGGTTCCCATTCCACTTTTGGAGTATATGGTTTGTGTTGCCCCTATACCTATGTGCTCCTATTGCAATCTATTGTAATTCTACACTGTTTGCATTACTTTTCTTGCTATTACTTACCTAATTTTGGTTTGTGTACATATATCTTGTGTATATAACTTATCCTCATACTTAGGGTACTCACTGAGATACTTTTGGCATATTGTCATAAAACTAAAGTACCTGTATTTTTAGTAACTCTGTGTATTGTGTTTTCTTATGATATTGTGCATATGACACCAGTGGTATAGTAGGAGCTTTACATGTCTCCTAGTTCAGCCTAAGCTGATTTGCCATAGCTACCTTCTATCAGCCTAAGCTGCTAGAAACACCTCTTCTGCACTAATAAGGGATAACTGGATCTGGTACAAGGTGTAAGTACCTCTGGTACCCACTAAAAGCCAGGCCAGCCTCCTACATTGGTAGCGCAGTGGTGGGATAAGTACTTGTAACTACTTACCACTTTGTCATTGTGTACTTTTCATAAGAGAATAATATACAAAACAGTTCAGTGTATGTACACCTAACCAAAAAGTTTTGCTCTTCTCCTCTTAAACTTTTTACAAAGTTCTGAAAGGTTTCTCTAAACTTCTAAACGTTTTCTAAAAGTTAGAAAAAGTTTTTTTTCTCTGTTCTTTAAAAAGTTCTGAAACTTTTTCTTCCTTCTCACTGTCTCTAAACATTTTGCTATCATGTCTGTAGTAGAGTCAGCTCTTAAAATGGTCAATACAACTTAAGACAATTTGAATTACAAGAGCCTAAGGAGTCTCTGCTTAGATAGAGGTTTAGTGATAGGAAAGAACCCTACAAAAGAGTTTCTATTTAAGATGCTTATTGTAAATGATGAGTCCCAAGCAGGCACATCAAATGAGAGGTTAATAGCAGGTTCCCATTCTGACTCAGGGGATCTCCTTGAAGGAGGTGAGGAGGGTTCTGACCCGGATCTGCCCCCTAGCAGAACATCCAGTAATGTTGGTAGTAATGGAGGTTCCCATCATAGTAGGGAAGTCTTTATTCCCAGAGGCCAAGTTGCTAGGGTCCAGTTAGTTAGGGACAGACCCCCCTCTGTTGTTTCAAACTTGTCTTCTGTGTCCAAGCATACCCAACCCACCCACCCTGAGGATAACTTGTTAGAAAGGGAACTTAAAAAGTTGAGGGTTGAAGAGACCAGACTGAAGCTTAAACAGCAACAGCTGGCCTTAGATAGGGAATCCTTAGACATTGAGAAGGAGAGACAGAGGTTGGGGTTTGGACCCCATGGTGGCAGCAGCAGTATTCCTGATAGTAATCCTGTTAGAGAGCATGATTCCAAGAATCTGCACAAGATAGTCCCCCCTTACAAGGAGGGGGGTGACATCAACAAGTGGTTTGCTGCACTTGAGTGGGCATGTATGGTACTGGGGGTCCCTCAAAGGCAGTGGGCTGCTATATTGTGGCTATCTTTCACTGGAAAGGGTAGGGATAGGCTCCTTACTGTTAGAGAAAGTGATGCTAACAATTTGGCAGTTTTGAAGGATGCGCTCTTGGATGGATTTGGCTTAACCACTGAACAATACAGGATTAAGTTCAGAGACACCAGAAAAGAGTCCTCACAAGACTGGACAGACTTTGTAGACTGTTCAGTGAAGGCCTTGGAGGGGTGGTTACATGGCAGTAGAGTTTCTGACTATGAAAGCCTGTATAATCTTATTCTGAGAGAGCATATCTGAATAACTGTGTGTCTGATTTGTTACACCAATATCTAGTGGATTCAGATCTGACCTCTCCCCAAGAATTGGGAAAGAAGGCAGGCAAATGGGTCAGAACAAGAGTGAACAGAAAAGTTCATACAGGGGGTGACAAGGATGGCAAGAAGAAGGATGGTAAGTCTTCTGACAAGGGTGGGGACAAAAGTAAAAATGAGTCTTCATCAGACCCACAAAAATCCTCTTGTGGGGGTGGTGGGTCCAAATCCTCTTCCAATAATCAACCTAAAAAGCCTTGGTGTTATTTGTGTAAAGTCAAGGGCCATTGGACAACTGATGCCAGTTGTCCAAAGAAAAACACCAAACCTCCCACTACCACAACCACTGCTGCAAATTCTAGTGTCCCTAGTAATAGCAGTGGTGGTGGGAGCAAACCTACAAATAATCAATCCAAGGGAGTAGCTGGGCTTACTATTGGTAATGTAGTTGGGGTTGGTCTTGTTAGGGAGACCACAGAGGCTGGGTTAGTCTCTGAAGGTGCCATTGATTTGGCCACCTTCGTTGCTTGTCCCCTTAATATGGATAAGTACAAGCAACTTCCCCTAATAAATGGTGTTGAGGTTCAGGCCTACAGGGACACAGGTGCCAGTGTTACCATGGTGATAGAGAAACTGGTCCACCCTGAACAATACCTACTTGGTCAGCAGTACCAAGTGACAGACGCTCATAACAACACTCTTAGCCACCCCATGGCTGTTGTGAATCTCAACTGGGGGGGTTACTGGTCCAAAGAAAGTTGTGGTTGCCTCAGATTTACCTGTAGACTGTCTACTAGGGAACGATTTAGAGACATCAGCTTGGGCAGAAGTGGAGTTGGAGGCTCATGCAGCAATGCTGGGCATTCCTGGGCATATTTTTGCTTTAACAAGGCTCAGGCCAAAAAGCAAAAAGGACAGGGTGACTTGGATCCTGGAACAATGGACCAAGTGCTCCCTAAAGCTAGGGGTAGCAAGGGTAAATCCCTACCCACTATCCCTCCCTCTACAGATGATTCTCCTTCTGAGGAAGAAGAATTTCCTCCCTGTGCAGAACCTTCACCAGATGAGCTGGCAGCAGACAGTGCTAAGCTTTTGGGTGGAGGGGGGCCTGCCAGGGAAGAGCTGAGTGTGGCACAGCAAACCTGTCTCACATTAGAGGGTCTCAGACAGCAAGCTGTCAAGCAGCAAAATGGGGATGTCAGTGACTCACATAGAGTTTACTGGGAGGACAACCTCTTGTACACCGAGGCAAGGGACCCAAAACCTGGAGCAGCCAGGAGATTGGTCATTCCCCTGCAGTACAGAGAGTTCCCCCTAACTCTTGTACATGACATTCCTTTGGCTGGGCATTTAGGCCAGATCAAAACATGGGAAAGGCTTGTCCCCCTGTTTCACTGGCCTAGGATGTCAGAGGACACAAAAGATTTTTGCAAGTCTTGTGTGACCTGCCAAGCCAGTGGCAAGACTGGTGGCACACCAAAGGCTCCCCTTATTCCACTACCTGTGGTTGGGTCCCCTTTGAAAGGGTAGGGGTTGACATAGTTGGCCCCCTTGACCCTCCTACTGCTTCAGGCAATAGGTTTATCTTGGTGGTTGTGGACCATGCCACAAGATATCCTGAAGCAATTCCTCTAAGGACCAATACAGCTCCTGCAGTGGCAAAGGCTCTCCTGGTAATCTTTTCCAGGGTGGGTTTCCCTAAAGAGGTTGTATCGGACAGGGGTAGCAACTTCATGTTTGTGAGAGAGCGTAGTTTAAATATTACATATATTAGATGTGAAATGCTTATATAAATATCTAACAATGCTGCATATAGAAACGATCATAAAATAATAAGTTGCTTAAATGTATTCTTAACATGAATATAAGTGCGAAGTTACTATTGTGCACCTAAACTAATGTCGACTGTATGAAATAATTGCTTGCATTATGATTAATTGAATATGTTAACACCTACGAAGATTGCATTTGCATTAAAACCCATAGGCCTTAAGTTAGCGTGAGTTGAAGTTTAGCCGTGTAGCTCTCATATTAAAGCATATTTTTCTGTTTTCCAGTGTGCTGACTCGTAAAAGTCCATGACCCAGCATGTATTCTTTTCCTTTGTTTTATGTTGCAAGCGATGCCCTGTTCCCATCCGCATGCTAGCTGCCTTAGTATAAGTTTTATAAGTTTTGCAACAAGTGTAGAAACATTCAAGGACTTTAACCATGGAAAAGAGAACTTTTGACCTGAAGAACGTGCCAAAGGATGAAGTAACCCCGGATGTGCCACCTACGAAGACCAATCAAAACTATATAAATTATCGTGGGGTGACAATTTGAATTACCTAATGTATAATTTAATAGGCTAAAGATAGTGGGGTATAGCGATTATCCAATAGAATTTTGGGGGAATGTATTGTGAAAAAGGGATAAAAACTAATGACACAGAACAGTCGAGAGAACTAGGTAGGGAATGATATTGATTGCATCCAGAAACTCTGTCACTCTGGTGATTTGAGACTTAGACAAAACCATCTTCATCCATAGACTGCCCCTTTACACTTCTCCTCCTTATGAGGGAAGTGTCCCCTGTCCCTTAGATGAAATAAACTGTTGGCGATCTAACTGAGGTCCTGAAGACGAAGACTGATCCTGTATGCTGACTTATTCCGAGGAGGGTAATTATGACAATACTATTGTAATTTGTCTGGTTGCTTTTCCTTTCTAGGTACCAACTGCTGTATTTTTGATTAGAGACCTTAGTCAGATGTTTTCCAAATTTGTGTTCAAAATTATTTTGCATGAAGTCCAACATGCTGATGCTAATTAGTGGTTAGGCTAGGTGATCACTTTGACTGACGCAAGTAGACGTGACTGACATTGTGCTATGCTGAACTAAGACGTATATGATATTCTATGCACTCTGATCTATGCAATCTTATGTTGGTGCTCTTATGTTTGTGATCTTTGCATTATTGAAGCTTTATCATAGCTGTCGTGACTATGCTTTTATGCTACTTGGTTTTGAGATTGACACTTCTATTATTAGATTGTAATCAAGGGGGAATAAAATTCACAAAAACTTCAATAGAGGTGTGGTTATTCATGGCTGAAAGGTCATGGTTGCGCCGAACAGTTTAATAAATGTCTTTATCCAAAGTAAAGTATATTGTGGTGATATATGTTGATAACGTCATTGACATATTGCTTGACATATTGATCAGTTATCTCGTTCTATGGTGTCTCACCACTGGGTCAAAAGATTCATCGGCCTAAAACGAGTCCTAATTTGTATAAAATTGACATAGAGGGACGCGTTACCATTTGCATACTTAAAGCATTGTGGAAGGAAAGTGGTGTAACCTACAAATTCACCACTCCTTATCATCCACAGACTAATGGACTGGTAGAGAGGTTTAATAAAACTCTCAAAGGTATGATAATGGGACTCCCTGAAAAACTCAGGAGGAGATGGGATGTCCTGTTACCTTGCCTCCTTTTTGCTTACAGGGAGGTACCCCAGAAAGGAGTTGGCTTCAGCCCCTTTGAACTCCTCTTTGGACACCTTGTAAGAGGTCCACTGACACTTGTGAAGGAGGGTTGGGAACAACCTTTAAAAGCTCCCAAACAGGACATAGTGCACTATGTACTTGGCCTAAGATCCAGAATGGCCGAGTACATGAAAAAGGCCAGTAAAAACCTTCAGGCCAGCCAGGAGCTCCAGAAGCAATGGCATGACCAGAAGGCTGTCCTGATTCAGTACCACCCCGGACAGAAGATGTGGGTATTGGAGCCTGTGGCCCCAAGAGCACTCCAGGACAAATGGAGTGGACCCCATCTCATTGTTGAAAAGAAGGGTGAGGTTTCCTATCTGGTAGACCTGGGCACTGCCAGGAGTCCCCTTAGGGTGATTCATGCCAACCGCCTAAAACCCTACTATGACAGGGCTGATCTCACCCTGCTCATGGCAACAGATGAGGGGCAGGAAGAAAAGAGTGATCCTCTCCCTGATCTCTTTTCCACCACTGAAAATGATGCTTTAGTGGAGGGAGTAATTTTGGCAGATTGTCTGACTGTAGAACAGAAAGACAACTGCATAAATCTCCTTGGACAATTTTCTGAACTCCTTTCAATTGTGCCAGGCACCACATCCTGGTGTGAACACACAATTGATACTGGAGACAGCTTGCCTGTCAAAGGTAAAATCTATAGGCAGCCTGACCATGTCAGGGACTGCATAAAACAAGATGTTCAGAAAAGGCTTGATCCAGGAGTGGTTGAACCTTCTGAAAGCCCATGGGCGAGTCCTGTGGTGCTTGTACCATAGCCTCACTCAAAAGATGGAAAAAGGAAGATGAGGTTTTGTGTAGACTACAGAAGTCTCAATCAGGTAACAAAAACTGATGCTCACCCAGTACCCAGGGCAGATGAGCTCATAGATACACTGGCATCTGCCAAGTATCTTAGCACCTTTGATTTGACTGCAGGGTATTGGCAGATCAAATTGTCTGAGGATGCTAAACCTAAAACTACATTTTCAACTATAGGAGGGCACTACCAATTTACAGTGATGCCCTTTGGTTTGAAGAATGCACCTGCCACTTTTCAGAGGTTGGTGAACACAGTCCTGCAAGGGTTGGAGGCTTTTAGTGCAGCATATCTAGATGATATTGCTGTCTTTATCTCCACCTCGGATGAGCACCTGGTCCACCTTTGGAAGGTTTTGGAGGCCCTGCAAAAGGCAGGCCTCACTATCAAGGCTTCAAAGTGCAAGATAGGGCAGGGAAAGGTGGTTTATCTGGGACACCTGGTAGGTGGAGAACAGATTTCACCACTTCAGGGGAAAATCCAGACAATCATGGATTGGGTTCCCCCTACAACACAAACCCAGGTGAGAGCCTTCTTAGGCCTCACTGGGTATTACAGGAGATTCATTAAAAACGATGGCTCTTTAGCAGCCCCTCTTAATGATCTCACTAGTAAGAAGATGCCTAAAAAGGTATTATGGACAGCTAGCTGTCAGAAAGCTTTTGAGGAGCTCAAACAGGCCATGTGCTCTGCACCTGTCCTAAAACACATATGTCACTCCAAGAAATTCATTGTTCAAACTGATGCATCTGAATTAGGGGTGGGGCAGTCTTATCACAACTGAATTCTGAGGGCCAGGATCAACCAGTTGCTTTTATCAGCAGAAGGTTGACCCCTAGAGAAAAGCGTTGGTCTGCCATTGAGAGGGAGGCCTTTGCTGTGGTCTGGGCACTGAAAAAGTTGAGGCCATACCTGTTTGGCACTCACTTTATTGTTCAGACAGACCACAAACCTCTACTTTGGCTAAAACAAATGAAAGGTGAAAACCCTAAATTGTTGAGGTGGTCCATATCTCTACAGGGAATGGACTATACAGTGGAACATAGACCTGGGAGTACCACTCTAATGCAGATGGACTCTCCAGATATTTCCACTTAGACAATGAAGACTCATCAGGTCATGGCTGGTCTTCTTGTCCTTCGTTTGGGGGGGGGTTGTGGAGGAAAGTACCATCTTGCCTGGCATGTTACTCCCATATTTCACTGTATATATGTTGTTTTAGTCTATGTGTCACTGGGACCCTGCCAGGCAGGACCCCAGTGCTCATAAGTATGTGCCCTGTATGTGTTCCCTGTGTGATGCCTAACTGTCTCACTGAGGCTCTGCTGTCCAGAACCTCAGTGGTTATGCTCTCTCTGCTTTCCAAATTTGTCACTAACAGGCTAGTGACTAAATTTACCAATTCACATTGGCATACTGGTACACCCATATAATTCCCTAGTATATGGTACTGAGGTACCCAGGGTATTGGGGTTCCAGGAGATCCCGATGGGCTGCAGCATTTCTTTTGCCACCCATAGGGAGCTCTGACAATTCTTACACAGGCCTGCCAGTGCAGCCTGCGTGAAATAACGTCCATGTTATTTTACAGCCATTTACCACTCCACTTAAGTAACTTCTAAGTCACCTATATGTCTAACTTTCACCTGGTGAAGGTTGGTTGCCAAGTTTCTTAGTGTGTGGGCACCCTGGAACTAGCCAAGGTGCCCCCACATCATTCAGGGCAAATTCCCCAGACATTGTGAGTGTGGGGACACCATTACACGCGTGCACTACACATAGGTCACTACCTATGTGTAGCGTCATAATGGTAACTCCGAACATGGCCATGTAACATGTCTAAGATCATGGAATTGTCACCCCAATACCAATCTGGTATCGGGGGGACAATTCCATGATCCCCCGGGTCTCTAGCACAGTACCCGGGTACTGCCAAACTGCCTTTCCGGGGTCTCCACTGCAGCTGCTGCTGCCAAACCCTCAGACAGGTTTTTGCCCTTCTGGGGTCAAGGCAGCCCTGGCCCAGGAAGGCAGAACAAAGGATTTCCTCTGAGAGAGGGTGTTACACCCTCTCCCTTTGGAAATAGGTGTGAAGGCTGGGGAGGAGTAGCCTCCCCCAGCCTCTGGAAATGCTTCGATGGGCTAAGATGGTGCCCATCTCTGCATAAGCCAGTCAACACCGGTTCAGGGATCCCCCATTTCTGCTCTTGCACTAAACTGGACAAAGGAAAGGGGAGTAACCACTCCCCTGACCTGCACCTCCCAGGGGAGGTGGCCAGAGCTCCTCCAGTGTGTCCCAGACTTCTGCCATCTTGGAAACAGAGGTGTTGGGGGCACCCTGGACTGCTCTGAGTGGCCAGTGCCATCAGGTGACGTCAGAGGCTCCTTCTGATAGGCTCTTACCTCTCTTGGTAGCCAATCCTCCTAACCTGGTAGCCAAAACTCCTTTTCTGGCTATTTAGGGTCTCTGCTTTGGGGAATTCTTCAGATAATGAATGCAAGAACTCACCAGAGTTCCTCTGCATCTCCCTCTTCACCTTCTACCAAAGGATCGACTGCTGACTGCTCAGGATGCCTGCAAATCCGCAACAAAGTAGCAAGACGACAACTAGCAACATTGTAGCGCCTCATCATGCCGGCTTTCTTGACTGTTTCCAGGTGGAGCATGCTCTGGGGGTAGCCTGCCTTCACCCTGCACCAGAAGCTCAGAAGAAATCTCCTGTGGGTCGACGGAATCTTCCCCCTGCTAACGCAGGCACCAAAAGACTGCAACACTGGTCCTCTGGGTCCCCTCTCATACTGACGAGCGTGTTCCCTGAACCTCAGCAACTCTGTCCAAGTGACTCCCACAGTCCAGTGACTCTTCAGTCCACGTTTGGTGGAGGTAAGTCCTTGCCTCCCCACGCTAGACTGCATTGCTGGGTCCCACGTGATTTGCAGCTGCTCCGGCTCCTGTGCACTCTTCCAGGATTTCCTTCGTGCACAGCCAAGCCTGGGTCCCCGGCACTCCTTCCTGCAGTGCACAACCTTAATCAATAACATGCTTGATCTGCAGAATCTCTGTGACAAAAGCAGTAACCCACTGAGATAGCCACATAAAATATTGTTCTTTGATAGATGTTGTACACTGTCTTTAGCAGGCCTATTAACCCTCTGCGCTACCTTAGATAAGTAAAAACTGCCACTAGACAAAACTCTCATCTCCCTCCAGCAGGTATATTGATAAATCACCAGAGATAACGCAACACTTTTATTGTTGCCCGAAAACTGCTGAATATACAAGGAACTTTGTAGTGCTTTTAAAACTGCTGCACTGCTGTAAAACCGTCCGCCATTAACCGTACAGCCATTACTGCCTTTGTGATGTTCAAAACAGACAATGTCTTGATGGCCAGTGCACCAGCACTGACTGAAGTGCATATGCTGTGAAAATATGGATGCAGTGTTTGACATAAAACAATGGCACTTGATGTGTTATTTACATTGCCATTGCTAAATGGTGGCTAGACCGCTAGAAAGGTTAAATCTGAAATGTGTGCTCTTTAGCAATAATTTCTGAACTTTTACAGGGCATTTGAAAATCTTGTGTCAACTCCAAAAACAGATAATCTTATCTTACTTGTTGCTTCTGTTAGAGGTTTGCTCAGGGCCCGCAGTTCACGGGAGTCACAACGACTGGACCACCACAAGTGGAGTTGGAGAGTTGAGACTCTAGTCAAGTCGATGTGACAACTCAGTCAGTCTCACTCTCACAGGACCTGCCTTGCCCTGCGGCCTGCAAGAGGTCGGAGATTGTCCGACTTAGAGAGTGACAAAATAAGTGAAGCAAGTCAGTCACAGCCTGGTCCTGAACTTGCATTGATTCCAGTCAGTATCTCTCTCTAGTCTTGTCACCCAGCACCCATGCAGCAGGCATGAGTCTGACTCGACTCCAGCTCTGAGGCCACGTCACGTCATTGTGGCTTTTACTGCCGCCCGGGGGCTGGCCAATTATTTTTGCCAGGGCTGTCATCATTGGTAGTGCTTTCTGGAGATTCCGGATTGACAGCCTGGGACCCAGTTGGCAGTCCCAAACATGGTGGATCACATACCTCACCAGACACACGTTCTCGGCTAGAGTACGGCGCACCAGGTGTGCGTTTGCACTGACACACACATGCTGCTAGTTGCAGCACGTGTATTTAGCCACTGTCCAATCATGCCCAGCCATGCTGCACGTACTTTGTCCTCATTCGCTTAGCTTTCTGGCCCAGGCACAGAGCGAAACATACAATGTATCAAATCAAGGACCCGGGGTCACCATAGCAATGAGTGTGACGAGTTATTTCCCCCACCCAGGCCCAGCTTGCCAGCCATCATGATATCTGTGCAGTCCAATCAGGCGCTGCTCACCCTGCAGTTGATTGTATGCCACCAGAGTGCTTGCCAAAGCTGACAAACAGCCAGGGGTCGCAGGCAAGGTGGCAGGGTTTGCAACATGTGGTTTAGGGGTTGCAGTGAGAACCTTAGCGACCCCTAATCCATGGGATTTCATATTGTGACCATAAATATTTTTCTGAGAAAAATGTAAAATATACAAATTCATAGCATGGCGATGGATTGAGGTCCAATGTTGCATTTTTGGGTTTTGGTGACATTTAATAAACGTTTGGCGTTCAGTATTGTAGTTTTTTTTATCATGCCACCTGGGCTGATCAAAGACATCATAGGACTATTTATCAGAGCCACTGGAATTATGTAGAAGGGTTTACTAAATTATGTGGCAAGAAAAGGCAAATTATGTGACACATTTTGGGGCAGTATTACTCCCTTAATTTGTAATATTTTATTCAAGTTAACACAGTGTGGGCAAAGGTTCCATCCATATCGTTAGTACCAGTTTAACACTCAAATACAGCATTAAGGAACAGAAATGGACCAGTCAACTTTTGAAAAGAGCCTTCCACCACTGGCATCACATGGTGCCACCTTTTTATTCACTTTTGATCCGCTTGAGCTAGAAGTTATATTTGTTTTGCTAAAATCTGCAGATTATGCAGCAGAGGATGTATTATTGTGAAAGTGTGGCAAATCCACAATTATGTAAAAAATGTTGCAGCTGCAAGCAGTAAATCTCTTCTAATTTGCCACAGATGCCAGATTGTGATTTCGATATAAAGTTAAACCTTCCCTATCAAATATCAGGCATTACTTTGCAGGTCTTCCTAGATACTGCTTTGCAAAGGAGAGTTAAACCATATTGCAGAGCTTAGTCTATTTTCCTATTTATAGTGTGCTAGTGTTTTCCTTACAGAAGGAGTTCCATGTTTGTAAGATAATGGAACAAGGCGAGACCCTGACTTGATCCTTGCCCTTCTGTAAAAGAGATTTTTTGGAAGAATGTTCTAGAAAATGCCCCCCTTTCCCCACTTTGGACATACACAGAGCTAACTAAGAAGGGTCTCCAAGGTTGCTAGAGCGTTTTGAAAACACTAAAAAGCTAAAGTCATTTAAGATTTCAACTACATAATGTTCTGCATGGTGAACAATATAAACTGCAAAATTCAAGAACTTGTAAAGCTTAAGGTGGCTACTAATTATATGGTTGATTAAATGGTAAAACTTATGAGTTCTGTAACAGTTTTGCATTGTCATTTGTTTGGAACTGTCCTACAATCTACGAGGCCCAAAGTGCTTTTCGAGTGGTTGAGTAATTAGCTGCACATTTCACTATGCGTGATTGATAGGGAGTTGTTCTTTTGCTTGGTCCCTGTAGCAGGAATTTTTGTGCTGAGCATAAGGCTTAGAGCTGTATTTCTGACTTGTCACAGAAAACGTGTAGCTGCACGTAAACATGCCAGGAACAAGAGAGATTTGTGAGTCGTATTTACAGACACCTACCAAGATTATTACCAAATAGATTGTGCTTTTCTGAGAACTCAGTTTTGTCTGTGTTGACTATTTTATGATGAATCTTAGTATGGGCGTTTTTCATTATTATAACATACCGCAAAACATGCCAACATTTCTACAATTATCATCATCCATCGGCAATAAAGCATGTTTGATAAGTGGCGTTCTTCTAAAGCGCTATTTTACCATAAGGCATCTTGGCATTAAACAGAAAAAAATCTTTCAGGACAACAAGAAGGTACCAGTTCTCAGACCTTTAAATAAAGTAGCCACATTTAGGGCCTGATTGAGATTTCAGCAGATGGTGTACTCCATCACAGAGGTGGTGGATATCCCGTCCGCCGAAAAAATAAATACCATTATTTCCTATAGGATTTATATTTCGGTGGACGTGTTATCCATCACCATTGTGACAGAGTAGCCCGCCCACTGAAATCTAAGTCAAGCTCTTAATCAGTTTCCTAAATCCTAAGGGGCATATTTATGAGAACTGACACAATACTACGTTGTGTCAGCGTTGCATTAAAAAACCTTGTGCTATGTAGCATTTACTTGAGACATGGATGCACCGTATTTATGGAACAGCGCACCATTTGGCAACCTATGTCGCAACCTCCAAAGCTGTGTCAAAAAATCGGACTCATCTTTAAAAAAAAATGACGCAACGGGTCAAAAGGCAACTGACACCTACGCGATGCGAAGTTGATTTGTGTGTTGTAAAGTATTTGTAAGTGCCGCAAATCAGCATTGCGTCACTTAGGGGTGCATTGCATGAAGGGAAGCATAAAAAAGACGCATTTCAAAACAAACGGCAGACCAAAAATAACTCTAAAAATGAAGGGGACACCATTCACAAGTTAGGTGGGCAGCAACACATACCCCTGCCAAGATGACCAGACAGAAGGCCAGGGACAAGGAAGAGGAAGTCCAATTTCAGTGAGGAGGAGAACCAAATATTAATAGCTGAGGTGACAAAGAATGAACACTTTCTCTTTGTCACCTCAACCAAAATTTTTACAAAACTGCTTTAGCTGAGCCTTGTTATAACTATCCAATTGCTTCAGGTCAAAAACAGCTTCAACTGGTGCATCTCCAAGTAGAGACATGATAAAAGGTTAAAAGAGTGCAAAGTTCCAAATGCAGAAAAGCAAGTTCTCAAATGAAGTTCCAGAAAAGTCAATCACCGGATCAGCGAAAAAAGAAACTGAATGCAGAGCAAAAACAGTCCAAATAGAAAAAAACAAAAATCACAAGACTAGTAGTATGTGGTCACGTAGTGGTCTGAACTCAAACAGTAGTGTACACTTAATCACTGTATGTCAGGCACAAATACAAGTCCAAATCCCGACCGCTGATCACCAATGTTAGAAATGGGGTCCTTGGTTGACAGTCAGGTTACCCCCTGTTCAAGCAAAGACCCTCACTCTAGTCAGGGTAAAAGAGAATCACCCTCAGCTAACCCCTGCTTACCCCCTTGGTAGCTTGGCAGAGCAGTAGGCTTAACCTCAGAGTGCTAGGCGTAAAGTATTTGTACCAACACACACAGTAACTCAATGAAAACACTACAAAATGACACAACACAGGTTTAGAAAAATAGGAAATATGTATCTAAACAAAACAAGACCAAAACGACAAAAATCCACCATACACAAGTCAAGTTATTAATTAAAAATCAAAAAGAGTCTTTAAGTAGTTTTAAAAACACAGTAGCGCTGCTAGAGTGAAAATGTACCTGGTGTGCGTCAAAAATAACCCCGCACGGGCGGGTGTGCGTCGAAAATAACTCCGCACGGCGGTACTCGAGTCAAAAATCTAGCCGCACGATGAGTTGACGATCCAGCCGCGCAGGTTGCGATCTCCCAGCCTCCGTCAGCGATGCTGCGCGTCGTTTCTCCTGCTCCGTGCGTCGATTCTTCGGTCGCGTTTCCTGCGAGCGTCGTTTCTCAGCCGCGGAGCTGGCGGCGCGTCGTTTTTCAGCCGCCGATCGGATTCGCGTCGATCTTTTCCCCGCACGGCACTCTGTGCGTGGATTTTCTTGTCTTTAGGCTGCCAGCTTCTCCTTTCAGGGTCCCAAGACTGGATGGGCACCACAGGGCAGAGTAGGAGTCTCTCCAGAGGCTCCAGGTGCTGGCAGAGAGAAGTCTTTGCTGTCCCTGAGACTTCAAACAACAGGAGGCAAGCTCTAGATCAAGCCCTTGGAGATTTCTTCTCAAGATGGAAGGCACACAAAGTCCAGTCTTTGCCCTCTTACTCTGGCAGAAGCAGCACTGCAGGAAAGCTCCACAAAGCACAGTCACAGGCAGGGCAGCACTTCCTCCTCAGCTAACAGCTCTTCTCCAGGCAGAGGTTCCTCTTGATTCCAGAAGTGTTTCTGAAGTCTGTAGATTTGGGTGCCCTTCTTATACCCATTTTAGTCTTTGAAGTCACCTTTCTTCAAAGGGGACTCACACCTACTTGTGAAATCCTGCCTTGCCCAGGCAAGGCCTCAGACACACACCAGGGGGTTGGAGCCGGCATTGTTAGAGGCAGGCACAGTCCTTTCAGATGAGAGTGACCACTCCACCCCTCCCTCCTAGCAGAGATGGCTAATCAGGAAATGCAGGTTACACCCCAGCTCCCTTTGTGTCACTGTCTGGTGTGAGGTGAAAAACAACCCAACTGTCAAACTGACCCAGACAGGGAATCCACAAACAAGGCAGAGTCACAGAATGGTTTAAGCAAGAAAATGCTCACTTTCTAAAAGTGGCATTTTCAAACGCACAATCTTAAAATCAACTTTACTAAAAGATGTATTTTTAAATTGTGAGTTCAGGGACCCCAAACTCCACATGTCCATCTACTCTCTAGGGGAATCTACGCTTTAATCATATTTAAAGGTAGCCCCCATATTATCCTATGAGAGAGACAGTCCTTGCAACAGTGAAAAACGAATTTAGCAGTATTTCACTGTCAGGACATATAAACCACATTACTATATGTCCTACCTTATCCATACACTGCACCCTGCCCTTGGGGCTACCTAGGGCCTACCTTAGGGGTGCCTTACATGTAAGAAAAGGTAAGGTTTAGGCCTGGCAAGTGGGTACACTTGCCAAGTCGAATTTACAGTGTACAAATACACACACAGACACTGCAGTGGCAGGTCTGAGACATGATTACAGAGCAACTTATGTGGGTGGCACAACCAGTGCTGCAGGCCCACTAGTAGCATTTGATTTACAGGCCCTGGGCACCTCTAGTGCACTTTACTAGGGGCTTAACAGTAAAACAAATATGCCAATCATGGAGAACCAATTACGTACACATTTTAAACAGGAGCACTTGCACTTTAGCACTGGTTAGCAGTGGTAAAGTGCCCAGAGTAACAAACACAATAAAATCAGAGTCCAGCACACATCAACAACCTGGGGAACAGAGGCAAAATGTTAAGGGAGACCACGCCAAGGATGAAAAGTCTAACACGTGTCCCCCCCAGCTAAAAGTGGGGAGCAACTACCCAACCTCATGGGAGTTCTCATCACTAAGGCAGAAGAACCTGGACAGACCATCAGCATTGGCGTGCTCTGTACCAGGACGATGTTCCACCGTAAAGTCCATCCCCTGTAGGGAAATGGACCACCTCAACAGTTTTGGATTCTCACCCCTCATCTGCATTAACCATCTGAGGGGCCTGTGGTCGGTCTGAACTCGGAAGTGAGTCCCAAACAAGTAGGGTCTTAGCTTCTTCAGTGCCCAGACCACAGCAAACGCTTCGCGTTCTATGGCACTCCACCTACGTTCCCTGGGTAGTAACCTCCTGCTAATGAAGGCTACGGGTTGATCTAGGCCCTCTTCATTAAGCTGTGAGAGTACTGCTCCAATACCATGCTCTGAGGCGTCTGTTTGCACAACAAACTCCTTGGAGTAGTCAGGTGCCTGCAGCACAGGTGCTGTGCACATGGCAGCCTTCAGGGCATCAAAAGCGTTCTGGCAAGCCTCTGTCCAGATCACTTTCTTGGGTTGCTTCTTGGAAGTCAACTCAGTTAAGGGGGTAACAATGGTACCATATCCCTTAACAAACCTTCGGTAATATCCTGTGAGACCTAAAAAGGCTCTCACTTCAGTCTGGGTCTTGGGAGGCTCCCAAGCCAGAATCGTATCAATTTTAGGCTGTAGGGGTGCCACCTGGCCACTCCCCACCTGGTGTCCTAAGTACACCACAGAACCCTGCCCTATTTGGCACTTGCTCATCTTAATAGTGAGGCCTGCCTTCTGCAGGGCCTCTAACACTCTCCAGAGGTGTTGCAGGTGTACTGTCCCCAGTGTCCACATCATGTGTGCACAGGTGTGTGACTCCTGGGATCAGGGAAAACAGCGAGGCAAACTCTCCCAGCACGTGGCAACAGTCCCTCTGCTGTTCCTCAGTCAGGGAGGGGGAGAGGATCACTCCCTCCACAGACCCATCTTTCTCTCCTGCTGACAGGAGGTCAGGAAGAGGCTCACTCTCTTCCTCCACCCCGTCATCTGTCGCTAGGAGCATGGATAGCTCAGTTCGCTCAACGTGTGGTTTGAGGCGGTTGACATGTAGGACCCTCAAAGGGTTCCTGGGGGATTGTAAGTCTACCAGATAGGTGACCTCGCTCTTTCTTTCCACCACCTCAAAAGGCCCAGTCCACTTATCTTGGAGAGCCCTAGGCTCCACTGGTGCCATGACCCACACTTTTTGTCCAGGCTGAAACTCAACCAGAGTGGCATTCTGGTCGTACCACCGTTTCATATCCTCCTGGCTTGCTTCCAGGTTCTCCTGAGCGAGACTCCTGAAGCGGGCAGTCTGGTTTCTAAGTGCCAGCATGTAGCTAAATACATCCTGGGGTGGTTTACTAGGAGCTTTCTCCAAAGCCTCCTTCACCAGACTGAGCGGTCCCCTCACAGGGTGGCCATAGATGAGCTCAAAGGGGCTAAAGCCAAGTCCCTTTTGAGGCACCTCCCTGTAAGCGAACAGAAGGCATGGCAAGAGGACGTCCCACTTACGCCTCAAGGGCTCTGACAGGCCCTGAATCATGCCTTTCAAGGTGCGGTTGAATCTCTCAACCAGACCATTACTTTGGGGGTGGTAAGGGGTGGTGAACTTGTAGGTTACCCCACACACCTTCCACAGAGACTTCATATAAGTGGATATGAAGTTTGTACCTCTATCAGATACCACCTCCTTGGGGAACCCCATGCGGGTAAAAACCCCCATCAAGGCACGTCCCACCACGGGGGCAGTGACCGTCCTTAGAGGAATGGCTTCTGGGTACCGCGTGGCATGGTCCACCAAGACCAGGATGAACCTGTTGCCCATGGCTGTCTTGGGATCCAGAGGCCCCACAATGTCAATTCCTACCCTTTCAAAGGGAGTACTGACTACAGGTAAAGGTTGGAGGGGAGCTTTGCATTTCCCCCCACTCTTGCCACTTGCCTGACAAGTCTGACAAGACCTACAATAAGCAGCTGACTGCTTGTGCATCAAGGGCCAGTAAAAGTGGGAGACAAGCCTCTTATAGGTCTTGTCCTGCCCTAGATGTCCTGCCAAAGGCACATCATGAGCCAAACCCAGTAGGAAGGCCCTGAAGCACTGGGGTACCACCAGCATACGAGCTGACCCAGGCTCAGGAACCTTAGGCTCACTATACAGGAGGCCATCCTCCCAGTAAATCAGGTGAGTACCTGGCGCCTCGCCAGCCGCCTGGGCTGCAGCCTGCTGCCGCAGCCCCTCAAGAGTAGGGCACTCCTTCTGCGCTGTACAAAATGCTTCCCTGGTGGGTCCCCCTTCCTGCTGCCACTGTGACAGCTCAGGGACCTCCCCCAGTTCAGCCACCTGTTCCCCTGTAGGCTCCGGGGCATCACCCTCAGGCTCTGCCTCCTCCCGGACCGTGGGAACTTCTGGGGCCGGTTTCCCACGCCCCCTGCCCTTCCTCTTCTTGGCGGTCCCCTGGGCCACTGTTTCAGGCTCCAGGGGCTCTTGACTACCCTGATTGGCTGCCATAGACCGGGTGGATACGCATACCCACCCAGGCAGACCCAACATCTCCAAGTGAGACCTGTGTTCCACCTCCTTCCAAGGGGAATCCTCCAGGTCGTTACCTAGCAAACAATCAACAGGCATGGTTGGACTCACAGCTACTTTCCAGGAACCTGAGACCCCCCCCCCCATTCAAAGGGAACCTGCGCCACTCTGCAGAGGCGCTCAGAGTTGTCTACCGCAACTACTTGGTGAAGTACCCGGGGATCAATCTGCTCTTCAGACACCAGGTGACTCCTCACTGTAGTCACACTGGCTCCTGTGTCTCTCAGAGCCTCCACCCTCTGTCCATTGATGGTCACCCATTGCCTGTACTTCTTAGTGTTATCAGGCACTAGGTTTCTCTGGACCATCTCACTGTCCCCTAGTGAGACAAGGGTCATTTCTGTTGGTTCCCACCCACCTGAAACCAACTCCTCCCCAAGCGCTACACTGGCCAAACCCTGGGACGGTGCACCAGTGGGTGCCGGTGTACTTCTGGGGCATTTGGGGTCCCCCCTCACATGACCCACCTGGTCACATGCATAGCACTTACGTGGGGGACCACCTGCCACTGGCTTCCCTTTGGACAACCATGGCTTCTTTTCACTGGGGGGTTGGGAATCCTTACCCTGGGGATCAGTTTGGGGCCCTTTAGAGAACTCCCCCTGTTTGCCCTTACCCCCCCCTTTCTTCTGAGAGGGACCCTGCCCACCCTTGGCGTGGTCTCCCCCATACCTCTTTTGGACCCTGGTGCTCTCCCAGCGGTACGCTTCCTGTGCAAGCTTCCTGGGGTCAGTCAGCTTGCTGTCAATGAGGTGCTGGCGCAGCTCTGGAAAACATAAACTGTACAAGTGCTCCCAAGCAATTAAATTGTAAAGCCCCTCATACGTGTTTACCTTACTGCCCTTCACCCAACCATCCAGTGACCTGCAAAAAGAATCAACACATTCCAACCATGTTTGGGATTCCTTTCTCTTGTAGGATCTAAACTTCTCCTTGTACTGCTCGGGGGTGAGACCATACCTGATAGGTAAGGCCTCCTTCATGACAGGGTAGGTGAGATCCTGAGCATCCCCTAAGGCTGTCAGTGTGTCCCTCCCCTCTGCCTCAAAATGCTTCCACAGGGCTGCCCCCCAATGAGCTTCAGGGACCAGGTTCATGTGGAGAGCTGACTCATAACCCTTGAACCACAAGCAGATATCATCATCCCTCTTATAATCCCTCACAAGGTCTTTTGGGATGTGTACCCTTCTCTCAGGCTGCACTGTAGGATTGCTGCCACCATCTCTACTGGACTGACTCCTCTGATCTATCTCTTTTAAACTGAGCTCATGAGCCATGGCTAACTTCCTTTCCTCAATGGCCAGCTTTCTCTGTTCCACCTCTAGACTGAGCTTTTTCAACTCCAATTGGTACTCCCTCTCTGCCTGTCTGTCCTGTAACTCTTCAGGTGTCAGACCCTTGGAGGATACACTGCTACTTGCCCTAGAGACTCCTTCCCTGGGAATAACAGGCCCCCCCAATATACCATTCTGTACTGATTGCTCTCTCTCCTCATCCTCATCCTCCTCATCCTCAGTGTGCCCTCCAGTGCTTCTGGTTGTCACCCAGGCCCTCAGCGCCTTTTTCAGCTCATCCTTCTTGGAAGAGCTCTTAATGGGACAACCAAAATTTTTACAAAACTGCTTTAGCTGAGCCTTGTTATAACTATCCAATTGCTTCAGGTCAAAAACAGCTTCAACTGGTGCATCTCCAAGTAGAGACATGATAAAAGGTTAAAAGAGTGCAAAGTTCCAAATGCAGAAAAGCAAGTTCTCAAATGAAGTTCCAGAAAAGTCAATCACCGGATCAGCGAAAAAAGAAACTGAATGCAGAGCAAAAACAGTCCAAATAGAAAAAAACAAAAATCACAAGACTAGTAGTATGTGGTCACGTAGTGGTCTAAACTCAAACAGTAGTGTACACTTAATCACTGTATCTCAGGCACAAATACAAGTCCAAATCCCGACCGCTGATCACCAATGTTAGAAATGGGGTCCTTGGTTGACAGTCAGGTTACCCCCTGTTCAAGCAAAGACCCTCACTCTAGTCAGGGTAAAAGAGAATCACCCTCAGCTAACCCCTGCTTACCCCCTTGGTAGCTTGGCAGAGCAGTAGGCTTAACCTCAGAGTGCTAGGCGTAAAGTATTTGTACCAACACACACAGTAACTCAATGAAAACACTACAAAATGACACAACACAGGTTTAGAAAAATAGGAAATATTTATCTAAACAAAACAAGACCAAAACGACAAAAATCCACCATACACAAGTCAAGTTATTAATTAAAAATCAAAAAGAGTCTTTAAGTAGTTTTAAAAACACACTAGCGCTGCTAGAGTGAAAATGTACCTGGTGTGCGTCAAAAATAACCCCGCACGGGCGGGCGTGCGTCGAAAATAACTCCGCACGGCGGTACTCGAGTCAAAAATCCAGCCGCACGATGAGTTGACGATCCAGCCGCGCAGGTTGCGATCTCCCAGCCTCCGTCAGCGATGCTGCGCGTCGTTTCTCCTGCTCCGTGCGTCGATTCTTCGGTCGCGTTTCCTGCGAGCGTCGTTTCTCAGCCGCGGAGCTGGCGGCGCGTCGTTTTTCAGCCGCCGATCGGATTCGCGTCGATCTTTTCCCCGCACGGCGCTCTGTGCGTGGATTTTCTTGTCTTTAGGCTGCCAGCTTCTCCTTTCAGGGTCCCAGGACTGGATGGGCACCACAGGGCAGAGTAGGAGTCTCTCCAGAGGCTCCAGGTGCTGGCAGAGAGAAGTCTTTGCTGTCCCTGAGACTTCAAACAACAGGAGGCAAGCTCTAGATCAAGCCCTTGGAGATTTCTTCTCAAGATGGAAGGCACACAAAGTCCAGTCTTTGCCCTCTTACTCTGGCAGAAGCAGCACTGCAGGAAAGCTCCACAAAGCACAGTCACAGGCAGGGCAGCACTTCCTCCTCAGCTAACAGCTCTTCTCCAGGCAGAGGTTCCTCTTGATTCCAGAAGTGTTTCTGAAGTCTGTAGATTTGGGTGCCCTTCTTATACCCATTTTAGTCTTTGAAGTCACCTTTCTTCAAAGGGGACTCACACCTACTTGTGAAATCCTGACTTGCCCAGGCAAGGCCTCAGACACACACCAGGGGGTTGGAGCCGGCATTGTTAGAGGCAGGCACAGTCCTTTCAGATGAGAGTGACCACTCCACCCCTCCCTCCTAGCAGAGATGGCTAATCAGGAAATGCAGGTTACACCCCAGCTCCCTTTGTGTCACTGTCTGGTGTGAGGTGAAAAACAACCCAACTGTCAAACTGACCCAGACAGGGAATCCACAAACAAGGCAGAGTCACAGAATGGTTTAAGCAAGAAAATGCTCACTTTCTAAAAGTGGCATTTTCAAACCCACAATCTTAAAATCAACTTTACTAAAAGATGTATTTTTAAATTGTGAGTTCAGGGACCCCAAACTCCACATGTCCATCTACTCTCTAGGGGAATCTACGCTTTAATCATATTTAAAGGTAGCCCCCATATTATCCTATGAGAGAGACAGTCCTTGCAACAGTGAAAAACGAATTTAGCAGTATTTCACTGTCAGGACATATAAACCACATTACTATATGTCCTACCTTATCCATACACTGCACCCTGCCCTTGGGGCTACCTAGGGCCTACCTTAGGGGTGCCTTACATGTAAGAAAAGGGAAGGTTTAGGCCTGGCAAGTGGGTACACTTGCCAAGTCGAATTTACAGTGTAAAAATACACACACAGACACTGCAGTGGCAGGTCTGAGACATGATTACAGAGCTACTTATGTGGGTGGCACAACCAGTGCTGCAGGCCCACTAGTAGCATTTGATTTACAGGCCCTGGGCACCTCTAGTGCACTTTACTAGGGGCTTAACAGTAAAAGAAATATGCCAATCATGGAGAACCAATTACATACACATTTTAAACAGGAGCACTTGCACTTTAGCACTGGTTAGCAGTGGTAAAGTGCCCAGAGTAACAAACACAATAAAATCAGAGTCCAGCACACATCAACAACCTGGGGAACAGAGGCAAAAAGTTAAGGGAGACCACGCCAAGGATGAAAAGTCTAACAGGGGTGCATTGCATGAAGGGAAGCATAAAAAAGACGCATTTCAAAACAAACGGCAGACCAAAAATAACTCTAAAAATGAAGGGGACACCATTCACAAGTTAGGTGGGCAGCAACACATACCCCTGCCAAGATGACCAGACAGAAGGCCAGGGACAAGGAAGAGGAAGTCCAATTTCAGTGAGGAGGAGAACCAAATATTAATAGCTGAGGTGACAAAGAATGAACACTTTCTCTTTGTCACCTCCATATTTCCTTTAGGAAGAAGGATGCCATTTGGCAATCCATGCTGGATAAGGTCAACAGTGTAGGGCAAACAAGTACAGTGGTGGAACCGAAGAAGAGGTGACACAACTACAAGCAGATGATCAAAGAGAAACTGGTAAAAAATCTTAGGGTAGACAGCTCAGGAAGAACTACAGTGTAAGTGAAAACATGGGACTATATGGATACAACTGTTATGAAGCACAACACTGCAAGACACTATGCTGTGCTACACTATGTATACTTATGTAAAGCTTGTAGGAGGCTGGCCTGGCTTATAGTGGGTACCAATGGCACTTACACACTGTGCCAGGTCCAGTTATCCCTTATTAGTAGAGTAGTAGTGTTCTAGCAGCTTAGGCTGATAGGGGTAGCTATAGCAGAGCAGTTTAGGGTGAACTAGGAGACATGCAAAGCTCCTACCATACCACTTATATCATATAGCACTATATCATAAGAATCACAATACTCAGGGTTACTAAAAATAAAGGTACTTTATTTTAGTGACAATGTGCCAAAAATATCTCAGAGGATATACTCCCTTAGGAGGTAAGTAAAATACACAAAATATACACAGAAAAACAAATCAGGTAAGTAACACAGTCAGAAAGTATTGCAAACACTGTAGAATACAATAGGATGTAATAGGCCTAGGGGCAACACAAACCATATACTATGAAAGTGGAATGCGAACCACGAATGGACCCCTAGGCTAGTGTAGTGTGTAGAGGGTCACTGGGAGTGTAAGAAAACACTAATGGTGTACAAGATAACCCACTCCAAGACCATGGAAAGTAGGAGTAAAATACTACCATTTCCCCAGAAACACACTAAAGTCGTGATAAAGGATTTTGCAAAGACCACAGACTGCAAAGCACTGAAGATGGATTCCTGGACCTGAGGACCTGCAAAAGAAGGGGACCAAGTCCAAGAGTCGCAAAAGTGTCCGGGGGGGACAGGAGCCCACTAAACCCCGAATGAAGGTGCAAAATGGTTGCCTCCGGATGGAAGAAGCTGAAGATTCTGCAACAACGAAAAGCGCTAGGAACTTCTCCTTCAAGCAGAAGATGTCCCACGGAGTGCTGGAGGATGCAGAGCTGTTTCCTTGGCAAAATACTACAAACAAGCCTTGCTAGGTGTAAGAGTCGTGGTTGAAGAAAAAGGGTGCTGCCCGGGCCCAGGAAGGACCAGGATGTCGCCACTTGGGAGAGGAGACAGAGGGGGCCCTCAGCAACGTAGAGAGTCCACGCACAAGCAGGAAGCACAACAGAAGACCATGAACATGGGTTCAAGAAGTCTGAACATGGAGGTCATCTCATTACTGCAAAAGAAGGGCCCACAACACCGGAGTTCAATTCAGGGAGCTGAGCCTTGCAGGACAGAGTGCTGGGGGCCTAAGCTTGGCTGTGCATGCAGGATTTCATGGAAATGTGCACAGAAGCCCTTGTAGCTGCAATTCACACGGTGCACAGGATTACGGTCTGGAGAGGGGAGGAAAGGACTTACCTCCTCCAAATTTGGCAGTTGGACCTCTGGACAGTCTGGATCATTTGGGTCCACCACCTGTGTTTCAGGGGCCACGCTCGTCAGGATGAGAGGGGTCCCAGAGTACCAGTGATGCCGAAGTTTGGTGCCTGCTGAAGCAGGGGGAAGATTCCGTCGACCCACAGGAGATTTCTTCAGGGCTTCCAGTGCAGGATGAAGGCAGGTAGCCCCCAAAGCATGCACCATTTGGGTATTGGGGGTGGGGGTTAATGCAAGCGATGCACAGCAGAAGTCTATGATTCTTTGTTGGAAGCATAGATGGTGTGTGAGCTAGGTGGGCCACAAGTAGGGTACTGCCTTGCAGGTGTGGCGGAGCAGATTGAAATGGCACTGTCTCTGAATGGAGAGACATTGTATCTCAACAAGGCAAGGGTGATATGTGTTCCGCAAGGTCGGCTGATTAATAGTCAGGTACTGCTGTGTATGATAGTTTGCCATTTGTGTTGCAGCTGTGCATAGATGCTGTGGTAGAGGGCATTGGAGTACTACAGTTTACATGGGATTAGGACCTGGGGGCTGGTGTCACATGTAGCAAGAGGGAACCAGAAGAAGAGAATACTGACTATGCAACATATGTGAAAGCAGGTGGAGGTGAAACACTGATTTGTGAAGTGTCACAGTGATCTAGGTGTCCAGGATGATGGTCAGGTGTCTGGGATGGTTGGAGGGTGAGGGGTTTGGGCCTCGCCGTGTGGGCAACCAGGGTAGGCACATGTTGCAGATTAATCTCACTAACATCCAATGATGTTCAGTATGACCCATTACTCCAACATACAGGTAGGCATGGTGGACAATACATAATGTAACAAATGTTGGTTGTGTACATGTTGTCTCAGGGTCAATGTATGACGTGAGTATCATCAGTATGTGAGAATAAGCAGAGTCCCTGGGTCTGAATGATGATTGCCAGAGTAATCATTTACAAGTGCAACTAAGTGAGGCTGAGGAAAGAGATTAGTAGAACTCTGCAGACAAACATCTTGGCATATTTCCAATTGTGATGGTGGCAATCCCCTTCAGATATGGTTCTCAGTGTCTACTGTTCTGGACTCCGGAGATGAATGTGTGCTCTACGATGCCACTGGAGTTCACAAAATCAATCAATCAATCAAAAACTTTATAGAGCGCGCTACTCACCCGTGAGGGTCTCAAGGCGCTGGGGGGGAGGAGAATCAAGGGGGGAGGCAGGGAGGGTTATTGCTCGAACAACCATGTCTTGAGGTTCTTTCTGAAGAGCAGGAGGTCTTTGGTTTTGCGAAGGTTGGTGGGGAGTGAGTTCCAGGTTTTGGGGGCGAGGTAGAAGAACGACCTGCCTCCTGTGGTGGTGCGTAGGATGCAGGGGACTGTGGCTAGGGCGAGGTCGGCTGATCGGAGGTTGCGTGTGGGAGTGTGGAAGTTCACTCTTTCATTGAGGTAGGTTGGGCCGGTGTTGTGGAGGGATTTGTGGACGTGGATGAGGATCTTGAATGTGATTCTCTTGTCTATGGGGAGCCAGTGAAGGGATTTGAGGTGTGGTGAGATTTGTTTGTGGCAGGGGAGGCCAAGGACGAGGCGTGCGGCTGTGTTCTGGATTCTCTGGAGTTTGCGTTTGAGTGTGGTGCCGGCATAGAGGGCGTTACCGTAGTCTAGTCTGCTGCTGATGAGTCCATGGGTGACTGTCTTCCCGGTCTCCGGGGTGAATCCATTTGAAGGATTTTTTTAGAGTGCGGAGTGTGTGGAAGCAGGAGGAGGTTAGAGCATTGATTTGCTGTGTCATGGAGAGGGAGGGGTCCAGGATGATGCTGAGGTTGCGTGTGTGGTTTGCGGGGGTGGGTGCGGGGCCTAGGGTGGTGGGCCACCAGGAGTCGTCCCATGTGGTTTTGTTGGGGCCGAAGATGATGATCTCAGTTATGTTGGAGTTGAGCTTGAGGTGGTTAGTGGTCATCCAGTTGGCGGTGTCAAGGAGAGCAGCGTGTAGGTTGGTTTTGGCGGTGGTGGGGTTGCGGGTGAGGATGAGTTGGGTGTCATCTGCGTAGGAGAGGATAGTGATTCTGTGTGCTCAGAGGATGTTGGCTAGGGGGAACATGTAGATGTTGAAGAGTGTGGGGCTGAGGGAGGACCCTTGGGGGACTCCGCAGATGATCTTGGTAGTGTTGGAGTGGAAGGGTGGAAGGCGGACTCTCTGAATCCAGTCGGTGAGGAAGGAGGTGAGCCAGTCTAAGGCTTTGTGGCGAATTCCTATGTTGTGGAGACGTGTGCGGAGCGTGTGGTGGCAGACGGTGTCGAAGGCTGCGGAGAGGTCTAGGAGGATGAGTGCGACAGTCTCGCCTTTGTCGACTTTGGTCCTTATGTCATCAGTGCATGCGATGAGGGCGGTTTCCGTGCTGTGGTTCTTGCGGAACCTGGATTGTGAGGGGTCAAGAGTGTTGTTTGCTTCGAGGAAGTGGGATAGGCGGGCATTGACTAGTTTCTCGGCAACCCTGGCGGGGAAAGGAAGGAGGGAGATGGGGCGGTAGTTGGAGAGGATCTCTGGGTCAGCTTGTTTTTTATTTAGGAGAGCAGTGATTTCTGCGTGCTTCCAGGGGTCTGGATAGGTGGCGGAGTCGAAAGAGGAGTTGATTATGTTGCGGAGTATGGGGGCGATGGTTGGGCTGGTTTTGTTGTAGATGTGATGTGGGCAGGGGTCGGAGGGGGATCCGAAGTGGATGGAGTTCATGTTTTTTTCGGTTTCTTCGTGTGTGGTAGGGGCCAAGGTGGTGAGTGTGGTGGGGGTCATGAGTGGGGGTTGGGTTTGGTGAGTGAGGGGTGTGTGTGGTGGATGTGTGTGGTATGAAGCTGTTGCGGATGTCCAGGATTTTGAGGTGGAAGTGGTTGGAAACGGTGTCACATAGGGGCTTTGTGTGTGAGGGGTCTATGTTGCTGGCTTTAGGTTTGGCAAGTTCATTAATGTTAGTGAAGAGTTCTTTGCTTTTTTGAGAGTTGTTGTCAAGGCGTGTCTTGTAGTGATCTCTCTTGTCGGTGAGTATGATTTGGTTATGGGTGCGAATGGTGGTTTTGAGGGTGGAGAAGTTGGTTGTAGAGGGTTCTAGTCGCCATATTTTCTCAGCTTGGTGGCATTTGCGCTTGGAGTCTTGGAGTTCAGGGGTGAACCATGGGGCGTTCTTGATGTTGCGGGTGGCAATGTGTTTTCTGAGGGGGGCTAGTGTGTCTGTGCAGGTGGTGATCCATTTGGAGAGGTTGTGTGCTCTTGTGTTGGGGTTGTTGGCGTGGGGGGGGGTTGTGGGCCAGTTGGGAGTTTAGTCGTTCTGTGGGGATCTTGTCCCACATGCGGTAGGGTGTGGTGTGTTGATGGTGGTGTGTGGAGGGTTTGGTGAAGGAGAAGTGGACATTATCAAAATAATTGAAGTATGGTGTATACATGTCCTTGCCCATTCCAGCTGTGTAGTAAGGTATCTTGGTGTGTAGATGTAGGAAAGTACAATTTTGCCTGGCATGTTACCCCCATATTTCACTGTATATATGTTGATTTAGTGTATGTGTCACTGGGACCCTGCCAACCAGGGCCCCAGTGCTCATAAGTGTGCCCTGTATGTGTTCCCTGTGTGATGACTAACTGTCTCACTGAGGCTCTGCTAACCAGAACCTCAGTGGTTATGCTCTCTCTGCTTTCCAAATTGTCACTAACAGGCTAGTGACCAATTTCACCAATTCACATTGGCATACTGGAACACCCTTATAATTCCCTAGTATATGATACTGAGGTACCCAGGGTATTGGGGTTCCAGGAGACCCCATGGGCTGCAGCATTGCTTTTACCACCCATAGGGAGCTCTGACAATTCTTACACAGGCCTGCCACTGCAGCCTGAGTGAAATAACGTCCACGTTATTTCACAGCCATTTACCACTGCACTTAAGTAACTTATAAGTCACCTATATGTCTAACCTTCACCTGGTGAAGGTTGGGTGCAAAGTTACTTAGTGTGTGAGCACCCTGGCACTAGCCAAGGTGCCCCCACATCGTTCAGGGCAAATTCCCCGGACTTTGTGAGTGCGGGGACACCATTTCACGCGTGCACTATACATAGGTCACTACCTGTTAGACCAGACAGCCTTAGGGTGGTCACCCCTAACTTTTTGCCTGCCTCCCTCCACTTTTTGGACACTGTTTTTGCTGGCTTTTAGACTCTGCGCACTTTACCACTGCTAACCAGTGCTAAAGTGCATATGCTCTCTCCCTTAAAACATGGTAACCTTGAATCATACTTGATTGGACTATTTAATTTACTTATAAGTCCCTAGTAATGTGCACTCTATGTGCCTAGGGCCTGTAGATTAAATTCTAATAGTGGGCCTGCAGCACTGGTTGTGCCACCCACTTAAGTAGCCCCTTTTCCTTGTCTCAGGCCTGACATTGCAAGGCCTGTGTGTGAAGCTTCACTGTCACCTCGACTTGGCATTTAAAAGTACTTCCCAAGCCTAAACCTCCCCTTTCTCTACATATAAGTCACCTCTAATGTGTGCCCTAGGTGACCCCTAGAGCAGGGTGCTGTGTGGGTGAAAGGCAGAACATGTACCTGTATAGTTTACATGTCCTGGAAGTGTAAAACTCCTAAATTTGTTTTTGCACTACTGTGAGGCCTGCTCCCTTCATAGGCTAACATTGGGGCTGCCCTCATACAGTATTGAAGTGGTAGCTGCTGATCTGAAAGGAGTAGGAAGGTCATATTTAGTATGGCCAGAATGGTAATATAAAATCCTGCTGACTGGTGAAGTTGGATTTAATATTACTGTTCTAGAAATGCCACTTTTAGAAAGTGAGCATTTCTTTGCACTTAAATCTTTCTGTGCCTTACAATCCACGTCTGGCTGGGCTTAGTTGACAGCTCCTTGTGCATTCACTCAGACACACCACAAACACAGGGTACTCAGCCTCACTTGCATACATCAGCATTTTGAATGGGTCTTCCTGGGCTGGGAGGGTGGAGGACCTGCTCTCACACAAAGGACTGCCACACCCCCTACTGGGACCCTGGCAGACAGGATTGAACTGAAAGGGGACCTGGTGCACTTCTTAGCCACTCTTTGAAGTCTCCCCCACTTCAAAGGCACATTTGGGTATAATACAGGGCCTTTGCCCTACCTCATCAGACACTTGCTGGAGAAAAAACCTGAACCAGAACCTGCATCCTGCCAAGAAGAACTGCCTGGCTGCCTAAAGGACTCACCTGACTGCTTTCTACAAAGGACTGCTGCCTTGCTGTTACCCTGCTGCCTTGCTGAACTCTTGTCTGGCTGTGAAAGTGCTCTCCAAGGGCTTGGATAGAGCTTGCCTTCTGTTCCCTGAAGTCTCAGGACCAAAAAGACTTCTCTTTTTCACTTGAACGCTTCGTGCGCCAACATTTTCGACGCACAGCTTGTTCCGCGGTGAGGGACGACCGGAACTTCGATGCACGGCCTCGCAAGGACAACGCCGCCCGACCTCCAGAGGAGAAATCGACGCGACGCCTGCTGTGAGAGTGAAACTTCGACGCGCGGCCCCGCAGAACGACGCGCAGCCGGAAAACAAGCAGGACATCTGGTAATCCCCGCGATCCACAGAAAGAGACTGTCCGCGCACTGGAAAACAACGCACGACTTCCCCGTGTGAAAAATAACGATGCAAGTCCGTGTGTGCTGGGGAGAAATCGACACACACACCATTTTTCCACGCATCTCTTCTTCTGTGGCCCTCTGAGGAGATTTTCCACTCCAGACCAGGTACTTTGTGCTTGAAAGAGACTTTGTTTTCTTTTTAAAGACTTAAGACACTTTGGCCCATATTTATACTTTTTGACGCAAAACTGCGCCAACGCAGTTTTGCGTCAAAAAAATTAGCACCAGCTAACGCCATTCTGAAGCGCCATGCGGGCGCCGTATTTATTGAATGACGTTAGCCGGCGTTAGCCGCCGGCGCTGTCTGGTGTGCGTTAAAAAAAACGACGTGCACCAGGCAGCGCCGGCGTAGGGGGAAAATGGCGTATGGGCGTCCAGAAATGATGCAAGTCAGGCTGAGGCAAAAAAATCGCCACAACCCGATTTGCGCCATTTTTTTACGACGCCCATCCCCCATTGAAATGACTCCTGTGTTAGCAAAGACAGGAGTCATGCCCCCTTGCCCAATGGCCATGCCCAGGGGACTTCTGTCCCCTGGGCATGGTCATTGGGCATAGTGGCATGTAGGGGGGCACAAATCAGGCCCCCCTATGCCACAAAAAAAAAAAAAAAAAACTTACCTGGAATTACCTTAATGTCCCTGGGGTGGGTCCCTCCATCCTTGGGTGTCCTCCTGGGGTGGGCAAGGGTGACAGGGGGTGTCCCTGGGGGCAGGGGAGGGCACCTCTGGGCTCATTCTGAGCCCACAGGTCCCTTAACGCCTGCCCTGACCCAGGCGCTAAAATCCGGCGCAAATGCAGGTTTTTTAGTCCCGCCCACTCCCGGGCGTCATTTTTGACCGGGAGTATAAATACGACGCATATGCATCGCAGTAATTTTTTACGACGGGAACGCCTACCTTGCATATCATTAACGCAAGGAAGGTGTTCACGCAAAAAAATGACGCTAACTCCATGAACTTTGGCGCTAGACGCGTCTAACGCCAAAGTATAAATATGGAGTTAGTTTTGCGTCGAATTTGCATCGAAAAAAACAACGCAAATTCGGCGCAAATGGAGTATAAATATGCCCCATTATATCACTTTTCAGTGATATCTCTACAAACTCACATTGCAACTTTATTCGTTTTGACCTACAATTATCCTGATAAATATTATATATTTTTCTAAACACTGTGTGGTGTATTTTTGTGGTGCTATATGGTGGTATTGTATGATTTACTGCACAAATACTTTACACATTGCCTTCTAAGTTAAGCCTGACTGCTCGTGCCAAACTACCAGAGGGTGGGCACAGGATAATCTTGGATTGTGTGTGACTTACCCTGACTAGAGTGAGGGCTTTTGCTTGGTCAGAGGGTAACCTGACTGCCAACCAAAAACCCAATTTCTAACATTGGTGATCAGCGGTGAGGATAGGACTTGTGTTTGTGCAGTGACATACAGTAGCTAAGTATTTCACTACCTACCCACAGTTGAAGGTCAACTTATTTTTTATCTCTTTTTGCAAATTCGTTTTTTCCTGACAATTTTCAAAAACTAAATGCTCACTCAACATGTCTCTGACTGGGTCTCAGATAGGAGACTTTGACCTAGTCCTGTTGGATACATATATGGTCAAGCAACTAAAAGGGTTCTGCAGAGCAATGAGGGTACCCACCCAAGGGGCCTCCAAAAAGTAGGACTTTCAAGTGGCGCTGAGGGCCTGGGCAGAAGCCCATTTAGAAGAGGATGATGAGGAAGAGGAGCCAGAAAATGGCCCCTCAGAGGATTTGTTGCTATCTGTGGATGGTGTTACCAATGCAATTGTGCCCCCTTCCAGACCATGGAGCAGTGTCTCTGTGCAAAGCCTGACCGCAGAGGAAAGGAGAGAAGAAAGGGAGTTCCAATTGCAAATGGCAAAACTGAAAATTGAGACTCAACAGGAGGAAAGAAGGGCAGAGAGAGAAGCCAAGGAAGCTGAAAGAGCTTTGGCTGAAAAGAAACTATTGTTGGCTCATGAACTGAGTCTCAAGGAGCTGGAGATCAAGGCGAGACAGTCTGAATCCAGCAATAATGGTGGCAGCATACAGACAGGACCTGCTGGAGAAAAGAAGGTTTGTATACCCAAAAATGTGTTGCCCAGTTTTGTGGTGGGAGATGACATAGATAAATGGTGAGCTGCTTTTGAAGTTGCACTAAGGGCTCATGATGTTCCTGAAGGGCAATGGGGGGTAGCTATGTGGGGTTATGTGCGGCCATTGGGGAGGGACACACTTCTCACATTGGATCAGCCGGATCAAAACACATACCCCCTTCAGAAAGCCACTTTACTTGCCAAGTTTGGGCTGACCCCTGAGGGATACCGTCAGAGGTTCAGGGACAGCACCAAACAAACCACACAAACATGGGTAGATTTCTTTGACTTTTCCAGTAAGACACTGAATGGATGGGTGTGGAGCATTAAAGTAGATAATTATAAAGGACTATGGCGGTCATTCTGACCCTGGCGGTTGAAAACCACCAGGGCAGAGTGCCGCGGAAGCACCGCCAACAGGCTGGCGGTACTTCATGGGCAATTCTGACCGCGGCGGTAAAGCCGCGGTCAGAAAAGGGCAACCGGCGGTTTCCCACCGGTTTACCCCTGCCCCAAAGAATCCTCCATGGCGGCGCTGCTCGCAGCACCGCCATGGGGATTCCGACCCCCTTCCCGCCATCCTGGTCCTGGTGGTAAAAACTGCCAGGAACAGGATGGCGGGAACGGGTGTCGTGGGGCCCCTGAGGGCCCCTGCACTGCCCATGCCACAGGCATGGGCAGTGCAGGGGCCCCCTAACAGGGCCCCATAATGATTTTCAGTGTCTGCCTAGCAGACACTGAAAATCGCGACGGGTGCCACTGCACCCGTCGCACACCAGCAACTCCGCCGGCTCCATTCGGAGCCGGCTTCATCGTTGCTGGGTCTTTCCCGCTGGGCCGGCGGGCGGCCTTTTGGCGGTCGCCCGCCGGCCCAGCGGGAAAGCAAGAATGACCGGTGCGGTCATTCGGCGGTGCCCGCCGCCGTTGGAATGACCGCCTATGTGACTTGATTCTGAGAGAGCATGTACTCAATGTTACCTATACAGAATTGCACCAGCACTTGGTAGATAGTAAGCTGACTGATCCCAGGAAGCTTGCTGAAGAGGCGGACCTCTGGGTTAGCACCAGAGTGTCCAAAAAGGAACCTGGGGGGGACACCCAGAAAGGTGGTCAGGGTTCCCAACAGAAGAAAGAGAGGGGAGATAAACTTACAGAAAAGGAACTCTCAAAAGGCACCCAAAAGAATTCCCAGGGAGGGGGTGGCAACCATTCCTTTTCCAGATTTGGGAAAAAGCCAGGGACGTATGATAGGTCAGGGAAATCCAACCGCAAATGCATGGAGTGTTACCAGTATGGTCACTATAAAGGCGACCCCCAGTGCTCCAAGAGGGCACCGTCCACTACCGGACAGACACCTGGGTTGACTAGTGTAGCGCTTGGGGGGGAGATGAACCCAGATAGCTTTGGGGAACAGGTAGAGATTTCCCTAGTGTCCCTGGGAGAAGGAGAGATGGTGCCCAAAGCCCACATGCCCCAAAATACTTCCAAGTACAGGCAGTGGGTCACCATTGATGGGCAGAAGGTGGAGGCTCTGCGTGACACAGGAGCCAGTATGACTACTATCAAGAGTCAGCTGGTGTCAACAGACCAGATAGTCCCTAATACATTCCACCAGGTCATAGTCGCTGACAATCGCGAGAGTCACCTACCGGTGGCTCTGGTTCCCTTTGAGTGGGGGGGGTCTCTGGTACTCTGAAAGTAGCTGTGAGTCCTGCCATGCCTGTAGATTGTCTGTAGATCTGGAGCATACTGCTTGGAAAGAAGTAGAGCTCAGATCTCACCTGGAGATGTTAGGGTTACCTGAGTGGGTCTGCATGACCACACAGTCCATGGCTGACCGAGAGGGAAGTCAAGGACATCTGAAGCCTGGAACCATGGCCTAGAGAACTGCTAAGAGAAGGGGCAAGGGGTGTGGGAAACCGGTCCCAGAAGTTCCCGCAGTGGTTGACGGGGCTCCTGAGGAGGCTCCCGAACCAACTGGGGAAGACATTGCCACCCTAGGTGACCTACCTGAGCTTGCTGGCTGGCAAGTTGAGGGTGGACCCACCAGGGAGGAATTCTGAAAGGCGCAGAAAGAATGTCCCACACTAGAGGGTCTGAGGAAGCAAGCCTCAGACCAGGCGGCAGGTGAAGCCTCTGGCGATCACCACATATATTGGGAGAATGATCTCCTCTACAGTGAGCCTAAGGTTCCGGCCTTTGAGGCAGCGCGTGCGCTGGTGGTCCCCCAGTGTTACCGAACCTTCCTACTGGGTCTGGCTCACGACATTCCCCTTGCAGGAAATTTGGGGCAAGGCAAGACCTTTGACAGGCTTGTCACCCACTTTTATTGGCCCAGAAGGAGGACAAACTCAGATAAGTTCTGTAGATCTTGTCCTACCTGCCAGGCCAGTGGTAAAGCAGGAAAAAGGGTTAAAACCCCCCTGATTCCACTTCCTGTCGTTGGCACCCCCTTTGAAAAGGTGGGCATCGACATTGTTGGTCCATTGGACCCCAAAACTGACTTAGGCAACAGGTTCATCCTGGTTTTGGTGGACCATGCCACCCGTTACCCAGAGGCAATCCCTCTGAAGATCGTAACTGCACCGGTGGTGACCAGAACTCTGATGGGGATATTACCGTGTGGGATTCCCAAAGGAGATAGTGTCTGACAGAGGTACTAACTTCATGTCTGCATACATGAAGTCTCTGTGGGATGCGTGTGGTGTAACCTACAAGTTCACCACACCCTATCACCCACAATCTAATGGTCTTGTGGAGAGATTCAACAAGACCTTGAAAGGCATGATTGGTGGCCTCCCTGAGGCCATGAGGCGTAAGTGGGACGTCCTCCTACCATGCCTTCTCTTTGCTTACAGAGAGGTCCCCCAGAGGGGGGTGGGGTTCAGTCCCTTTGAGCTTCTCTATGGGTACCCCGTCAGGGAACCCTTAAGCATTGTCAAGGAGGGGTTGGAGAGAGCTCCAAAGGCGCCCCCTCAGGATGTGGTCAGCTACATGTTGGCCCTCCGCAACCAGATGACCCGCTTCTGGAAAGAGGCCCAAACTAACCTTGAGGCCAGTCAAGAGGTAATGAAACGCTGGTATGACCAGAAGGCCACCCTGGTAGAGTTTCAACCTGGAGACAAAGTGCGGGTAATGGAGCCAGTAGAGCCTAGAGCTCTCCAGGACCGCTGGTCTGGCCCATTTGAAGTAAAGGAGCGGAAAGGGGAGGCCACTTACCTAGTGGACCTCCAAACCCCTAGGAACCCCCTAAGGGTGCTCCATGTCAACCGACTAAAGGCTAATTTTGAGAGGTCTGAGGTCAACATGCTTCTGGTCACAGATGAAGGAATGGAAGAGGAGAGTGAACCTCTCCCCGACCTCCTCTCGGCCCAGGAAGGTGATGAGTCAGTGAAAGGGGTCATTCTCTCTGACTCCCTGACTCTAAACCAGAAAGGAGACTGCTATGAGCTGTTGGAGCAGTTCTCCCCCCTGTTCTCCCTTACTCATGGACTGACCCACCTCTGTGTTCATGACATTGACACCGGTGACAGTCTCCCTGTAAAGAACAAAATGTACAGGTTATCGGATAAGGTGAAAGCCAGCATCAAGGAGGAGGTCTCCAAGATGTTAGCTTGAAGGGTTATCGAGAAATCCAGTAGTCCCTGGGCCAGCCCAGTGGTGTTGGTCCCTAAGGCTACTGCTCCAGGTGCGAAGCCAGAACTCCAGTTCTGTGTGGACTACCGGGGTCTCAACTCAGTCACATGGACTGATGCTCACCCCATCCCCCGAGCTGATGAGCTCGTTGACAGGCTGGGCGCTGCCAAGTTCCTGAGTACTTTTGATCTTACTTCAGGGTACTGGCAGATCGCCCTGACTGAGGGGGCTAAAGAGAGATCCGCATTTTCAACCCCTGATGGCCATTACCAGTTCCGGGTGATGCCATTTGGATTGAAAAATGCCCCTGCTACCTTCCAACGGTTGGTTAATGGGGTCCTAGCTGGCAAGGATGCCTTCTGTGCAGTCTACCTGGATGACATAGCTGTCTACAGTTCCAGCTGGGAGGAACACCTGCTCCACCTCAAGGAGGTGCTTCAGGCCCTGCAACAGGCAGGCCTGACCATCAAGGCTAGTAAGTGCAAGATTGGGCAGGGTTCCATGGTGTACTTGGGACACCTAGTGGGTGGTGGCAAGGTGCAGCCACTCCAGGCCAAGATTGAAACTATCAAGGCCTGGCAACCACCTAGAACTCAGACTGAGGTGAGAGCCTTTTTAGGCCTCACAGGATACTACCTCAGACTTGTCAAGGGCTATGGTACCATTGTGTCACCCTTGACAGAACTCACTTCCAAGAAAGAACCTATGTTGGTGAATTGGACAGAGGCTTGTCAGAAAGCCTTTTGACTCCCTGAAGGAAGCCATGTGCACGGCCCCTGTGCTCAGGGCCCCTGACTACTCCCAGGAATGTATCTGCAGACAGACGCTTCAGAGCATCGCATAGGGGCGGTCCTAGCACAGCTAAATGAGGAGGGCCTAGACCAACCAGTAGTCTTTATTAGCAGAAGGCTATTACCACGGGAACAGAGGTGGAGTGCTATTGAAAGAGAAGCTTTTGCTGTGGTCTGGGCACTGAAGAAGCTAAGACCCTACCTGTTTGGGACTCACTTCCGGGTTCAGACAGACCACAAGCCCCTCAGATGGCTCATGCAGAAGAGGGGTGAGAACCCAAAACTCTTGAGGTGGTCCATTTCCCTACAGGGGATGGAATATCGCCCCGGGGTTGACCACGCCAATGCTGATGGTCTCTCCGGATACTTCCGCCTTAGCGATGAGAGCTCCCAGGAGGTCGGGTAGCTCTCCCCACTTTCAGTTGGGGGGACACACATGTTAGACCGGACAGCCTTAGGGTAGTCACCCCTAACTTTTTGCCTGCCTCCCTCCACTTTTTGGACACTGTTTTTTCTGGCTTTTAGACTCTGCGCACTTTACCACTGCTAACCAGTGCTAAAGTGCACATGCTCTCTCCCTTAAAACATGGTAACCTTGAATCAAACCTGATTAGACTATATAATTTACTTATAAGTCCCTAGTAATGTGCACTCTATGTGCCTAGGGCCTGTAGATTAAATGCTACTAGTGGGCCTGCAGCACTGGTTGTGCCACCCACTTAAGTAGCCCCTTTTCCTTGTCTCAGGCCTGCCATTGCAAGGCCTGTGTGTGCAGTTTCACTGTCATCTCGACTTGGCATTTAAAAGTACTTGCCAAACCTAAACCTCCCCTTTTTCCACATATAAGTCACCTCTAATGTGTGCCCTGGGTAACCCCTAGAGCAGGGTGCTGTGTGGGTGAAAGGCAGAACATGTACCTGTATAGTTTACATGTCCTGGTAGTGTAAAACTCCTAAATTCATTTTTGCTCTACTGTGAGGCCTGCTCCCTTCATAGGCTAACATTGGGGCTGCCCTCATACAGTATTGAAGTGGTAGCTGCTGATCTGAAAGGAGTAGGAAGGTCATATTTAGTATGGCCAGAATTGTAATATAAAATCTTGCTGACTGGAGAAGTTGGATTTAATATTACTGTTCTAGAAATGCCACTTTTAGAAAGTGAGCATTTCTTTGCACTTAAATCTTTCTGTGCCTTACAATCCACGTCTGGCTGGGCTTAGTTGACAGCTCCTTGTGCATTCACTCAGACACACCCCAAACACAGGGTACTCAGCCTCACTTGCATACATCTGCATTTTGAATGGGTCTTCCTGGGCTGGGAGGGTGGAGGGCCTGCTCTCACACAAAGGACTGCCACACCCCCTACTGGGACCCTGGCAGACAGGATTGAACTAAAAGGGGACCTGGTGTACTTCTTAGCCACTCTTTGAAGTCTCCCCCACTTCAAAGGCACATTTGGGTATAAAACAGGACCTCTGCCCTACCTCATCAGACACTTGCTGGAGAAGAAACCTGAACCAGAACTTGCATCCTGTCAAGAAGAACTGCCTGGCTGTCTAAAGGACTCACCTGACTGCTTTCTACAAAGGACTGCCTTGCTGTTGCCCTGCTGCCTTGCTGAACTCTTGTGTGGCTGTGAAAGTGCTCTCCAAGGGCTTGGATAGAGCTTGCCTCCTGTTCCCTGAAGTCTCAGGACCAAAAAGACTTCTCTTTTTCACTTGGATGCTTCGTGCGCCGAAATGTTCGACACACAGCTTGTTCCGCAGCGAGAAAAATGGCACACACCGACGCTGATCGACGCCTTCGGGACGACCGGAACTTCGACGCACGGCCTCGCAAGGACAACGCTGCCCGACCTCCAGAGGAGAAATCGACACGACGCCTGCTGTGAGAGTGAAACTTCGACGCGCAGCCCCGCAGAACGACGCGCAGCCAGAAAACAAGCAGGAGAATCCATGCACAGACCCGGGACATCTGGTAATCCCCTCGATCCACAGAAAGAGACTGTCCGCGCGCCGGAAAACGACGCACGACTTCCCCGCGTGAAAAATAACGATGCAAGTCCGTGTGTGCTGGGGAGAAATCGACGCACACACCATTTTTCCATGGATGTCTTCTTCTGTGGCCCTCTGAGGAGATTTTCCACTCCAGACCAGGTACTTTGTGCTTGAAAGAGACGTTGGCCCTCATTACAACTTTGACGGGCGGCGGAGGCCGCCCGCCAAAGTTGCGCTGCAGGAATACCGCACCGCGGTCTGAAGACCGCGGCCGGCATTCCAAGTTTTCCCCTGGGATGGCGGGCGGCCGCCGAAAGGCCGCCCGCCAGCCCAGGGGAAAACGACCTTCCCACCATGAAGCCGGCTCGTAATCGAGCCGGCGGAGTGGGAAGGTGCGACGGGTGCTACTGCACCCGTCGCGTATTTCACTGTCTGCTATGCAGACAGTGAAATACAAGCGGGCCCTCTTACGGGGGCCCCTGCAGTGCCCATGCCATTGGCATGGGCACTGCAGGGGCCCCCAGGGGCCCCGCGACTCCCCCTCCCGCCATCCGGTTCCCGGCGGGAGAACCGCCAGGAACTGGATGGCAGGAGGGGGAGTCGGAATCCCCAAGCCGGCGCAGCAAGCTGCGCCGGCTTGGAGGATTCCTTGGGGGCAGCGGGAAACCGGCGGGAGACCGCCGGTTTCCCTTCTCTGACCGCGGCTAAGCCGCCGCGGTCAGAATGCCCCGTGGGGCACCGCCGGCCTGTCGGCGGTGCCACCGCGTCCCGCGGCCCTGGTAATGAGGGCCTTTGTTTGCTTTTTAAAGACTTAAGACACTTTGGGGGTTATTCTAACTTTGGAGGAGGTGTTAATCCGTCCCAAAAGTGACGGAAAAGTGACGGATTTACCACCAGCCGTATTACGAGTCCATTATATCCTATGGAACTCGTAATACGGCTGGTGGTATATCCGTCACTTTACCATCACTTTTGGGACGGATTAACACTCCTCCAAAGTTAGAATAACCCCCTTTATATCACTTTTCAGTGATATCTCAACAAATTCACATTGCAACTTTATTCGTTTTGACCTACAATTATCCTGATAAATATTATGGGCCTGATTACAACTTTGGAGGACGGTGTTGATCCGTCCCAAATGTGACGGATATACCACCTACCGTATTACGAGTCCATTATATCCTATGGAACTCATAATACGGTGGGCAGGATATCCGTCACATTTGGGACGGAATAACAAAGTCCTCCAAAGTTGTAATCAGGCCCTATATATTTTTCTAAACACTGTGTGGTGTATTTTTGTGGTGCTATATGGTGGTATTGTATGATTTATTGCACAAATACTTTACACATTGCCTTCTAAGTTAAGCCTGACTGCTCGTGCCAAGCTACCAGAGGGTGGGCACAGGATAATCTTGGATTGTGTGTGACTTACCCTGACTAGAGTGAGAGCTTTTGCTTGGTCAGAGGGTAACCTGACTGCCAACCAAAAAACCAATTTCTAACACTACCTATGTATAGCGTCACAATGGTAACTCCGAACATGGCCATGTAACATGTCTAAGATCATGGAATTGTCACCCCAATGCCATTCTGGCACTGGGGAGACAATTCCATGATCCGCCGAGTCTCTAGCACAGACCCGGGTACTGCCAAACTGCCTTTCCCGGGGTTTCACTGCAGCTGCTGCTGCTGCCAACCCCTCAGACAGGTTTCTGCCCGCCTGGGGTCCAGCCAGGCCTGGCCCAGGAAGGCAGAACAAAGGACTTCCTCAGAGAGAGGGTGTTACACCCTCTCCCTTTGGAAAAATGTGTCAGGGCTGGGGAGGAGTAGCCTCCCCCAGCCTCTGGAAATGCTTTGATGGGCACAGATGGTGCCCATTTCTGCATAAGCCAGTCTACACCGGTTCAGGGATCCCCCAGCCCTGCTCGGGCGAGAAACTGGATAAAGGAAAGGGGAGTGATCACTCCCCTGACCTGCACCACACAGGGGAGGTGCCCAGAGCTCCTCCAGCGTGCCCCAGACCTCTGCCATCTTTGATTCAGAGGTGTGCTGGCACACTGGAGTGCTCTGAGTGGCCAGGGCCAGCAGGTGACGTCAGAGACTCCTTCTGATAGGCTCTTACCTGTGTTACTAGCCTATCCTCCTTCCTAGGTAGCCAAACCTCCTTTTCTGGCTATTTATGGTCTCTGCTTTGGGGAATTCTTCAGATCCCGAATGCAAGAGCTCACCAGAGTTCCTCTGCATCTCCCTCTTCACCTTCTGCCAAAGGATCGACCGCTGACTGCTCAGGATGCCTGCAAAACCGCAACAAAGTAGCAAAGACGACTACTGCAACCTTGTATTGCTTCATCCTGCCGGCCTTCTCGCCTGTTTCCGGGTGGTGCATGCTCTGGGGGTAGCCTGCCTCCTTCTTGCACCAGGAGCTCTGAAGAAATCTCCAGTGGGTCGACGGAATCTTCCCCCTGCAACGGCAGGCAACAAAAGACTGCATCACCGGTCCTCCGGTCCTCTGGGTCCCCTCTCAGCACAATGAGCGTGGTCCTTGGAACTCAGCAACTCTGTCCAAGTCACTCCCACAGTCCAGTACTCTTCAGTCCAAGTTTGGTGGAGGTAAGTCCTTGCCTCCCCACGCTACACTGCATTGCTGGGTACCGTGTGATTTGCAGCTGCTCCGGCTCCTGTCCACTCTTCCAGGATTTCATTCGTGCACAGCCAAGCCTGGGTCCCCGACACTCTAACCTGCAGTGCACAACCTTCTGAGTTGTCCTCCGGCATCGTGGGACTCCTTTCTCTGACTTCGGGTGGACTCTGGTTCACTCCTCTTCTAAGTGCCTGTTCTGGTACTTCTGCAGGTGCTGCCTGCTTCTGTGAGGGCTCCCTGACTTGCTGGGCGCCCCCTCTGTCTCCTCATCCAAGTGGCGATATCCTGGTCCCTCCTGGGCCACAGCAGCATCCAAAAACCCTAACCGCAACCCTTGCAGCTAGCAAGGTTTGTTTGCGGTCTTTCTGCATGGGAACACTTCTGCAAGCTTCTTCACGACGTGGGACATCCATCCCCCTGCGTCAAAAAGTATAAATATGGCCCAAAGTACCTTTATTTTTAGTATATCTGTGTATTATGTTTTCTTATGATATTGTGCATATGACACCAGTGGTATAGTAGGAGCTTTGCATTTCTCCTAGTTCAGCATAAGCTGCTCTGCTATTGCTACCTTCTATCAGCCTAAGCTGCTAGAAACACCTCTTCTACACTAATAAGGGATAACTGGACCTGGTACAGAGTGTAAGTACCCCTTGGTACCCACTACAAGCCAGGCCAGCCTCCTACAGTAGAGTTACATGGATGTATGTCTAATATGACCACTAGGCCACATTTCTTGTACAATTGCATGCAAGACAGTACAGCAAGGCAGATTGGTGTGTTTTACTGAGTTAAAAGAAGAGTGCAGGAAAATGTGTAGGACATAACAAAATAACTTGACTTGGACACTGATGTGGTTTTAACTGATGTCTAGAGGGAATATTGCCACCGTGGTGACATGGAGCAATTGCCTCACCAGTGGTGTAGAAGCTAATGTGACATCAGTGTAGGCACAAACCAGAAAAATATATTATATGTAAAACGGTCTCCTTACCTGCACTCACCCTTTCAGGCAGGGCAGCCCAGAAAGCTGCCAAGCTGTGTTATGTGATGTGTCATTAAACAGATAGTCCTCCTTGTTCATATAGAGGTTGCGTGAACAATGTTAAGGTATTGTCATGTGAAAAGAAACAATAGTCTAACGTGGCCTAATCTACTTCTAGTAACATATGTTTCACATATCCATGTGTACCTGAAAGTTTAAACATTCAGTCTGAGAGACCAACAATACCTTCTACAGAGCAGCCTGTCCTTGATGACCAACTTGTTGAGGACACCATCCTGCCCCCCATGGATGATAACACCTTCCAACATCTCCTAGACTCTACTGATTCACCTCCTTCGGTTTTGGCAAGTCAAAATTAGGTTGCACAGTCTCCAGATGAACCACCAACCACAGGACTTGACCCTTCTTGCTGTACAGTCCCAGCTGAGGATTCAGAGGAGTTGCAAGTTGAATTTTAATGACAAGTGGTAGGAGCCCAGCAGAGAATGGCTGATGAGGTGCAGGCAGGGATGGAGACTACTGAGGACATCCTAGAAGGAGTCCATAAATGTCTGAGCCCTAATAATGGTATGTCTAAGGCATCTACACTTGGCTCCCCTGGATTGATGAGTCCCTTGCTGACATCGCTGCTGTCATGAGGCAGAGGGAACAGAATCACCCCTCTACTTCTGACACCAGAGAAATGTCCACACAACTGGGGGCCATCCTTATCATTATGGAATCCATGGCGTTCTAGTTGGACTCCTACATAACAACAATGGGTGAACTCAATCGCAACATTGTTGCTTTGTTGGAAAGCCACCAGATCCTTGTCAGGGATTTAGTGGCTGTCTTACTGGCACAGACAAATGCTGGTGAGTACAGGGGAGCCACAGCTTCTGCCTCTGTAGTGTGTGTGGGTCTCAGATGCTTCTCATACAAGCAAAACCACCTACAGGGGAGGCACAACACCCATCAGAGAGGAAGATATGGAGTTCCCCAGGTTCTGTTGGAGGTCCTCTAGATCACATTTGTCTGTGCCTCCGTGCCAGTTACCTAGTGGTCCTGTGTTTAACATTGTGCCATCTCCTTTGTCACCCAGGACTATACTCTTTGTGCACCTGTTGCTCTTATCCAATAGTGGACTTTGTAACAGCACTACCTGCCCTAATAGCAACTTGTACCTCTTCACTGAAATACTTCTCACCTCAACATGTCGCATGACATATCTTCCAAATGTTCTGTGTCTGGTCATCTAAACTTTCAATCAGTGTGGTGTTTCCCCCCAAAAACCTACAGTCTTTTATAAAAATAACTCTTAAACAACAATTCGTCCAAAATCACAAAAAGTATTGTTTGTGTTTTTGATGAAAGGACTACATATACCAGGGTGGTAATATACAATCAAAATCCACTTGTTTTCATCTCAAGAAGAGTGAACTAAAGTCACTTGTACATGCAGTCTTTGGATATACATCTACAAAGAGTACATCCATGGCAATGGAAAAATGAGGAATGTGTTGTCTCCCAATGGAACGCCAGATTGTGTCAATAAGCTGCAGTTACTTGAATGACACACAGTGAGAAACTCTTTCTAAACACAAATACATACCTGCTATAAATGGGATGTGTGAAGCATGTGCGGGCATAACAGAGTTCCACTCATCCATATATACCATCCACATGTTTCTAGCTCTGTGAACATGACAACGTGGTCCCCCTACTATGATAATCTCAATGCGCACACTGAAGAGATTCTACAGTAAATAAATGTGCAATGTTGTACTAATGATAGCCAGATAATCATGCCCATACTTGTTAAGAATTAGCATCATACCTGTGCCACACAAGGATGCACAAGGGCAATCTAATACCTTGAATGTCAGTTAGCAAGAAATGCAGGGGCCTCTTGTTGGGCCCTGTGTCAACTGATAAATGGTGACTAATGCTATACTGGGCTAACTAGGGTAAATGTGTCCCTCTGCCCCTGAGAGGCCTCATATTTGAGGAGTGTGCATGCAACCATCTATTGTATATTGTGCAAACATATTTTTCATAAGAGCCAGACCAGGGTACCAAAACCTATTCAACACTCCCATAGTGGAAGAGGACATGGGAGACTTATCGACATGAAACTTTGAAAGTAGCTAACCAAAGTGAGCTCCATAAAGTGCCACACTAAGCAAGTAGTCAATGCAAATGAAGATGGAGGTTCTCCAGGCAGGTGTTGATACATCCATATATTATAACCAAAACAATGACCCACTTGCACAATGGTGCAAGAGTGTGTGTTGTGGTGGCAGGCACCAGTGTGTAGCCAGGGATCTGTAAAGACAAAACTATACCAACCATACCTGCCCTATCACTTTCACGCAGCGTGCCACAGTAGGAGACTATTTGTGTTGTGCTGTATATAAAATCACCTGATGAGGCTCACTTACAGTGCCTAAAACCAGGATAAAGGGTCCATACTTGTGGTAGACTAGCACTTGCCCATATGCCTCTTACAAAACAACATATACTTTCAAAGCCTTGAGGTCAATGTCAATAGTTACATCATGTAGTCAATTCACTATACTCAACACTATCAGCTTTTAATTAAGAAATGATGACGAACTAAAACAACCTACACCTACCTAGTCTACACTAACTTAACACTACCTTACACTAGCTTAACTTATCGTAAACTACTTATATCTACCTAGCCTACATTAACTAACCTTAATACTAGCCTAAACCATATTAACTTATCTTTAACTATCCGAAGCACTATACAGAAATGACAAGTTAAACATTAACTCTCCACCTCCCTTAATACACATAGGGGGTTATTCTAACTTTGGAGGAGGTGTTAATCCGTCCCAAAAGTGACGGAAAAGTGACGGATTTACCACCAGCCGTATTACGAGTCCATTATATCCTATGGAACTCGTAATACGGCTGGTGGTATATCCGTCACTTTACCGTCACTTTTGGGACGGATTAACACTCCTCCAAAGTTAGAATAACCCCCATAGATTTGTACAATACAAAAAACAGCTACACCTAAACATATACTAACTATACACATAAATCTAAACAAATACATATGTTTGGTATTTTTTTAATAAAACACTAAACATCAACCCCCACGAACATAAAAACCTAAAAGCATTAAAACAGACTTAAAAACACCTACCTAATAAACAATCTATAAACTAACAACTAACTCCACTATGCCTATAATAAATTCTAATTAACACTATCCCTAAGAACTATAAAATACAAACAACATTTTTAAAAAGGAAGGGTAATGCCCAGAGGGAGAGTTTATACAAGTGCAGAAACTTGCACCATGGCATCCTGAATGTTCAGCATATGTTTAGGTGTGCTCGCCTGCTCCTGCTGGATGTCATCCATTCTCTTGTGGATTTTTGTTAGTTGCCTGAGGATAAAGTATTTAAATATAGATTCCCCTGGGCCTTTTTGGCCTTCTGGCCCGTGCAGTTGGCAGCTGGGAGGCGGCAGATGTTCCTAGGGGGGCTGCTGCTACTGTTGGACACTTGTTGTAGGTTTGGAAACGCGGACGCTGCATTGCATTTTCAGATTGACTGTGGTACTTCAAGTGCCCCATTGTCTTGGCCCTTCATTAAAGTTTACTTATCTTCCTAAAGGTCTTTGAGATGTGCCTGATGTGGCGGTAGTAACCCTTTCGCAACTCAACAGATTTAGCTTTGTCAGCTGTCATGTTAGCTAGGAAGGTAAAGTTAAATAATCTAAGCTCGAGCTGTAAATACACATGATATATGTGAAATAGGCTGACATTGTTATACAATTATAAATGGCTGTCCAGACCAACTCCAAAATTTGAGATAGAGAAATGGGCACTATACTTTCAGTACAAAGACATCTCCTACTTTAACAAGGCAAACTGAGTCAAGTGAGGTCAGTGTAGGTGCACAATATGGAAATGTAGTCACAATATGATAACAACCATATCATGCAAAACAAGGAGTCACACTCATGATGATGTGTTTATTTGAAATTGGACATATGGTCCACAAATTTAAACTTTGGGTGTTTGGTGTTGCATCATGCAATTGGGCTGAAAATTGCTCCTCAACATACATAAGGGTTGATAAAGTAAGACAGTCAGGATAGTGTGCCTCTGTATTTCATAATTCATCTGGAGTAACACAAAGCAGCACACATTGCTGACTTAACTTACTCACTGTCAAGTAGCCAAAACATGGATGGGGGTTGTTATTTATCTCCTGCAAAACATTACTGGATTACATTTACCAAGTTAGCCTCAGTCAAATGCACTGAAATCCGACATATAGCTTCTGGTATACACTTGTAGCAAAACCATGTTGAACTTCACTTAAACTTGTTTCTGTACACTCACTCTCCCAGGGCTGCATTTGTTTGCGCACTGTGAAGAAGTCACCCTTTTAGCATGTTCACCCCAATATTTCTGATTGATACTGATGGTAACTGGCCCTGACTGTGCCCTAGGCTCTGCTTATCAGGCCCAGGGCCAGTGCTCTGAATAAAAAGTATGTGGTCAAATGATAATGTTATAATTCCAATTGGCAATGACAGACCCGGTAAGCCCCTAATAGATAATAGGATAAGGGGGATTCAAACTACCTATAAGTCCCTAGAATATAATAGGTTTGGAAGTTTAGCAGCCCAGTCTAATTCTTGAACTGGAGTATGCACTTCTGTGTGCCTGTTGTACTTTTTAAATGCAGCCCTGCTTTGCAGACTGTCTTTAAAAAGTATAGTTATGCAAATTTGACTTTGGAATTAAAGGTACTTCCAAAGTATTAATCTACCTTATTGTTAGATATTTGTCACCCCAAGGTCGCCCCTAGATGCCTCAGGGGTGGGGAGGCATGTAACTATAAGCAAAATATGTTTTATATGCTCTGGTGAGGGAAAACTGAACCTTTTTATTTTCCCCCATTGTAGAAAGTCAGCTCCATAGGCTATAATGCAAATATGTTTCATAAGCCTAAGTATGGCTAGGAAAAATATAAAAATGTCATACACACCCTCAAATGAATGGTAATGATAAATGCAACAATTTACTCAAATGAAGGGTAATGATAATTGGACCAATTCTTAACTTTATCATACCTATTACAGAAAAGAAGTTATAAGACTTTCTTTACTGTAAGCCAAATTCCAGCCTGCTAGTGGTCTCTCTTGATTGGTCAGCTCTAATAGGATTAGCCAGGCTGCTTTGATTAGGTGATAAGTGTCTTGCTCTGAGGAGAGATTATCTAATGGGGGTGGTAGGCAGATAGTGAACCGGGGAAGGAAGGGGGCTGGTTGAAGCAAGCTGAGGCTTCAAAAGGGTACCAGTCAGAAAGTAATGGAACCAGGCCTGTCCTCTCACCCCTGGCTTAATAAGGCTTAAGAAAGGAATTTGCAGAGGATGAGCTGAAGGAAATGAGCTACCCCTGGGGTTTGGTTTAGCCAGGTCTTGCTCCTCTAGAGAGGAATCCACCACCCTGGAATGTGGAAGTGCAGTGCTGCATGGGACAAGAAGATGCCATATTTTGGAGGAAGTTGTCGTAACTCTGGGTGGCATCCTGCAGCTCATTGGACATGAGTGCCTACTGACTGAATAAAAGTGGCTGCTCAGCATTGGAATTCAGATCAGCTGCCTGAAACCACAAGAAGAAGGCCTGCCCTGCTGAAACCCTGGTTTGCAACCCAGAAGCCTGCACATTTAAGGATTGCCTGATGCACACTGAAAGCACAGCCCAGAAACGGGGAGCAAGATGGCGGCCGCGTAACGCAGCCGCGAAGCGTCTGCTCCGACCAAGGAACCCTTCCAGTGTTGCGGCAGCTCTCCCGCGGGTCGGAGCTTCCTTCGGCAGTCGCGCTTAGAGGAAAACAATGTAGCGGCATTTTAGCAACATTGTGCGTTGCTTCACCTGCTCCCTCTTTTCTTGGGGATGACTGTCCCAGGACTCTCAGGAGGGGCGGGAAATATTGCGGGTGACATTGCTTTTTGAAGGACTGCTTCTCATGTGAGGATTGTTCAAGGCTACTTGGCTCTTGGTTTCTTGGTTTCTGCGGGGCCTTTTTTTCCCCTGGGAGAAGTAAAACTACGTGGATTTTCTGACGGAGGCCAAAAGGATTGCAAAGTGTTTTCCCGGGATGCGGTCTGGACTGCTCCTGCTCCTACCTGAAGACAACTACAGGTCTGTGCTCACGGGCCCCAATTGGGGGCAATTTTCGACGTGGACTCAAAAAACGGTCAGAGTTTCTTTATTTTATTACAAGTATTTGACACTGGGCGTATATTATAATAACGCATTTTGCATTAAAAAGCAAAAAAAAAAGGTAAAAATGGCACCTAAGGGAGTGAAAAATGTGACTCTGTCTGGACGAGGCAAGCCGGTAAGAGCAAGCCTGTCGGCACGGCAGGGGGGGGGTACGGATATAAAACAAGGCTTAGGTGAGAAGGTTGTCTCCAAAAACAAGAGTGCTTCACTGGACAGGTATTTTGAGAAAGGGAAGGACATACTGGTGGGGGGCATAGATACCCCCCCCCGCCGCTGTGGAGGAGGCTGATCCTCTAGTAAACGAAGAGATGACGGCTATAGATGTGCCCCCCCCGCATGAAGGTGGGCAGAGTGATGCTGAAGATGTGGCAACTTTACAAAAACAAGCTACCGGGAGTCAGATGGAGCAGAGGGAGCAGAGGGAGGGCGCACAAGGCGCTAGGTCATTATTACAGGTGGAGCGGAGGCCAGTGGAATTACGCGATAATGAGACAGTACAAGGAGACAAGTTTTTCTCACTATCAGATCATTCAAGTTGGTCAAGCAACGAGCAGCTGGATTTGGAGGCGGATAAAACTTCTTCTGAATTCGAATCTGAGGTGTCCTCTTTGGCACTGGGAAAGGAATTACAGGAGAGTGGCAGGAGTGCCACTGTCAGGAAAAAACAGAGGAAGAGAAGTGAGCAAGTAGGACCTAATAAGCACTCCACTAACCCATTGGACACTAAGGGTCTTCAGGGGCTTCAGTGGGAGTATTCCAAGGATGATTTAACTCTATTTGATAATGGTGAAAAACAGCCTAATCCTGTGTCACTGGAAACCATATATCAAAGCATTATGGAACATCGAGAGGAATCTAAATTAGAGAGCCGTAGGACTCAAATGGCTTGCCGCAAGATGCAAATCCAAATTCGTCGAGTAGCTAAGACATGTTCAGAGTTTACTACACGGATGGAAGAAGCAGAGACCCGGATCTCGCGTCTGGAGGATGAGGCTGGAGCTCGCCAGTCATCTCGAGAAATGATGGAGAAACAACTTGAGGACACTCAGTGGAAATTGACAGATTTAGAGGACAGAATGAGGAGGAATAATCTGCGCGTCCTGGGTGTACCAGAAGGACTTGAAGGATCAGATATACATAGCTTTATGGTCGCACTTCTTAAGGAAGCTTTTCCGGACTTACACCAGTGGGACTGGGACAAAGAGGTTCAAAGAGCCCATCGATTTCCTTTTAGTAAAATAGGACCAAACTCAAAAGGAGGAAGTGGTAGACCTAGAGCAATATTAATCTCTTTGCTTAATTATCAGGCAAGGCAGGCTATATACGACCGAGCTCGACCCAATGCTAGAAGTAAGGCTAAGGGATGTGAGTTTTTTGTGAGACCAGACTATTGCCATATTACTGTTGAAAAAAGGTGGAGGCTCTGGCAGTTAATTCAGCCACTTCAAAGTAAGGGGGCACAGGTTTTTTTATTAAATCCGGCTAAACTGAAAGTAGTAATGGATAATAGGACTTACTTCTTCACGACAGAGGAGAAAGCAAGGGCTTTTTTGGGTGGACTTAACGGTCCGGTTCCCTAAGATAGATTTTCTGGATTGGGACATAGGGGTGGGGGTAAAGTAGAGAGGGTTAGGAGTTAAGCCCTGAGAATTCGAGCCGGGGGTAAGATATTGTTTTGGCTGAAACAGGGTTAGATAGAGAGAGATAAAGACAAAGAAAGGGAGAAAAGGTAAAAGAAAAAAAGAAAAAGAAAATCATGCACTGGGTAGGGATGGTCGGAGCGGAAGCTTTACCATCATTAGGGACAGTGAGATCCCATACTCTCCATAAATTGGGTGTAAGGGTAGGGGTAAGGGGTGTAGGGGGGTGGGGGGGTGGTTGGTAGCAGGGTTGGGGTATAAGGGGTGGGAGGATGGGAGAGGGGGGGAGAGGGGGGAGAGGGGTGGTGGGGAGAGGGGGGGGCACTAATATAGGTAGAAATGTTCAGAACAATTTAATGAAGACATATCAAAAGAAGAGGATGTATAGGATTCAATATCAACAAGTTGGTTTCTTTAAGGGAGAAAGTATTGACGTGAGTTTGGTACATCAAACTGAGTGATATGGCAAATAGATTAAGGATTTGTACACTGAATATTTGCGGTCTAAATAGCCCCCAGAAAAGGAAAAGAGTGGCAGCTGGTCTTAAACTAATTAAATCAGATTTATATTGCTTGCAGGAAACACACATTGCATGGAGTAAGCGAGAGCTCATACGAGAGCTTGGGTTGACGCCTCTTGTTTGTACCAGACAGGAGGTTTCGACACGTGGGGTGACGATACTTGCCAGAAATAACAATGTACAAGTTTGTAGATCTCGAGCAAGTAACGATGGGCGGTGGGCTCTCTTAGAATTATCCGTGAATACATTTAAATTTACCCTCTGCACTATATATGGATCAGTTTTGGACGAGGCTGAGCCTCTGGATACGTTGAATATGGAACTAGTTGGATGGCCCTTACCAATAATTATTTGTGGCGACTTAAATATTCATTTAGAGGTAGGTAGCAGGAGCATGGACACCCAGAGTTTATATCAGGGACGAAAGCCTAAAGTATGGAAAGCTCTAAGGAGGTTAGTAAGGGAACATGGGTTGAGAGATGTCTGGGAAAATATTAAAACTGTAGATCCAGGGTATACCTATTACTCGTTCCCACATGCTAAATTGGCAAGGTTGGATTATTTTTTCGTATCACAAAACTTAATCCATGGGGCTGAAATAGAATGCAAACCCAGATTCTTATCAGATCATAATCCATTAATATTGTCCATAACAATTAAGGGACCATCTAATCCGCGTCGTGTATGGACATTTGATAGGAAATTGTTGGTTGACCCAGGATATATATCCCATATGAAAGAGTGGATTCACCACTTTTTTGATATCAATAGGAATACGGCAGACCCGGGGATGGTATGGGATTCATTTAAAGCTGCAGTGAGAGGTGAAACTCTTAGCTATAGTTTGGGAATACAGAAAATTAGGGGGAAGGAAATAGTAGAACTTCAAGAAAGATTAATAACAAAAGAGAGGGAGTTAGCTAGTAAAATTACTAGTAGAGAAGACATTACTCTCACTCAGACCCAAATGGTGATTCTTAAGGCTAAAATAAATGCTTACTTGAATAAAACAGTGGCAGCCGTCTATCAAAGTCACCGATTGGAGTGTTATGAATATGGTGAATCCACAGGAAAAGTCTTAGCTAGACGGGTCAGACAAAAGGCAGTTAAACAGAATGTTTTGAATATAATTGATGGTAATGGGCGGAAACATACAGAGTTAGAAGGAATTCTAGAGGTTTTTAAGGGTTACTATCAGGAGCTGTATAGTGAAGATATAGTGTATTCTGAACAGCTACAAAAAAAGGTTAGTGAATTTCTGGGGGGATTAAAGAGTACAAGGCTCTCTTCTGAGGAACAAATTACATTAGATGCACCAATTCGTATTGATGAGATAATTGAGGCAGTAAGCTCCCTGGCAACAGGGAAAGCTGCTGGACCGGATGCAATACCACTTGAATTTTACAAGACCTTCCTGATAGACATTAAAAAGGATATGCATAGCATTTTTTGTATAGCGCAGGCAGGTCAGGCACCCTTATCGTGGGAATGTGCAAGTATCATAGTGCTAAAAAAAAAGGATAAATCAACAGAGTTCCCCAGTTCATACAGACCCATATCTTTGTTAAACGTAGATGGAAAGATTTATGCAAAGATTTTGGCCAGTAGATTGGCAAATGTGATAGTCAGGCTGGTTAGAAAACAACAACATGGGTTTATTCCGGGTAGAGATACAATAGATCATATAAGAAGAATAATAGCCATGTTTGATCTTGCAGAACTATATCAAACAAATTTAGGATTATTACTTTTGGATGCCGAGAAGGCATTCGATCGTGTATCGTGGAAGTTTCTATGGGAAGTCATGCGCTGGAAAGGTATAGGGAGTGGATATATTACAGCTATAAAAACTCTATATGTAGCCCCAAAAGCTAGAATTTGCATTGCTGGTTTGGAATCAGATACTATCTTAATCTCTAGGGGGACTAGACAAGGGTGTCCATGTTCCCCCTTGCTCTTTGCTCTATATATTGATTCTTTCTTGCTGAGATTAGAAGAATGCAAAAATATTCAACCTCTATTATATCATGGAGAAACATATAAGGTGTTTGCATATGCTGATGATGTAGCTATAGTGACAAGCAATACGGAGGAAGCTATTGGGGCAATAGAAATAGAGGCAAGAGAGTTCGGAAAATACTCCGGATATAAGCTGAACTCAGATAAAACACAAATAGTATGTTCTGGGCACGTTTCACTAGTAGATAGACGATTGGTATCTGAAGCAGTGTATTTGGGGGTGAAGATTACATCAGTGGTTAATCGGTTGGTGGAAATTAATTTTATCCCATTATTAAATAGAATAAAGAGGGATTTAGACCGAATGCATAATTTGCACTTATCGCTAGAGGGTCGCTGCAATGTATTGAAAATGATGGTTCTGCCAAAAATCCTATATTTATTTCGGGCTATTCCCCTTGAGGTTGATAAAAAATGGCTTAAAAGATTGGAAAAGATGGGGAATAATTTTTTATGGGGGTATGCTAAAACGAGAAGGGCAATGAAGTATATGACACTTCCCAAAGATCGAGGCGGGTGGTCAGTCCCTAATTTTACACTGTATTACTACGCCTGTTGCCTTCAACATATGGATGAACTTATAAGGGGAAGTTTTAAGGGTAATGAAGAAGTAAAATCAACCCCTATTTATACTATGATGGCGGGTGGGGAGGCAAGTGGTTGGTTATCAAAATTTGAGGAACCAAGTTACTTTAAAAAAGTAAGATTTAAGCCTTTTTTGTCCGCCTTCAAGGTTTGGGCTCAGATAAAACGGAGTATGGGACAGGGAAAGATTACGGCTTATACACCAGTGAAATTTTCAGCTATCCCAAATCATATCTTTAGGGATCCCATACTAGATTTTTGGCGTTCTAGGGGAATAAATAAAGTCGGAGACTTGTATTGTAAATCCGGTTATAAATCATTTACGGATCTGCAGTCTCAATTCGGCTTACCTAAGACCCATTTTTTAAAATTTTTGCAAATACGAAATTTTTTACAGTCTCAGAAGTGCGTTACAGTACAGTTGTCGGAGATCCCGGTAGTTGAGGCTGTTAAAAATGGGGCAAAGATTGGCAAGTTATATAAGTTACTAACAGAGCTACAAGTAGATGATATGGCACAACAGAATGAGAGATGGATTGCACGATTTGGGGTGGCTGGAGAGTGGGTGGACCAATCCTTAGCCATGGCTGAGACAACATTTCTATCAGCTAATTTGAAAACCCAGCATTACAAAACACTGATGGACTTATATTATACTCCAGCAAAACTGAAAAAGTGGGGGATATCCTCTGGAAGCTGCAATCGATGTGGGGAAGTTGAAGCTGAGATAATGCATATGTTCTTTGTATGCCCAATGTTGCAGGGAATATTAAATGAGATAGAGGTATTCCTTAAGAAGATCACGCATTGCAATATTCAGGTTACTGTTATGCTGGTAGTATTGGGAGTCGTGGACTCACCTGAAAGTACGGAACCTGCACTGTATAAAATAAGGCGATTTTTATTTTTGTCCATGGCAATATACCGCTTATGTATTGCTACAGATTGGCTCAAAAAAGAACCCCCCACGTTTGAGAATTGGCGCTCTAGATTACTTACCATCTATAATACTGAATTAAGTCTTTATAAGTTAAAGGGTCATAAGAAGAGACATAGAGGAGAACGAATGTGGGCACCACTGACTAGATGGTTGGAATATCAAGACACAGTTTAAAAAAAAAAAAAAAAAAAAAATGCTAATTGTTTCGATATGTGATATATATAACTGAGGTTTTTTTTAAAGGTCTTCTTTCTCCCGTTGTTTTGTTTACTTTACTTTCTTCGCACGGATATATTATGTCTTCTTCTTTTTTTTCTCATGTAACCCCCTCCCTCCGACATATTAAAATAAAATAAAATTTAAAAAAAAAAAAAAAAAAAAAAAAAGAAAGCACAGCCCAAATGACTTTGCCTTTCTTCAAAAAGGACTCAGGAGTGGCCACACTGAAGCAACAGGTTAAAAGAGCTTCCCTGCACCAACTTCCACAAAGGTCCCCAGTCTGGAATGCATCCAGTGGACTTGCAAGTGTTTGGTCAGGTCATTGTGGGAACTGTAGTCCCAAGAACCAACTCAGAGATTCTGAATCCTTGGATTGGGATTGTGGACTACTTTCCTGCATCAAGAAACTCTTCTGGAAGTAAGTGTAAAGTGTTACATTGCAGGCAGATGAAACTCTTGACTGTGTCCTGGTCCAGTGCAACTATCCTTCAAAGCACTATTTGCTTCCAAGTGCTAGTTACTTTTAATCTTTAAAACGTTATATCACTGGTTCCCTATATTGGAATTTTGTCATTTTGGTGTCATTTTAAAGATACAAATATTTACTATTTATATAAATTGGTGTAGGATTTTTATTGTGTGTTGTGTCTTGCCTATTTACTGTATTGGTGTATTTAAATGCTTTACATACCTGTCTCCTGAGTAAAGTCTGACTGCTCGTTGTCAAGCTGCCAGGTCTTGAGCCAGGGGCAACTTTGTGGGACCTTGACTGGGCACAACCCTGTTTTGGGGGTGTATTGCTACTGGTAGGTGTGTACTTACCCATACCAATATCCAGCCTCTAACACCCACATTTTGAATAAACAATGCATTTCAGTAGTGTGTGTATGCATGCTGAAGTACTCATCTATGCAAGAACTTTGTGGCATATAATAGAAGGATACTTGCACCAAGTTGCTGGTTGACTAAGTTGGTGCTAGCCAGTTTACCGTAGCCCACCTGTATGTGCATTCCTGCGTGTGAACTTTTACACAGTGCATCAACATTACTGTATAACTTGTATTGTGTGAATACCTTCCAAACATGGAAAATAAGGCATTTCCAGAACAAGAGTTTGGCATTTCAGTGCCAACTCATGTGCAGACAAGTGCATTTGTCCAGCTAGACTAAATCCATGCATTGAGACCTACAGACACCCCATAGGTTTTCCAGCAAGTGCAATAGCACAATGTGCTTTAACAAATACACATTGCACAGAGATCTGAAGGCTGACATCCAGTTGAGGCATGCAAAACAATATGACCAGAACTCTGCTATGTGTACATCCATGCTCAGAATGTGCATCAGCCACTCATTCTGGCAATGATTTGGACACCACCATGGTTACTTAGAGTAGCATGCCTACAACCCTACATCCTCCAGGGCATCAGTGTAAATGTTCTTCTGTCACACCATTTCACATAGTGATGACATGGCCTATTCTGAGGGATGCTCAAGTACCCGTGAGGATGGACTGCAACAGATTTTTAAGTTTTTAAAGAGCGTAGGATAATGTACTAACACACATACAGAAACACATGTTGTCATGTTTTTTGTTCCCTGCCATGGATTAAATCCATGATTTACAAACACTTACCCATATAACAACATTTACAGCATCTATCATAGTCACAATGGAGAGATTGAGATGGCTACCCTGCTGACACAGTCCTACATGATTTTACAATGTGGCTTTTGATTTGACACACAGCTACAGGGACAGGTATGTGACTACAAACATTTTCAGTGTTCCACACCAGGTATATTTAGCCATACCTATGGTCAGTCACATTGAAATTATATTGCCGACAAGGTCAAATGAATGCAGCATGTATGAGCATTGTATGCTGCATGATTAAGGGGTATATGGGGCATACTGACACACATTTTGTATTACTCTAATTTCGTTATACCTTCCTGTTCACACTTGGTAACTGTGTCTCTGTATTATTGTTCCACATCATCGGCACATGTGTCATACACAAATCCAGGCATAAGCAACATAAACCTGCCCGGATAAGCTTATAAACCTTCATTTAACTTTGCAGCTACATCTGCTTAAACATGATTTCTTATGTTTGCACCATTAGTGATACGACCATATTTGTTTGTGTTGAACACCTGCAGATTATGCACCAGATGATGGTTCCTCTGAAAAAGCATCAACATTATAGATATGCTAACATCACCACAAATGTAAACATGATTATGTTCTGTGGGCCTGCTTATATTGCCCAAACACTCACAATGACATGCCTCCTGATTCATTCTGAATAAATCTGTGGCTGAATTCATTTGTGTTGGCACACTGACTATAAATTGTTTGCAGGTGATTGATACCTCCCAAAACACATCAAAATTAAAAAATCAAATAGGTCACACACAGACCTCAAAAAGCTACACCCATGTACTTATTACACTTACTAGTTGCATTGGGGTACCGGAAGCTGTCGACCTCACCCTGGTTGTATGGGAGATATCCACTTAAAAGACAAAGATTAGGACATTGCACTGTAAATAGTGCAGTTACACACAGTCAAAATTCAATATTAAATAGTATGTCATCCCTGTATTTAAGATACATTCAACATTCTTGACACACATATGTATACGTTGTATGAATACGGGATGCAGCAAGTCAGTTTACACGCTGGATGTTAAAAGTAAGAGGTATCTATCATCACATGCCTGAAGCACGCCTCAGACATGTAATGTTTTTATTACGCTGGTAAGCATCATGTCAAGCCCCCATGTACCATGACACATGGGTGACAACATTGGCCCTAGGCAGAATGAAGTAGTGCTGTTATGGAAAAGGACAGGTATACACCGCATTAGACATTGTAACAGCCATATCAGAGATTTCATGGAATGGTACACAGAGTGCTGACTAGGAGCATGTATGCTACCTTGCAACTCGGTGCAAGGCTGGATGCCTGGTAAGCAGTTTTGTTTTGTGTTGTCCTCAAAGGCCCAGATTCCTACACATTTATGTTTGTCTGAGGCATATTAATCTGTGTACATGTGCTACACAAAGTAGAACACATGAAACATTTAACATAAATGGATATTTAACATATTTCCTGCTTAGCCATCAACTGTGGAGCTCCCACATTTTCGGACCATTCCCTAGTCATTCACGTATGTTTAATATGGGAATGCTCATAATTCCATGCATGTTCATTGTATTCAACCACTCACAACCCATTGGTCAGCCCATTGTAAAAGGGTATAGCAACACAGCTACGGGCTCTGCATTGCTTTATGTTGGCTTAATGTAGCCCCTCTGAGGCACACAAATTGCCCTTAGGTAGCTTCGAAATGTTCAATGTATTTCCTTAGCATTGCACATATTGCACATTACATGATGCAATGTGAAACTGCAACAATTCAAATTATGTCCCTTAAATGTTTACATTTTGCATGACCGCTATAGCTGCATTACTACGTGCACATGGTACATACACACATACCTACTGGGTCTCCGATCTTATGTCCAAGAATGGCAAAAAGCAGCCTCCTGTGCACCTACTTCAGGCCATCATTGTTTGATTTGGCTGACGGTCCAATTCACTACAAAGTACTTGTTTTGATGCCAGTGCACACGCCCCCACCTGCCCTTCCTGTCTTTAGGTGGGTGCCCCTGGCTGACCCTACCCCCAGAGGCCAGCTTCCAGAGCAGGTAATGGACCATGAGCAATAGGAGGCCACCCAACTCTCACTCAGAAGATTTTTTACCCATATCCCTTCAAAACATGTCCCTACCCCTCCCTGACATGCAACACCCTAAAGAAGCATCCCTTAAACCTATAAGTACTTCAAATTTATAAAACCCCTAAAAAGACGTACACCCAACCATACAAAGACAAATATTTATACAATACAACCAGATACAAAAGGTATAAAAATCACGCAAGACAGGGACAGATCAGATACCAACAGGACCAAAAAGTACTCCAAACCACCAGGCCCTCTCCAAAACACCTCCAACACCCAGCACAAAATAACAGACTGTAAGAGAAAGTGAAACCAACTTGCACATTCCTAGTATGCAGCCTGACACACTCAGTGCATTATTTCATGGTTGTGTCCTGCACGTTACTGACAATTGCGGCAATATTTCTGACACATTGCTCTGAAAATTGGCATTGTGTGATGGATACACTGCTCAGTAGCACTTCTCCAGTACAGTTAGTTTCACGCAATGGTGGTGATGCATGGATTCAGACCTGTGCAACGTGGGTGATGCTTGCCAAAGTGTTTTGGGATGTTCAGGTTTTTATACCACAGCCAATGCATCATTTGCTATGCCTTTTTTGCAGATGCACAGCAATTCTGGCGTTTTTCAGGCTTTGCGTTGCACTTCCCGGAGATGTGTGACGCAGTGGTAAACCCATAAATACAACTGCTTTACATTTGCATCTGACTTTGCAGGAGAACCCCCACATTGCATATATCAAAAGTTGTGTGAAGCAGCTGCTTTCAGTGCAGCTTTTGCCCCATGCAACACTTGAAAAACTACACATTTTTGCTAATGCATCCTTTTATAAATATGACTTTAGGCTTGTGCCACCACTGGGTCACAATTTGCAGCGCAATACCAGTGCAAGCCTTGCATAAATATGCCTCTAGATGATTCTCTATAGCTTTAATATCTGGAAGGAGCAAGTTCCACTATTTGGTAGTGAGCAACGAGAAGTTTCTGCCTCCTCATGTACTTCTTATACCTCTTGGCACCACTACATCATTGCTAATTAATGATCTGAGCTGCCTTCTAGTAATATATAATTCAAAAATGTTATGTATTGATTTCAGACCGATCTCCTTCAGAGTCTTATGTGTCATGCACAGCACCTTAAACATTGAGGGACTCATTCAACGGATTGTCATTCAATGCAGCGCAGCATCACCTTGCTGAACTGCACTGCGTGACAGAAATGCACTGTATTTTAGGCACCATCCTGCACAAAAACAATCCTGAGAGGTATATTCTGATTTCTATGTGTGTTGCCGAATAAAGAAAGAGTAAGAAACAATGAGAAATAGAGATATTTCCCCACACCTCCCCTAGGAAGGAGTAAGATGTTGGTGTATTCCTTGGTTTACAGGATTTTGTAAATCTGGGAATGCATCAAAAACCATGGGAGTTGCATGGGAACACTCACAGAATGCCTTCCCAGTGTAGAATAACCCAACACAGCAATTTGCACTGTGTTACTCTATATGTTTGGAGTCATTCAAATCCACACAAAGTGGCTTTGCGTGGCTTCAGAATTCTGAATGAAGGTTTGTGTCACTCTTGCATCATGTTGCATGGTGGAAAAGTGACGCAAATCAGTTCATAAACGAGCACCTGATTGTTTACCAACTGGCAGACAGTAGAGACTCTTCGGCCACCACCACCCCTGCGATGAACTGATGCATAGGTTTCCCCAGAAGTCATCAATCAAGAGGCTGCATTCTGTGGTACTTGCAATCTTGAGCATAACAATTAAGTAGTTCTCAAATATAGGGCTTTTCAGTAGTCCAAACGAGAAGCTAGCAATGGTTGAATGACTGTTTAGCCTAATGAAGAGTGATGCACAAGATTTTTCTTAGAAACCCAGGCCCATATTTATACTTTTTGACGCTAAACTGCGCTAACGCAGTTTAGCGTCAAAAAATTTTGCGCCGTCTAACGCCATTCTGAAGCGCCATGCGGGCGCCGTATTTATGGAATGGCGTTAGCCGGCGCAAGCAGACGGGCGCTGCCTGGTTTGCGTGGAAAAAAACCACGTACACCAGACAGCGCCGGCGTAGGGGGAAAATGGCGTATGGGCGTCTTAAAATGGGGCAAGTCAGGTTACGTCGAAAAAATCGTCGTAACCCGACTTGCGCCATTTTTTTTCGACGCCCATCCCCCATCAACATGACTCCTATCATTGTAAAGATAGGAGTCATGCCCCCTTGCCCAATGGCCATGCCCAGGGGACTTCTGTCCCCTGGGCATGGTCATTGGGCATAGTGGCATGTAGGGGGGCACAAATCAGGCCCCCCTATGCCACAAAAAAAAAAAAAAAAAAACTTACCTGAACTTACCTTAATGTCCATGGGATGGGTCCCTCCATCCTTGGGTGTCCTCCTGGGGTGGCCAAGGGTGGCAGGGGGGGTCCCTGGGGGCAGGGGAGGGCACTCTGGGCTCATTTTGAGCCCACTTGTCCCTTAACGCCATGCCTGACCCAGGCGTTAAAAAGCGGCGCAAATGCGCCGTTTTTGGCCACGCCCACTCCCGGGCGTCATTTTTGCCCGGGAGTATAAATACCACGTAAAGGCCTGGGAGTCATTTTTTAAGACGGGAACGCCTCCCTTGCATATCATTAACGCAAGGAAGGGGTTCACGCTAAAAAATGATGCACACTCCGGGCACTTTGGCGCCCGAAGCGTCTAACGCCATAGTATAAATATGGCGTTAGTTGGCGTTAGTTTAGCGTCGAATTTGCGTCGAAAAAAACGACGCAAATTCGGCGCAACCAGAGTATAAATACGGCCCCCAGTAATGCAAAAACAAGATTTGGACACTTGATTGTTCTGTGCAGCAGGCAACAAGTTCAAATATTACATCCAAATTTGTTGCAGAGTCCACTGGTAGGGGCACAGTTTCCTGTTCAGCAGGCCACTTCTGATTTAACCAGATATTTGAAGGGGAACCAAATGGCAAGATCACCATCTTTTCCCCATTTAATTTTAGACTACTGGGGACAAATTTATCCAAGGGTTGTGTGGATTTTGCACCATGCAACAGGGTGCAAAAGTGATGCAACCCTTAAAATGTGATTTACCAAGCCATATAAAGGCACCTTGCATGGCCCTGAGTGGCTTGATTAATCCAGAATAATGCAACACAGTGCAAATCACTGCCTTGCGTTACTCTTCCCCAGGGAGGCGTCCCATGGATGGTGCATGAGTGTTCCCACCCAACACCCATGAATTTTGATGCATTCCCAGATTTACCATAGGTGGTAGTCCTTGAAATGCACCAAAACTGCTATTCCTCCCCAGGTGAGGCATAACAGAAAGAAATGTGTTTCTTTCTATTTGTGCTGCATTCTGCCTCAGGGGATTGTTTTTTTGCAAGAAAGAGCCCATTCATGCACAAAACATTGTGCACCAGCTCTGGGAAAAGGGAGGAATGCACTGAATAATGATAGATACAGTGCATTCCTGCTGTTTCCCTGTCACACAGTGCAGCACAGCGAGGTGACTTGCTGCGCTGCATCACATCTTCATGCATTTACCCTTCAGTCTTTTTCCAGCTAGCTACATCCCTCATGCAGTTTCGATATTTTTCTGTAACAAAAGCTAGAGGATGTTTGGTGATGTTAATCACAATTTGGTTATCATCAGCATAGGAACACACCCAAAGCTGTAGGAGCACCGTAGGAGCACACTAACATGACAAGCAGAATCATGTACAGATTGAAAAGCATTGGAATGAGTGTATAGCCCTGGGGATGCCCGAGGCTTGCAAATAGCTCACATAAACGGTTACATGCACAGTTTGCATTCTTCCTGGTAGAAAGGTAAGGATCTTATATTTTATGCCCATCTTAGAAAGTTGAGCCCCTAGCACAGGGTGTGCCACAACGTCAAATGCTTCAGACTGATCCAATATTACCAGGGCAGCTCCATCTCCAAGATCTAGAATGTTTCCATGCGCATCATCAGCACTGACGTGTGGTTATCATTAACTATAGATAGTTTTTGATTAGGTGTTTTTCCCAAACCTTTAGCCGGCACTGGAAAAAGTGAAACAGGTTTGTAGTATTTCCAGTCCTTGGCATCACCATTAGGTTTTTTAGGAGAGGAATGATTGTAGCTTCTACAATTGTGGGACAACGACAGACTCGATGGCAGAATTGTATCGCAGAGTGTGGTTTTTAGTGACACTGCCTACAGTGAAATAAATACATCGTGTTTTGGGGTAGGGATCAGGTAGAGCACCTGATTTGGATGACCCCCACAGTTTGCTGATCAGCAAACTCCATGAAATCGGCTTACACTCATACACCCTTTTGTGGTTGAGCACTTTCCTACAGAATAGAATGCAGATAGTCCAGCTAGGTACTTGCAGATCCCCCTCCTCTGCATCCAATTGTGGAGTCCCCCAAAGGTCCTCATTGAGCCCCAATCTTTTGCAATGCCTATGCTTCTCCATCAGCAAAATTTGTTAGTAAATGGGGTTTTGAGGTCACCTTTTATGCAGACAACACCCAGTTGGTTATATCACTGGGGGAGAAAGTTGACGAGACCTGAGGCAAATTACGAGAGTGCCTCATCGTAGTAGCAGGATGGATGACAAATCACTGTCTAAAACTAAATGCAGATAAAACAGAGATCATGCTATTTCGTGGGGTGCATCTAATTTGGGATACCTTGTGGTGGCCAGATTCATGGGGGGATATGCCCACTCCCAAGAAATCAACCAAAATCCTGGGGTTCATTACTGATGACGGGCTTTCCATGCAAGAACATGTTAGAACAACCTGCGATAAATGCTTTGGCATTCTTAAGCTTTTGATTTGAGAAGACTGTTTAAATGGATTGCGATAGCTTGGCTTGAAACCATAGTCCAGGCTTTCATAACAAGTAGACTGAACTATGTAAAACTCTATTTATAGGCATGGCTGATTACCTATTCATGAGATTACATGTAATTCAAAATGCTGCAGCCAAACTAATCTGTAACATGGACAGATTTAGTTCTGCATCGGCTTGCTTGACTTCTTTACACTGGCTACCTAGGCAAAAAAGAGCCAGCTTCATACTTTTATGCCATGCTCACAAAGCCCTGTGTAACACTTGACCCTAGATCTTACAGACTAGTGTGGTATTTTATACACCCACATGCAATTTGAGATCCCGTAATTTAGCTCTTGCTAATACAAAACAAATACGGAAAGTTAGAACAGGCAGCCGATCGTTTCATACTGGGCTGCAGTTTGCCTCTGGATATTCGCCTCAATGATAACTGTACTTGGTTCAGAAATAAATTAAAAACCTGGCTTTTCTTGGGCTCATATGTATCTTTACATGTCCTAGCTCAGTGAAGTTCTCTCAGTGGATAGGATAGGGAGCTTCCTAGCGCTGTAACATCCCCAAGGGGATATGTGTTTTGCTTTATAAATATGCTAAATAAATTATAAATAAATAAAATGTTAGAAGGAGCTCATTTAACTGATTAGTTATGTATATTATCTTCTTCTGATTTCTTTTTGCCCTTATTAAGCATTTAGTCATGAATGTTTCTCATCCTGGCTGTTTGTTAGTACTTCCCCTTCTATTTGCATCTTTTACATGCTCTCTGTATTGTGATAATTTATTCATTTTCTTTCATGTTCCTAGGGGCATCCAATTTCTTCTTAAATTGGTGTTTCTAAGACACAACTTGTGCCTAGACTAGCTTTTCACTTTGCAATACTGGGGGCAGTCAGGGTCCCCCAGTTTTGTGCTATGCCCCATTTTCCGAGGACCAGTCCTAGCCTGGCAGTGCTTTCTCAGCTTGTGTAAATCCATCATTACAAAAAAATTGAGATATTAGTTGAGGGGAGTAGGTAGATACCTCAGTTACTAATCACAATCCTTGTCAGGGTGAACCACTAAAGTGACAAAGTAAACCTGAGCCCAATCCCCTGGTAGCCACTGCAGAGAGCAGACAGGCGTAACTTAGAGACAATGGGGGTCATTCTGACCTCGGCGGTAAAAGGCGCTTACCGCCGGTCAGAAGACCGCCATAACACCGCCGCGGGCGCGGGAAACCGCCACGGTCATTCTGACCCGCAACAGGCAAACCGCCAAAAACCCGACATCCACAAAAGTCCGCCACACCAACGGCCAGCGAAAAACTGGCGATGACCAAACCTCCACCGTCACGCCAACAGAAATACGCCCATTCCATTCCGACCCACGAATCCACGCGGCGGTCTTTCAACCGCAGTATTCCATTGGCGGTACACACCGCTGCGGTCAAAATACACACACAGCTCCAAAACACTGCCACATTGGACATTTTGAAATACACACACCTGATACACATACAAACACCACTCCCACACACCCAACACAATATAAAACACACACCCACATCACCCACAAACCCCTACGACCACCATTTATTGACTAAGGCCAGAGAGAGACACCACCAGCGAGTACAGAGCATTCACAGGCACATAACACCATCACTCACACAACATCCACGCACAAAACACCACACACCACCACACTCACCACACTCATCACCGAAAACACCACCCCACACCTCATCCACACCACCCCATGGCACCCCAAAGACACCCCAGGTTTTCAGACGCTGAACTCAGAGTCATGGTGGAGGAAATAGTTCGGGTAGAGCCCCAGCTCTTCGGGACACAGGTGCAGAACACCACCATTGCCAGGAAGATGGAGCTATGGCAAAGAATAGTGGACAGGGTCAACGCTGTGGGTCAGCATCCACAAAATCGGGACGACATCAGGAAGCGGTGGAACGACCTACGGGGGAAGGTGCGTTCCATGGTATCCAGACACAACATCGCGGTGCAGAAGACTGGCGGCGGACCCCCACCTCAACCCCCAGAATTTACAACATGGGAGGAACAGGTCTTGGCGATCCTGCATCCTGAGGGCCTCGCAGGAGTAGGCGGAGGAATGGACTCTGGTAAGTCTAATCTCAACTACTTCATCCCCCCCCACCCACCGGCATGCCAAATCATACCCCCACCCTCCCCCCCACCCCCATCACACATCCTCCTTGCTAATGTCTCACCATCACAACCCACCCATCCCAACACCAAGCCCTGCATGCGACCACAAACCATGGACACCCATCACCTAAGCATGCCCACTGCACATACCCATCCCCCCCCAAACCACCGTCACAACAGCCCCCACAAGGGAATGCCAGCACTGGGGTACACGGGCACCCACCCATTGCACGCTATGGCACACACAGAAGCAATAACCATACTCTTATACCCCTGCAGGACCCGAACGCCACGACACCGCCCAGGAGGGTCCAGAAATGTCCTTTCCACCCCCAGAAGAGGCCCACAGTGATGACAGCAGCTCTGTCTCCCTGGACCCAGATGACCAGCCCAGCCCATCGGGGACCTCGGGACAGTCGGTTCCCCTCAGACAGCCACAGGCCACAGCAGACCTACCCCCCTCAAGCAGGTGTGTGTCCACCACTACAGGGCACCCAGGTTAACCCACCACCCCAACAACAACAGGGACTTGGGGGCAGTGGTAGTGGGCACACGGTCCAGGGGACAGAGGCCCAGGGAAACAGGGGAACTGGGAGGGCTACTGTGCGACAGGGGGGGGACAGGCCCAGGGAACCCACTCTCCACGAGGCCCTATCCTCCATCATGGGAGCATACCACCACTCCCAGGAGACGATGGTGACGGTCCTGGCCAGGTTCCAGGAGATCCAGGTACTGCAGGAGGAACAGTTTATGGGGTTCAGGGAAGAACTCAGAAACATCAGTTCCGCAATGGGCACCATCGTTGTGGCTCTCAATCAGATTGTCAGCACATTGCGGGACCATGTGGCACCACAAAGGGCCCCTGTCACTAGCATGGACCAAGAACAGGCTACCACCTCCGCCGGCGCTAGTAGACAGGAGGCCCCGACACAAGAACAACAGGCCACCAGAACCCCACCCCCTGCAGAAGGAGAACCACCCCGCAAGCGGGGCCTGAGATCTAGGAAGAAGACAGAGTAAGAGGCCAAGACCCCCGCCAGGAAAGGATACCCCCTGATTGTCATCCCACTGTCCCACATTGTCACCCTGTCCAACCTTAAACTGCCCCTGCTCCACCTTCCACAGGCATATGGACAATGCACCTGTGAGACTGAAAATCTGGACTCTGCCATGGACATTCCTCCACCATCACCCATCACCGAATTGCAACCATTACCCAAAATTGAGCACTTTAATAAACACACATATTGCACAAAAATAATCTGGAGTCTGCCTGCATTTTTGAACAAATGTATTACACAGAACCGTGCCAAAATGTCCAGTTACATTGTGATGACAACATACCACTGTCACACAGCTGTAGTCCATGGGGAAACAAAGCAGAGGTCACGGAGTGGGGCCCACATCTCTGAAATTGGAAGGGAAAGTCACAACTCAGTTAACATACACTGGGGGGAAACTCAGACAGTAGAGAGGCAGGAGACTTTAAGTAAATGTAAAATGCCGGTGTTGATTCTTACCTGTATGTCATTGAAAATACTGCTGTATTACTGTGTCCCTGTTGTCTGTGTCGTCCTCTTCGTCTTCCTCCTCTTCACTCTCCGCAGGCTCCACAGCTGCCACAACACCACCATCTGGACCATCCTCCTGCAGGAAAGCACCTGGCGTCGCAAAGCCAGGTTGTGAAGCATACAGCAGGCCACAATGATATGGCACACCTTCTTTGGTGAGTACATTAGGGATCCACCTGTCATATGGAGGCACCTAAACCTGGCCTTCAGGAGGCCGAAGGTCCGCTCGATCACCCTCCTAGTACGCCCATGGGCCTCATTGTACCGTTCCTCTGCCCTTGTCCTGGGATTCCTCACTGGGGTCAGTAGCCATGACAGGTTGGGGTAACCAGAGTCACCAATTAGCCACACACGGTGTCTCTGAAGTAGTTCCATCACGTAAGGGATGCTGCTATTTCGCATGATGTACACGTCATGCACTGACCCAGGGAACTTGGCATTTACATGGGAGATGTACTGGTCAGCCAAACAGACCACCTGGACATTCATGGAATGATAACTTTTTCTGTTCCTGTACACCTGTTCACTCGTGCTGGGGGGGACCAAAGCAACATGTGTCCCATCAATTGCACCAATGATGTTGGGAATATGTCCAAGTGCATAGAAATCACCCTTCACTGTAGCCAAATCGCCCACCTCAGGGAAAACAATGTAGCTCCGCATGTATTTCAGCAGGGCAGACAACACTCTGGACAACACCTTGGAAAACATAGGCTGAGACATCCCTGATGAAATGGCCACTGTTGTTTGAAATGACCCACTTGCCAAAAAATGGAGTACTGACAGAACCTGCACTAGAGGGGGGATCCCTGTGGGTTGGCGGATGGGTGACATCAGGTCGGGCTCCAGCTGGGCACACAGTTCCTGTATAGTGGCTCTGTCAAGCCTGTATGTCAGTATGACATGTCTTTCTTCCATTGTCGACAGGTCCACCAGCGGTCTGTACACGGGAAGATTCCTACATCTCCTCGCAAGTCCCAGCGGACGGTGCCTAGGAAGGACAACATGGAGCACAGAGTCAATCAACCCACAGGTACGTTCCCACAGCTTGCACAGTACACGATTCTCAATGCATTGAATGGCTTGTATGAGTGTTGATGCAAGGCCTAGGTATGTGTGACGCAGTAGAAATTAAGATATGGGGGCCCTTGAAATGGCTGCTGCCTGACCTGTGAAGTGTGACAGCGGGATGTGAGGTCAATGCGCTGGCGTGGCACACCGCGGCGGTAGGCGGTCGAAGACCGCGGCGCAAAGCCGCATTGGTTAACATTGAACCCTATTGGTTTCAGGAGCCAATGACGATGTGCGCCGGCTGTCGCGGTACGCACCGCCGCGGGCGTGACCGCCATTTTCTATCTGCTTAATCACTCGATACCTGATCGTCCACAGGAGAGGACCTATACTGCAAGTGCTGCTGTGACCTCGGTCTGGAAGAGACAATGGCTGCTGCGACTGGGGAAAGGGCCCCTGCCTTCACTTCTGAAGAATTGGAGAAACTCGTGGATGGGGTCCTCCCCCAGTATGCGCTACTCTACGGTCCTCCAGACCAACAGGTAAGTACACTGCTTTGTGGCCAATGCCTGGGTTGAGTGGGGTGCATGAAAGATGGTGGGGAGGGGAGCGAATGAGGCATGCATCAAACGACAGATGAGAGCATGTGCCACATGGCAAGGGTGGGGATGGGGGGCCACTCACATCGAGCATGCAGAAGGTGATGATTTTTTATTTTCTCCCCCTGTACATGTCACATAGGTCAGCGCCCATCAGAAAATCGACATTTGGCGTGCCATCGCCAAGGACGTCTGGACCCTGGGGGTCCACAACAGACGGGGCACCCACTGCCGGAAGAGGTGGGAGGACATCCGCCGCGGGAGCAGGAAGACCGCGGAGGCTCTGCTGGGGATGGCCTCCCAACGTAGGAGGGGTGCCAGTCGTACTTTGACCCCCCTGATGTCCCGGATCCTGGCAGTGGCCTACCCAGATTTGGATGGGCGCTTGAGGACATCACAGCAGATACAAGGGGGTGAGTACAAGCACATTCTGCTGATTTTGCGCACATTGGAGGTGTCTGGGTGGGGGAGGAGGGCTGTGGGTATCCCTAGGCCAGGGCGATTTCTGTAGGCTAGGTCCCTCCGTTAGGCATGGCCCTGTGCCTCCGCGCCCCACCTCTGTAGGTTGCCTAGTACAGCTATTCATGGCCCTGTGTCACCTATGTGTGGAGTTGTCGTCCATAGGCTTGTAGGCCATGTCCCACGGATTGAGTAGTGTACCCCAAGTGCGTGGCGTAGTGCAGGGGGCTTCTGTGTCTGTCCTCTCCGCCAACGGTGTCGCCAATGCATGCACTCAACATGTCTTTGTTTCTCCACACCCCCCCCTTTTTTGGTGGTCTTCCTGTTCATGTGTGCATTAGCATCATCAGGCGGAGGAGAAGTGGCATCGGAGCACGAGGGAGCTGCATCTCACATGGCTATGGAGGGCCATGCAACTGACTCGGATTTCACCAGTGAGACGGAGGGCGAGGGGAGCTCCACAGCGGGGACACGTGGTGACACCAGCGACACAGACACGTCCTCGGAAGGGAGCTCCCTTGTGGTGGCGGCAACATCCGTGCCCACCGCAACAACAGGTACAGCCGCCACCCAGCGCACCAGCTCCGCCCTCCCAGCAGCCCCTCAGCGTTCGCCCCGTGCCCGCTCACGCAGGAAGGTGGGCATCTCCTTCACCCCAGGCACCTCAGGCCCTGCCCCAGTTACCCCTGCTGCCCTCAGTGAGGAGGTCATTGACCTCCTGAGGACCATCATTGTTGGGCAGTCTACCCTTTTGAATGCCATCCAGGGTGTAGAAAGGGAGGTGCACCGGAGTAATGCATACCTGGAAGGCATTCATTCGGGTCAGGCTGCCCATCAGCGATCGTTCAACGCTCTGGCCTCAGCACTGACGGCAGCCATTGTCCCTGTCTCCTGCCTCCCTCCTCCAACTTCCTCAACCCAGTCCCACTCCCCTGTACCTCTGCCTATCCCAGACACACCTACAGACCAGCCTGCACACACCTCAACACCCAAGGGAAGCTCATCCAGACATAAGCATCACACATCACACAAGCATTCACCCAAGCAACATCCACATGCAGACATGCCAACAGCCACTGCCTCCTCTGTGTCCCCCTCCTCCTCGTCTCCCTCCTCCCTCCCTGTGACGTCTCTACTCACACTTGCATGCACAACATCTTCAGCCACTACGTCCATCACCAGCACACCCACCAGAACACTCAGCACATGTGCAGTCACCACCCCCACTACCATTTACACGTCCCCTGTGTCCTCTCCCAGTGTGTCTGTCACCCCCTCTTCCAAACCACACAAACGCAGCCAGCCACCCACCCAACAGCCATCCACCTCACGACAGCCTCCAGCACAAGCACCTGCACCCAAAGACACCAGACTTCACTCTCCTACAACCACATCCTCTTCCTCCACTCCCATACCCACTACAACTACCCGTCCCTGTCTTTCTAAATTGATTTTCCTTTCCAACCTTGACCTCTTTCCAACAACTGACCCACCCCCTCCATCTCATAAGACTCCAATCAGCACCTCAGCCACCACAAAACCTGGACCTACAAAGACAATAGTCCAAGGATTTTGGAGTCCACCACCTTCAAGGCCAGCTACTTCGGCTAGGAGTAAAGAGACGGCCAGCCCACCCCCTGAAAAAAAAGCCAAGAAAGCCAGTGCCCGGCGCGAGAGGCCAAAGACAGCAGGCTCCAAAAGCACTACCCTGGCACCATCAGGGAGTGGGGTGCCACCTGGCACACTGCCAAAGGGAGGAAAGGGCCACAGACGAGCAGGGAAGGGTGGCAAGGGCAGCATGCCCGACAAGTCCGGCAGCAGGCGAGCTGCCCAGGAGGGCCCCACCAGCCCCATTCCAGGTGTGCAGGAGGACACCCACGGGCCCGGGACGGCAGCACAGGAGGGTCCCGCAAGCGAGAAGACAGATGTGCACGAAGGGCCCAGCAGCCACATGTCAGGTGGCGAGTGAAATCCATGTCATGGCCAGATCTGGTGACCTGGACACACATGTCAAGCACCGCTGAACAGGGCCCTTCAAGTCAAGAACCGCTGAACAGGGCCCTTCAAGTCAAGAACCGCTGAACAGGGCCCTTCAAGTCAAGCACCGCTGAACAGGGCCCTTCAAGTCAAGCACCGCTGAACAGGGCCCTTCAAGTCAAGAACCGCTGAACAGGGCCCTTCAAGTCAAGCACAACTGAACAGGGCCCTTCAAGTCAAGAACCGCTGAACAGGGCACCACCGTCTCAAGAACCGCTGAACAGGGCCCTTCCAGTCAAGCACCGCTGAACAGGGCCCTTCAAGTCAAGAACCGCTGAACAGGGCACTGCCGTCTCAAGAACCGCTGAACAGGGCCCTTCAAGTCAAGAACCGCTGAACAGGGCCCTTCAAGTCAAGAACCGCTGAACAGGGCCCTTCAAGTCAAGCACCGCTGAACAGGGCCCTCCAAGTCAAGAACCGCTGAACAGGGCACCGCCGTCTCAAGAACCGCTGAACAGGGCCCTTCAAGTCAAGCACCGCTGAACAGGGCCATTCAAGTCAAGCACCGCTGAACAGGGCCCTTCAAGTCAAGCACCGCTGAACAGGGCCCTTCAAGTCAAGAACCGCTGAACAGGGCACCGCCGTTTCAAGAACCGCTGAACAGGGCCCTTCCAGTCAAGCACCGCTGAACAGGGTCCTTCAAGTCAAGAACCGCTGAACAGGGCACCGCCGTCTCAAGAACCGCTGAACAGGGCCCTTCAAGCCAAGCACCGCTGAACAGGGCACCGCCGTCTCAAGAACCGCTGAACAGGGCACCGCGTCTCAAGAACCGCTGAACAGGGCCCTTCAAGTCTAGAACCGCTGAACAGGGCACCGCCGTCTCAAGAACCGCTGAACAGGGCCCTTCCAGTCAAGCACCGCTGAACAGGGCCCTTCAAGTCAAGAACCGCTGAACAGGGCACCGCCGTCTCAAGAACCGCTGAACAGGGCCGTTCAAGCCAAGCACCGCTGATCAGGGCCCTTCCAGTCAAGCACCGCTAAACAGGGCCCTTCAAGTCAAGCACTGCTGAACAGGGCCCTTCAAGTCAAGCACCGCTGAACAGAGCCCTTCAAGTCAAGCACTGCTGAACAGGGCCCTTCAAGTCAAGAACCGCTGAACAGGGCACCGCCGTCTCAAGAACCGCTGAACAGGGCCCTTCCAGTCAAGCACCGCTGAACAGGGCCCTTCAAGTCAAGAACCGCTGAACAGGGCACCGCCGTCTCAAGAACCACTGAACAGTGTCCTTCAAGCCAAGCACCGCTGAACAGGGCGCGTCTCAAGAACCGCTGAACAGGGCACCGCCGTCTCAAGAACCGCTGAACAGGGCCCTTCAAGTCAAGAACCGCTGAACAGGGCACCGCCGTCTCAAGAACCGCTGAACAGGGCCCTTCAACTCAAGCACCGCTCCGCTGGGCACCGCCGTCTCTGCACCGCTCCGCTGGGCCCTTCATCTCAAGCACCGCTCCGCTGGGCACCGCCGTCTCTGCACCGCTCCGCTGGGCCCTTCATCTCAAGCACTGCTCCGCTGGGCACCGCCGTCTCTGCACCGCTCCGCTGGGCCCTTCAACTCAAGCACCGCTCCGCTGGGCACCGCCGTCTCTGCACCGCTCCACTGGGCCCTTCATCTCAAGCACCGCTCCGCTGGGCCCTTCATCTCAAGCACCGCTCCGCTGGGCACCGCTGTCTCTGCACCGCTCCGCTGGGCCCTTCAACTCAAGCACCGCTCCGCTGGGCACCGCCGTCCCTGCACCGCTCCGCTGGGCCCTTCATCTCAAGCACCGCTCCGCTGGGCCCTTCATCTCAAGCACCTCTCCGCTGGGCACCGCCGTCTCTGCACCGCTCCGCTGGGCCCTTCAACTCAAGCACCGCTCCGCTGGGCCCTTCAACTCAAACACCGCTCCGCTGGGCACCGCCGTCTCTGCACCGCTCCGCTGGGCCCTTCAACTCAAGCACCGCTCCTCTGGGCACCGCCGTCTCTGCACCGCTCTGCTGGACACCGCCATCTCAAGCACCGCTGGCCCATTGGCAGAAGGGGCAGGCCCGCATCTGTGTCGGGCAGGGCTGTACGAAGCACTCTGGGAACCATGGCTTCTCCAGAAGCAGTGGAGTCTGTAATCGACTTGTGAGACTGTGGCTTTGCACTCCCCAGGATGGCACAGTGGGCAATCCACCCACTGTAGAGACTTGTGAGACTGTGGCTTTGCACTCCCCAGGATGGCACAGTGGGCTATCCACCCACTGTAGAGACTTGTGAGACTGTGGCTTTGCACTCCCCAGGATTGAACAGTGGCCATGGAGGCCCCTCGTGGATCTGGCGTCGTGGACTCATCTGGCTGAGGTGCCCCCACTTTCCTTCCCCCTGAGGTGCCTGTAGTTTTGCTATCTGATGCCCCTGCAGTGTTCTCTCCATTGGAGTCGGGTATCCTGTGTGTGCTTTGCCCATGTGTTTAGACCCATTGGCCCATGATCAATGGCTGATACCCAATTTGGACAGGACAATTTACATGTATATATAGTTATAGATGTTTGATATATTTTTTTACTTAGCCGTACAATATACTTCAAATTTCATGATCATTTTATTTTGTCTTTGCATTCTTCCGGGGGGGTTTGGGGGTGTCACTCTGAGTTGTTGCTCTGCATTGATGTGTATGTAGTTGTGGGTGAGGGTGAGGGTGGGTGTGTCGCGTATGTGTGTCCCCGTAATTTTTTGCCTCCCCCCTCCCCTGTGTCGTAGGTGCAGTACTCACTGTTGTCTTCTGCGCCGGCTTTCGTGCTCCTGGTAGAGGAGCAGGAAGACAATAGCTGGTAGGATGTGTAGTTCGGGTTCCATGCTGTCCAGATTCCTCGTGGAGTGTGTATAGGTGAGCGTTTTCCGTTCGTAATGGCTGTTTCTGCCGTGTTTTTATCGGCGGGGCTACCGCCCCGGAAAAGGTGGCGGATTGGTGGGTTGTGATAGGGTGGGCAGTACATTGGCTCCCGCCTGTCTGTTGGCGGTGACCGCCGCGCTGTTTGTTTGTCCCGCCGTGGCGGTCGGAGTGTTAAAGTGGCGGTCTCTGTTGGCGGTTTCCGCCAGGGTCAGAATTCCATTTTTTTTACCGCCTGCCTGTTGGCGGGTTGGCCGCCGCTTTAACACCGACCGCCAGGGTTGGAATGACCCCCAATGTTATAAAGTATTTATGCAGTACTAAAAGAGTCATAAACTTGAAATGCAACACAATAACAATCCCAAAACAAATTAGAAAATAGTATAAAATTTAATATACACAATTTTCACGGTCTCTCTCAGGAGTTTATAAGTCGGGGTGGAAAATTCTAGATGCCAGGCACCCGTGGGCAATACTAAGATGCCACATCACCTTTCCACCCCTGTCCCAACCGTCTTGCACAACATTCTGAGACCATCAAAAATGTTGCTGCAGGTTTTCTCTGTGAAGTGCTCCTGTGAGTATATCACCTCCACCCCTAAATGACATCACTGCCAAGATACCTTTCCACCAAAATCTCAAAGAGCAGCCGTTCCAGTATTAACTCTAGATATCGGGGTTTCCTCCTTTATGCAGTGGGCATGGGCTGACTCAGCCCAGGTGCAGTGTGACAGCTAACTATCAGATGCAGGATTTCCCCAATCCCCTTCGACCTCCCAGGAACTGCATCAGCCACTGGTAATTGCTTCCTTTGTGAGGAAGTCCTTTGCTCCTTCTGCTGAAGAGCAGAGTAATTCACCAGTCCCAATATTTGTGGATCAAAGGCCTGGAATCTGATTAATCTTATTCAACAACGTTTCAAACGCCGTGTGAATCTCGGGACCATCATCAGGACTTGAGAGGGTAGAAAAGCCAGAAGAAGAAATAACGTTTTGTGGTCTTTTACTCCTTTATAAAAAAAATATTGAGCAGGATGAGTGATAAAACATGAAAAGATTAAATATATGCACGCGGCGATCATTGCCATCATTGCAAAACATTATCTGAAACAAAATCAGACAATCTCCCCCTAAAGCAATTAGCACTTGCAACACAATCTTATTAAGTGCAACAGTGCAAAAAGGTACGGATCGCAACACAATGAAGCACATTTCGTATTACAATATTCATAGCAGCCCTCCTATGTAAGTCCATAAAGTCGATGAAAACGGATTGGCCATTCAATTAAGTATCAGCAATTCTAATATTTGAAGTGTCACAGTGCAATCAGTGTATGCCAAAAACAAAGTGCGTTTCTTGCTTCATAAACCCCCCTGACAAGGGGCATTGCTTGATGATTAAAAACATTGAACCTTAACAGCGCAAGGGAGAGTATACCTCCGACCAGGAGAAATGCCCTCTTGACCTTTTGGATAATAAATTTAACATTCAACTAGGAACAAAAACTATTAACCTACAGAATGTGCATTAGTGCTAAGCCGTGGCCCGGTAAATGACACAGGGCTGGTTGAGCTAAGGCGACGGAAATCCCGCCCATACTGCCTTAAATTTCTTGAAAGCCCCAACCCTCTTGGCAAAGGCTTCTTCAAACACGTGCGTCCTTATCATTTTACTAAACCATTGATGATAGGATGGAGCCACTGCTGTTTTCCAGCCCTGCAAGATCAGGGCGAGGGCCACCGCAAAAGCTATTGATAGAAAGTACTGCTGATATTTTCACAGGAGATGTATCTCGTACGAAGAACCAAACAGCACCAGCATTGGTGTTAGAGAGGTCTTGGTCCAAATACTGTAACTAATTGCATGAAATACCACACGCCAAAATAGCTGTAGCCTAGGGCAGTCGGAAAAGTGTGGACCCACAAGCCACTGTCACTCGCAATACACCAAAGGCACTGGTCTGAAAGAGATGGAAACATCCTACTCAGCCTATGGGGTGTGTAGTATGCTAATCATCTAGATAGAAATGCCATAGTTTAAAATGTGCTGGTCTTAATGACCTGTTTACTAGTTCACTAAGAAACTGCCATTCTTTACTATTAAACCTTCAGTTAGTTTCCTGAAAAATGTTTTGCAGCTGCTCATGTAGTAATTTTTGTTTGTTATGCTGGTTTAACAAACAGATGGTACTAGTTTCCCACCCCTGTCAGTTTGGTTTCATTTATGCGGAGTACAATCAGCCAAGAAGGCTCATTCAATACCATGCAATTGTTCTTTAAAAAGCTACTAATGTGATTAAAACAAAGTGAGGCGCTCTGATTATCCAGTTGTTGAACTAAGCAATAAACTGGGACTGCTGCTGCTAATTCAACTATAAAATCGAATAATGTGGCCCGGTAATATGCCTGCGGATGTGGTAATTCTAGCCCCCCCGGGCTACATTGAGTTGTAATACTGGCATTTTCACCCTGTGCTGCTTGTTTCACCGTATAAATGTTCTGATGACACTGTTCACGTCATCAAAATAAGCAATAGAGATTCCAAGGGGAATGAATATTTGAAAATAAAAATAAGAATAGAGGGAGGATAGGCATCTTTATTAACGCAACCCTACCAATCAGTGACAGAGCTAAAAGAGCCCATCTTTCTAACAACCTTTTTACCTTTTGGCCCCATAACTTAACTGGAATGGTTAAGAGAATTTGTTTGGCACATAGATTCCTAAGCATCTAATTGGACGGGTTGGAATCATCTGCAAGCAAATGTAGAGTTCAGAACAAGCTCCAAAAAAAGAACCCCCGTTTTTGCTTGGTTGATTTTATATCCTCCTACGCGTGTAAAACAGATGATTTGATCAATGGCATTCTGAATATTTGCCCTTTCAGCCTTCAAATATAAAATCGCATAATCAGCAAACAATTTCATCTTTGCCATTCCATCTCTGTGGGGCGAAATCAATGGATTGGTGCAAATCCTGACCGCAAGGGGCTCTATAAAAATGACAAAGAGCAATGGGGTCAAGGGGCACCCCTGACGAATGCCACGCTTCATCCTTACAGGCTATGCCACTTTGGTGTTGATGATGATGTCAGCCTCTGCCCCACTATATAGTTCGTTGAGCATATTATTGACCGGGACGGAAATCCAAATTTTCCCAGGATGAAAAACAGTGATTTCCAATTAACAAGGTCGAACGCCTTTTCTGTGTCTTTCATTAATATTTCCGCCTTGATTAGATCTGGCAGGCTGATCTTGTGCTGGCTAATGAGTCGTTGGAGTATGGTGATGATCTAATGGCTTTTTTGGATTCCCTCATAACGATCTCTACTGCAACTTGAAGGCTCTGAATTTTACGAGACTGGGCCCTAGTTAGATTGGCTTTGTAAGATGTTGCCTGCCCCATAAATGCTTCTCATACCATAAAAATAGGAGCAGTGTTGGAATTTATCTAAAAAAAATGGACAAATAAACTGTCTCCTTTCATTTAACCATATTTTACCGAAGAGCAAGGACTTATCGAATTGCAATCTTGGCCTCTATGCCACTGCAGCTTCCCAAATTACCTCTAGAGAGACTATAGAATGATCTGGAAAGGGGTTTGCCAATATCTCTATTCTCCCTCTTTTCAATAACTTTGTCAAAAGAAAAAAATCTATTCATGAAGCTGACCGAAACCTAGCAGAATAACAAGTATATTGTGTGAACCCAGGATATTCAAGACGCCATGGATCTATCAATGCCAGATCTTGCTTAATTATATTCAGGTGCATGGCTGTTTTAGGCATGAGCTGCCTCCTAACTTTATTAGAGGTGTCTAAGGACAGATGTTATATCAAATTAAAATTACCGCCAACACTAGTGGTCCCTACGCCTGAATTGCAAGATTATAGATTTGATCCAAGGCTTCTGTTTCATCCATTATGGGACTATAATAGTTTCAAAATTAAATTCTTGTCAGCTAATCTGGCCTTTATCCAAATCCACCTACACTTGCTGTTGTGTAGGACCTCCTTTATCTCTCAATCCACCATATTTGAAAATAATACAGCCACCCCTGCATCACCACCCCCACTGAAGTGATGAATACCTGCTAATATTTCTCAGGAATAGACACTTTACGGGAGTTACTCTTAAAATGAGTTTCCTGTAAAAAATTACCTCAGAGTTGAAAGACGATAGCCATTTTAGCAAGGCACCAATCTTTTGTTTGTTTAAAAGGCCATTCCCATTCCAAGTGATAATTTGTATACACTGCACCAATATCAACCGACTAGATTAAGCTTCGCCACTATCGGAACCCCAATGCATCACTGCTCCAACTACAGTCCCCCTCAAACACCAGGGAGTACTCAACATAAGCGCCTGAGATTACTTAAACATTTTTACCATTAAACAAAACCTTCCTGGGAATATGATCCTCTTTATCACCCCTCTCATTTTTTGCTGTGCCCAGTCCCCCTCCCCATGCCCTCGTGCCACCCACCAAATCCTCTGCACCCTTACCCCTAGCCATGGCCCCACCCCACCCTCGAGACTGGGTCATCATCTCCCCTCTAGCCCATCCTCCAAAATTGGGTGCCATGACTTAGCACCAGGTGTTTCAAGTGTGACTCCCCCCGCCCCTTGTTGCCTTATCCTTTACCCATCATTGACAAAAGGGCCTGCGCCTCTTCCACCGAAGTAAAAAAATTAAATTGGCCAGCCACAAGAACCTTCAATTGACACTGCTGTATTAGAGAAGCTTGCCCTCCACGAAGTGTAAATTCTCTGCTCAACCCTTGGAAAGCCCTGCAGCACGTGCTGTTGCAACTGCCATGTCAGAAAACACTCTCGAAAGCACATTATTGGCAATAGTAAAGGATTTTTGATGAACTGCCACAGCCAAAATCTGTTTGTTTATATGAAGGTCAGGGAAATTCACCAAAATTGTATCTTGCTCCAGCTGTCCGGTGAGCAGGAACTGTAGGAGGCTGGACTGGCTTGTAGTGAGTACCAAGGGGTACTTACACCTTGCACCAGGCCCAGGTATCCCTTATTAGTGTATAGGGTGTCTAGCAGCTTACGCTGATAGATAATGGTAGCTTAGCAGAGCAGCTTAGGCTGAACTAGGAGACGAGTGAAGCTCCTACAGTACCACTAGTGTCATATGCACAATATCATAAGAAAACACAATACACAGATATACTAAAAATAAAGGTACTTTATTTTTATGACAATATGCCAAAAGTATCTCAGTGAGTACCCTCAGTATGAGGATAGCAAATATACACAAGATATATGTACACAATACCAAAATATGCAGTATAGTATTAGAAAACAGTGCAAACAATGTATAGTTACAATAGGATGCAATGGGGGCACATAGGGATAGGGGCAACACAAACCATATACTCCAAAAGTGGAATGCGAACCACGAATGGACCCCAAACCTATGTGACCTTGTAGAGGGTCGCTGGGACTGTAAGAAAACAGTGAGGGTTAGAAAAATAGCCCACCCCAAGACCCTGAAAAGTGAGTGCAAAGTGCACTAAAGTTCCCCAAAGGACACAGAAGTCGTGATAGGGGAATTCTGCAGGAAAGACACAAATCAGCAATGCAACAACGATGGATTTCCAAACGAGGGTACCTGTGGAACAAGGGGACCAAGTCCAAAAGTCACAAGCAAGTCGGAGATGGGCAGATGCCCAGGAAATGCCAGCTGTGGGTGCAAAGAAGCTGCTACAGGACAGTAGGAGCTGAGGATTCTGCAGGAACAACAAGGGCTAGAGACTTCCCCTTTGGAGGATGGATCCCCCACGCCGTGGAGAGTTGTGCAGAAGTGTTTTCCTGAAGAAAGACCGCCAACAAGCCTTGCTAGCTGCAAGTTGTGCGGTTAGGGTTTTTGGATGCTGCTGTGGCCCAGGAGGGACCAGGATGTCGCCAATTGCGTCAGGGGACAGAGGAGGCGCCCAGCAAGACAAGGAGCCCTCTCAGAAGCAGACAGCACCCGCAGAAGTGCCGGAAAAGGCACTACGAAGAGGAGTGAAATGGTGCTCACCCGAAGTTGCACAAAGGAGTCCCACGCCGCCGGAGGACAACTCAGGAGGTCGTGCAATGCAGGTTAGAGTGCCGTGGACCCAGGCTTGGCTGTGCACAAAGGATTTCTGCCGGAAGTGCACAGAGGCCGGAGTAGCTGCAAAAGTCATGGTTCCCAGCAATGCAGTCTGGCGGGAGGCAAGGACTTACCTCCACCAAACTTGGACTGAAGAGTCACTGGACTGTGGGAGTCACTTGGACAGAGTTGCTGGATTCAAGGGACCTCGCTCGTCATACTGAGAGGAGACCCAGGGTACCGGTGATGCAGTTCTTTGGTGCCTGCGGTAGCAGGGGGAAGATTCCGTCGACCCACGGGAGATTTCTTCGGAGCTTCTAGTGCAGAGAGGAGGCAGTCTACCCCCACAGCATGCACCACCACGAAAACAGTCGAGAAGGCGGCAGGATCAGCGTTACAGAGTTGCAGTAGTCGTCTTCGCTACTTTGTTGCAGTTTTGCAGGCTTCCAGCGCAGTCAGCAGTCGATTCCTTGGTAGAAGGTGAAGAGAGAGATGCAGAGGAACTCTGATGAGCTCTTGCATTCGTTATCTAAGGAAATCCCCAAAGCAGAGACCCTAAATAGCCAGAAAAGAGGGTTTGGCTACTTAGGAGAGAAGATATGCTAGCAACACCTGAAGGAGCCTATCAGAAGGAGTCTCTGACGTCACCTGCTGGCCCTGGCCACTTAGAGCAGTCCAGTGTGCCAGCAGCACCTCTGTTTCCAAGATGGCAGAGGTCTGGAGCACACTGGAGGAGCTCTGGGCACCTCCCAGGGGAGGTGCAGATCAGGGGAGTGGTCACTCCCCTTTCCTTTGTCCAGTTTCGCGCCAGAGCAGGGCTGAAGGGTCCCTGAACCGGTGTAGACTGGCTTATGCAGAAATGGGCACCATCTGTGCCCATGAAAGCATTTCCAGAGGCTGGGGGAGGCTACTCCTCCCCAACCCTGACACCTTTTTCCAAAGGGAGAGGGTGTAACACCCTCTCTCTGAGGAAGTCCTTTGTTCTGCCATCCTGGGCCAAGCCTGGCTGGACCCCAGGAGGGCAGAAACCTGTCTGAGGGGTTGGTAGCAGCAGCAGCTGCAGTGAAACCCCGGGAAAGGTAGTTTGGCAGTACCCAGGTCTGAGCTACAGACCCGTGGGATCATGGGATTGTGCCAACAATGCCAGGATGGCATAGAGGGGGCAATTCCATGATCATAGACATGTTACATGGCCATATTCGGAGTTACCATTGTGAAGCTACACATAGGTATTGACCTATGTGTAGTGCACGCGTGTAATGGTGTCCCCGCACTCACAAAGTCTGGGGAATTTGCTCTGAACAATGTGGGCGCACCTTGGCTAGTGCCAGGGTGCCCACACACTAAGTAACTGTGCACCTAACCTTTACCAGGTAAAGGTTAGACATATAGGTGACTTATAAGTTACTTAAGTGCAGTGCTAAATGGCTGTGAAATAACGTGGACGTTATTTCACTCAGGCTGCAGTGGCAGGCCTGTGTAAGAATTGTCAGAGCTCCCTATGGGTGGCAAAAGAAATGCTGCAGCCCATAGGGATCTCCTGGAACCCCAATACCCTGGGTACCTCAGTACCATATACTAGGGAATTATAAGGGTGTTCCAGTATGCCAATGTAAATTGGTGAAATTGGTCACTAGCCTGTTAGTGACAATTTGAAAGAAATGAGAGAGCATAACCACTGAGGTTCTGGATAGCAGAGCCTCAGTGAGACAGTTAGTCATAACACAGGTAACACATTCAGGGCACACTTATGAGCACTGGGGCCCTGGCTGGCAGGGTCCCAGTGACACATACAACTAAAGCAACATATATACAGTGAAAAATGGGGGTAACATGCCAGGCAAGATGGTACTTTCCTACTGGAACCCTATGTGCTCTCATAATCATTAGGTCCAAAGGTAGGATAGGTAAAATGAACCTATGATCAGGAAGTTCATTAACTGTGAAACTTTCTGAACATCTCCTTGTGTCTCACTGCCCTCTGGAATACCAATAAATCGAAGATTAGAGCATCTGGAATAGTTCTCCATTTCCTCACTCTTATTCTCCAACTGACAAATCTTTTTTTGCTCAGAAGAAATGTCCTTGTTGTATACTCCAATCTTGTCCGCAAGCTCAGATATTCTTTGCTCGACTTCCTGAAGTCATTTTGGTAAGTGACTAAAGATTTCCTCTATTGTGGTTAGGCTTTGATGCAGTATTTCAATTTCTAAGGCTTGTTGAATCTTTAAATCTTTGACCTCCGCCAATATAGTTTCCAACAATAACTTTAAAGGCTTGGGTTGCTGAGCTGCTAACTGGTAAGCAGGGTGAGGAACATTGTCTGCCTGATCTTGAGTCATGCGTTCAACAACTCACAACTCGGCTAAGTATTGAACCTCAGCTTGAACAAGGTCTTGTTTTGACCCAATCTGAGATAAGGATGGAAGATTCACTGATTGAATGCTGCAGTTTGTGGCCCGACCCTGCTGCCCCATCTGAGCTGGAGCTTGAGCTTGAACTTCAGCAGGGGCTTGCTCCGACCCATCTGAAGATACAAAAGATAGACTTACAGACTTGATGTTATGGTTTTTCCCTAGCAGATAAAATTGCATATTTCCTCCTACTCACCACCTATAGAGTCATCAAAAACTTGCTTTCCCGCATTCTGCGCCTGCAGCGTTTTCAAAGATGACTTCTGAAAGACTATCGTCTTTGTGTCAAATGGCAGTCATTGCGGGTTTAGTCCTACCTCTGCTCTTGCAACCTCGAGCTGATGTATCCCTATTTGCTGAAAACTATTGGTCTGAGCACGGCTGGAGGACAAGGAAGAAGGGGGTTGCTCCCTAGTGATTCCTGCATTGCGGCAGTGATAGAGGAAAAAACAATCGGCTTGACAACACACATGTTTTTGATTCTGATTCAAGAACACTCACATCTTGTCAATTTCCTAATCGGCCCTAGCATTTCCAAGCTTTGCATTGTACCTGCATGCACGCTGCGCAGCCACTTTACAGGTCACTCCCTTGGTTATGCTTCCTGGCACCATTTCCTCTGATCCTTCGAGTTCCCCCTCCAAGTGTTCAACTTTAAATACGAACCGTATGGGCTGTGTATTACATTGCCAAGCCATGCGTTTCTTGTTCTATTGATACACATACTGATAATGATTTATCACTTGTGGGTATCACATATAAGAGAGCACCAGGAACATTTCTGGACTGAGCACCCACTGTGTTGCTATTTTTAATGCTTCTTTAATTTTTTTGTACTTTGATTAAAATCCAATTTGGATATAATTTTATGGATTGATTGTTTATCAGGGACCACTGACCTCCAGCACAAAATGTATGCCCAATGTCCCTAGTGACTTCTGGATTTCCCTTGTGCAACTAATACTACTGGAATCTGATTAAGAGCGGAGCCAGAGAAATGTGGCAATTCTTGATGTCCCATAAGAAGTTATGTAGGTTATTAGAACGTGCAAAATCAAACTCTGAGTGCATGTTTTACCCCAGTTTGACACATCACTTGACTGTGTAGTCCTAAGTGGAGTGAAACTGCACATTAAGGCAGATTTCACCTATATGGACAATAGAATGAAAGCAGCACAGATTTTCCAATAAACCTGCATCTACCTATTTGTGAATCCCCATGAATGTTATAAGGACTACCCCAGCTCAACACTGATTTTTGCTGAATCACTTATGTGCCAGGATACCTGTGTGCAGTTACAAGGCTACGGATGACAGTAGTGTGACATACGCAGCCCACACATGTGCTTCTACACGTCTTCACTTGTAACCAGCTCTGTGCCCCTTGTCCTAACTGGCCACAGCAGCCTCATCTTAAAAGGCAGATACTGGTGGTAAACACGCTCAGTCCAATTACCGTGAAATGGCTGCGAGTGAGACTCAGGTAGGGAGATTCATCCACAGCAAAAAAGATCCACAACTGGGTGATCAAAGCAAAAAAATCCTGGTGGACATAATAGGCAGAACCCATTGCAACAATAATTAGCAGTTGTGCGTCAAAAAATGTAACGCCGGCTAACGCCATTCCAAAGCGCCATGCGGGCACCGTATTTATGGAATGACGTTAGCCGGCGGAGCTGCCTGGTGTGCGTAAAAAAAAATGACTTACACCAGGCAGCGCCGGCGTAGGAGAAAATGGAGCTTGGGCGCCAAAAAATGGGGCAAGTCAGGCTGAGGCAAAATTTTCGCCTCAACCTGATTAGCGCCATTTATTTTGACTCCCAACCCCCATTGAAATGACTCCTGTTTTAGCAAAGACAGGAGTCATGCCCCCTTGCCCAATGGCCATGCCGAGGGGACTTCTGTCCCCTGGGCATGGTCATTGGGCATAATGGCATGTAGGGGGGCACAAATCAGGCCCCCCTATGCCACAAACAAAAAAAAAAATACTTACCTGAACTTACCTTAAGTTCCCTGGGATGGGTCCCTCCATCCTTGGGTGTCCTCCTGGGGTGGGCAAGGGTGGCAGGGGGTGTCCCTAGGGGCATGGGAGGGCACCTCTGGGCTCCTTCCGAGCCCACAGGTCCCTTAACGCCTGCCCTGACCAGGCGTTAAAAAATGACGCTAAAACGACTGGACGTCATTTTTTTTGACCCACCCACTCCCGGGCGTCATTTTTGCCCGGGAGTGTAAATACAGCGCACATGCCTAAGAGTAATTTTTTAGACGGGAACGCCTACCTTGCATATCATTAACGCAAGGTAGGTGTCCACGCTAAAAAATGACGCAAACCCCAAGATCTTTGGCGCTAGACGGGTCTAACGCCAAAGTATAAATATGGAGTTAGTTTTGCGTCGGAATTGCGTCAAAAAAACGACGCAATTCCGGCGCAAACAGAGTATAAATATGCCCCTTAGTAACTATTTTGGGGGTCAATTGGATGACCTATGGCGAATTACAGAGTGCTAGTCATCACCATACCAAATGAATGGCTAACACTGCACACCTTAATCATGTGTACAAAGTTTCCCTCTTTGGTCTGGTATTTAAGGCTCATCGGTTAAAGTCTGTTTTGAATCCATCAAAAGCATTGCTGGGTCAGATATAGCCTATGAAAATATTTACATTGCATTAGGCTGGTGATATCTGGTAGATAGTGTGTCTTCGGTGGGTGCCAACAATGTAAATGGCCATTTCTCCTCTTCCAGGGGGCCCAAGCCTATTTTCCATGCTTGCACTAATGTATCCATGATGTCAGGGTGTCACGGTGACATATTTATATCAATCCCTTCAATAGTAGTTGAGACATGGTAATTTTATTTTCATTGGGTAGGATTCATGGACCTCTTCAACATTTGTGAGGTATGGTTCATGGTGTGGCTTAATTGTAAATAGTAGAAATACTGGGAATCTATAAGACCATATTTGTCCTGTGAATCTTCAAAGGGTTTTATTATGTTTGACATGGCAACATTCTAAAGAATTGAGATTTCAAGTTTGTTCCCTTCCTTGATTCCGCACAGAGCACTAACTTAGAGGATCAGATTTCCAAACAAGAGTGGAGCCGCAACCGTAATTGTGTTTGCCTACTGTATTTGAGAGCTTGCCTTTCAACTATCAAGTACCATTTTTTTTTAAATAATATTTTATTAAAGTTTACAACATAACAGTAAAAATTATATATTGATTACTCTACTTATATAACTAAACCCCTCTCCATCCCCTCATGCAATTCTAATTTTGTGATGTAGTTCTCTGTTGGCGAGTCTCAGTGGTTTCGGCTGCTGTATTCTTTTTTTTTTTTTTTTTTCCCTTTTTCCCTTTCTTTTCATTCGCAGAGCTTTATTGTTCGGGTTCTGCATTTGAGTCTGTGTCAGCGTCCGAGGTAGTTACAGTTGCTTCTATGGTGGATGTTTCTGGTGATTTTAATTTCTCCAGAATTGAGTCCCATTGTATGGTGTCTTCCCTAGGTCTTTGTTCTCGGATTGCTTTGCGCATTAGAACTGATCCTTCCACCTCCGCCCATTTCTCGACTGTGTTTTGCCAACTGATTAGTTGTGGACCCGCTGGGCATTTCCAGTTTGAGGTGATTTCACGTCTGGCTAGAAATAGGGCTAGATCTATGAACTTGTTGGATATTTTAAAAGCTGATGGCCTTGGGAAATCCCCCAATAAGGCCGCAGTTGGAGAATTATGCAGTGATCTTTCAGTGCAGGCCGATATTTTTGCAAAGATCTCTTCCCAGAATGCATTTAGGTGAGGGCAGTTCCAGAGCATGTGTAGAAAGCCTGCTGTAGGTTCAGCGCATCTAGGGCATTTTGCGTTATCTGTACCATAGATTTTAAAGATCATTTGTGGTGTTAAATAAGCTCTGTGGAAGATGTACAGATTTATTAATTTGAACCTGGCATTTCTGGATACTGGGTAGATGCGTGATATGATCTGGTCCCATTGAGTTTCATCCCACGTGATGCCTAGATCTGTTTGCCACTTGGATTTAAGTTTTACTAATGGTAGGTGCGTGCTAGCTTGTAGTGTTTTATATATTCCTGATACTACTCCTTTTTGGTCCCCTATTGTACAAATGATTTTACAACTGTTATGGGCGGGGGGTTCGAGGGTCCCTGTTTTCCAAGCTTTGTGGGCAATTTTAATGATGGCATTGTGGGTGATGAATAAGCCGGGGGGAAGGTTGTATTGGTTCTGTAATTCAGCGTAGGTGAGCATTTTCCCCTCATTGTATAGGTCTCCCAATTTAGTAATGTTATTAGACATCAATTTGTTGAGACCTGGGATAACTTGTTTCCCTGAAATATTAGACAAGCAAGACAGTGGGATTTCCGGTGTATATGGAGTTTTGATGTGTGCGTGTTTTAGGTATTGGGACCAGCAGTGTTTGGACGACTCCCATTCCATCGGTAGTTTATCTTTGGATTTGGATTTCCAGGGGTTCAATAGAATTCCCATTATTTTGTCTATAGGGCAGTTTAAAGGGATGCTCAGTTCGGTGGTGTTTGGGGGGTTGCATAGCAGTTTTGCAATCCATTGTAGTTGGCCTGCCCAGTAGTACATTTCCATGTCCGGGGCTGCTAAGCCTCCCTCGGCTGTGGGTCTCTGGAGAGTTTGTGTTGCTATTCTATGTCTGCTCTGGCCCCATATGAAGGTGGTTGACATGGTCTCTATTTCTTTGAATGTTGATTTCGGGATTATAAGTGGGATTGTTGAGAAATAGTATAATAACCTAGGCAACACTATCATTTTGAGGAGGGCAATTCTGCCCGTGACTGTTAAAGGTAGTATTTCCCAGAAGCGCATGCTAGATCTAATCCCTCTAAGAGCTCTCTGTATGTTCCCTTCTAGTAGGTCGTTTACTGAGTGATAGATCCTTACTCCTAGATATTTAAAAGTGTTGGGGGACCATGGAAGACCTCTTGTGTTGGTGGGTTCTGAGGTGTTAGCGTGCAGTGGAAAGATGGCTGACTTCCTCCAGTTAATCCGGAGTCCGGAGGCAGCTCCGTAATTATCTAGCATACTCATGGCCCCTTGTTGTTCCGTCTCTAAGTTTTGTAGGAAGAGTAGCATGTCGTCTGCGTATAGAGCAATGTAATGGGTCCAGTTGTTAATTTGGATACCTTTATAATAGGAGCCGGTTCTGGCCATTTGAGCTAGTGGTTCTATTGCAATTGCAAAGTGGGCACCCTTGCCTAGTACCCCTTCCAACCTGTAGTGGGGGGGATTTATAGTTGCCGGTTCTTACTCTTGCAGTGGGATTACTATCAAGTACCATCCTGGTTGTGGGGGGCAGTTCCTTTGGAGGGGTTGCCTCTGTACATGTAGTGCATTGAAGAAATGTTGTCCAGCACCCATATTTCTAGTCTGTATTCTGGTCACCTACATGTCTATACATTGAGTCACTAGTCACTTGTAAGTGTGCAGCATTTGTTATATAATATAGAGTGGCCATCATGGGCATCATTTAGGGGTCACCAGGAGTCACAGCTGTGACACTGGCTTGCCCCTCCCATTGGGACCGCTGGCACTGCCTTTGCAAACCCTAGCCGCAGAGGTGGCAAAATCAGTGTCAAGAGCATAGGAATATCTTGTATGTCCAGTTTCTGACTCCAGGGATGTGTTCTGCTAATTGTTATTACACTAATAGTGAATAATAGACTATTATTCACTATCAGTGTAGTAAAAAGTCAATCAATCAATCAACACATGTTTATAGCACAGCAATAACACCCCTAGGGGTTTCTGGGCGCTGAGGGTGCTGTGTCTCTGTTGAAAAGCCATGTCTTGAGTCTCCTGAAATCGACCAAGGAGGAAGCTGCCCGGAGGTGGAGGGCCAGGTTGCTGGAAAAGTAGGAACTGGAACGGACATTCACTGCTGTTAAGTAATAAAACTAAAATGGCCTTAAATGTAAGTTGTGTGTGTGGGAGAAAGTGAATTTGCCTGACAGTGTTTATATGTGTGAGCATTTTTGTATACACATCAGGTTGTGTATGTGGGAATGAGTGAATAAATATGTGAGTAACAATAAGTGAGAGTATGCAAATGAGTCCGTCAGTAAATGCAAGAAATTGAAAATCAAGGAGTGCAAGTGAGTTCTAATGAGTGAGCAAGACTGAGTGTAAGTGAATGTAAGTAAGCATCAGCGAGAATGTGTTAGGCTTCAGTGGCTTAAGAAAGGCCCGTACCCCCAGTGGTACGGGGGGGCCTCAAGTTCCAGAGGGCCCCCTCAGCACAGCACTCTGGCCTGAGAGCTCCTGAGTGAGTCCAGAGGGAGGGAGCCTCCATGTACTGTGCAGGGTTTCGTTAAGCCACTGTTAAGTTTGCAAGTCTAATGTTAGAACTGGCATGTTTCTTGCTAAATGCTAGCAGTCGCATACTGGGGCCAATACTTGCATATAGGATTACCCACAACAAAATGCTAGAGCTGGCCACACTATAGTTCTATTTTATCATGAGGTACCATGTCAGCTCTGATTTACTGGAGAAAATTATTTGCGTTGGTGATACCTTTGGCAAATTGATGCTGGCACACTGGAGGAAATTCTTGGCATATGGGAGGACAACGTGGCCTATGTCAGGGGGCAATCCATCACAAAATGTGGTCCTCAACATACTAGACATAACCTTTTACATAATGGCTTCCCATAGTACATGGACAGCAGTATTAGTAACAATCTGGCCTGGTAAATTGTATGTAATGTGTCAGTAAAAGGGGCATAATTTCTGACATATGGGTCACACATAGGATATCTTAAAAACATAATTGGGTTGACTCATTTGGGACTGTCAGATTTTAGTAGCTTGGCAAACCAGAAAGGAGTTGAAATGCACTATTCAACCTGATTTTTTTCAAAATGTTCCTAGGGGAGAAAAATCTCCACCCTCCAGTATCCAATAGAAGACATCAGACTCACTTTGCTTGCTTACTACCATTCAAGTAACTGTTCCCTTACAATACTATATCCGCAACTTTAGATAGATGATGTCCAAAAATAGACATTTGTCTGTTACATTAATCATGCAATTATTTTGGAACTCCACCAGTGTTAATTATTATGATGCCATTTGGGATTAAGGTCATGTTACATCACAGACTAGGAAGATTCAAAGTCAAAGGTTATATGATGTAGCTTCCTGTAACATCATTAAGGTCAAAGGATATATGATGTCACTTCCACTACCCCTAGCATTTTGGTGAATTGATGTCCATGGTGACTATGCCTAAACCTCCATCATATGGGGATTTGCAGCATTCGGACATAGCTACTCTGGAGTGTCCACCCTGCCAATAACAGGACTCAATTGGCATGCAAGATTTTGGAGGGGTTTATCAAGCCGATAATGATAGTTCTATAATATGTATATGATTTTAGAAAGGAGTATATTTCTTTATAAATGTGTTTCGAAGTAATTATTAATAATTGTAATTCAATAATTCATATGTACTATTTTTTTATATTGCAGGGTATTGTAGTATCAGTGGTTGGCCACGGGTAGTGCTGGACTCACTTCTGATTTTCTTTAGTAGGAACTTACATTTGGACTCTGTGAGTACTGGGAAGTAGGAAACGTACTCAAAAGTGTGAATTACCTGTCAGAATCAGGCCCAATATCTGACATTTTTTTAAAACAATTATCAGATAGATTTAACAGTTCATTGGCTCTACTATTGATAGAATTAAAAAAAACCTTTCAACAGTCTTTCGTGAGACAGCCTGTTTCCCCATCTGACACACATGGACTTTGGCCCTAACTTTATTTCCTACACTTGCTTTCTATATCATTAACTGACCACATGGGTGAGGTTTGGAAGAGTCCTATCATATCCCTTCAACATAGTGTGGCAAACCAGGCAGGGATACTAGTTAGCACCTGTGCTGCTCAACCTGGCTTTGAGACACTGGCATGAAAAATTGTGGCAGGACATATAAATTATGTGATTTAAATGGTCAGAAGCTACATTACATAAAGTATCCCTATATGCAGATATAATCTCAATATATTTCAACAATCCCATGATGTCTGCTTTTAGGGTAACACAAACAATGAATGGATCTGGAGTACACCTGGGATTGAGAGTAAATTGGATTAAAACTAGACTCTTTCCCCTTAGTACAATGCTTAGCTACATTCAACATAATCAAGTGGCTTGAGATCCTACATTTATACCTTGATGTACAGAGTTTATGAATTTGAAGATTTTACCTCAATGCACAGAGTTTATTAATCATAGATTGTTACTTATTAAGGCATGAGTATCCAGTATCAATCATTTGAGGAAAAGGTATCAAACATCGACCAACATGGCTTTTGCAAATTAATACATTTATATGTCACTATAATAGGTCAAGTATCCCTATATGCAGGATAAATCCAAATATATTTCAGCAATCCCATGGTGCCCCTGCTTCTAGGGCAGGGGTCTCTACCTTTTCTGCAATAAGAGCTATTCATTTTCAGTGAACTCATCAAGAGCTACTAATATTACTAGTGATTTAATGCTGACCACGTCAGACAAGATCACATTAGTGGCCACCAGATGCAAGAGTATTACCAGCGGTCAAATCAGTGCATCAGGCATGGCTGCCTGCAGTAATGTTAAAAAAGCTTTGTCACTTTGGAATGGTTAATACATAGCAACCATAACTTCAATGCCTCTTTCACCAAGGTGATAACACTTTTAAAAGGGTTCCCCAATGCCATATTATTTATCTCTCAAATATCCGATTTAGATATATTTTGGAACATATTTTGGAAATTTCTCAATTTTCTTCAAATATTAGTTTATGAGTTCTGAAAATAAACATATTTTTGTGTTGAATATACATTCTCAATTTTGGTGTAAGAATATTAATTCAACAAAGCAAAAGCTTCTAATTTAGCAGGCTGGGCTGCACACAGGAAATCTGTGTACAGGTACCTAGAGAGCTATCAGTAGCTCACAAGCTAATCAGTAGAGAAGCATGTTCTAGGGTAAAGCAAGTTCGAAGGTAGTATTTCATTTACCTGTAGGTAATTGCATCATGCCCTGTTCTACTCCCTCGTTTTAATTCTGAATGAATGAGACCTTTCTGCCTCCACCAGACACAAATCAGAGGCACCCCCTCCTCCTGTATGTAAACAAGCTCCGAAGGAAAAAAACAACTCAGATATTTCATACTGGGAGGGTTGGAAGGGACTCTGAATTAAAGTTCAGGACTAGGACTAGAAATAATGTAATTACCGGTAAGTAACTGAAGCATTACCTCCACATCCCTCCCTCACTTGAATTCAGAACAAATGAGACACAGCAAGCAGGAGAAACAGAGCAACAGAGTTGCAAGCACAAAAGTAATCCAGTTTAACCAGAAATACAATCATTTCTCTGTTACTTCATAGAAGAAAGTGAGTTGTGACCAAGTACATTCAAAGACATCAAACTCAGCAATTCAGTAATGTTTCCCAAAGGTTGCAGGAGTAGCCCCTATAGCCACCCTATACATTTCTAGGATCAAGGAGCCCTGTAATTCAGCCATTGTAGTAGCTATGCATTTGTGTGGATCGTCCATAAATACCAGAAGCTGGGACTCCCATGCCATGGAAATTAAGGGCCTAATCTATCGATTTTAGCTAGAGGCAGTTGTTTTTTTCCCCCTTACCTTGTTGGACCAAAGTTAGCAAACAGGGACTCTTCTTGTTTGTCCCAATAGAGTCAAGGAAGTATCATTCATGTTACTCAGATAGGCCACACATGAGGCATGGAAATGAACACTGTACACATCATGTGCAAGAGGTCAGAGAAAGATGTCCACGAAAAACACACCACTATGAATCAGCAAGCCAAAGGATGATCGCCACTATTGTCTAGCACCCCTTATAGTGACATGTTCTCAGTGCTGCAGTAGAAGCAATTAGCCCTTGGCACATTGGAGGGACACAGAAGTTGCAAGGACTTGTAGAAGACCCTCAACAGGTTGCCCAATGGGAAGCTATCACTATCCCCATTTTGCTCATGCCAACCCAGATGTCTGCCTGTGAATGAAAGCCAGTACCCAAACACATGTGACTGAAACATAGTTGCAAGTCCCTCCATAATGCATGCCAACAGTCAGGGCACAAACCTTAACCATGACACACCATGACACACATTGCAGTGCATTCATCAACGTGATGCCATATCAAGGGCATAAATATTCACATTGTGGCTCTTAACTCTAGGCATACCTGTCATGTCCCTCATTGCTACTGCAGTTGTACATGCCAAATGAAATGCTAAGATGCTTGAGGGTATGTGTCAGCCAATAGACAATGGTGACACAATCCTGTATATGGCACAACATGATATGTAGCCACACTGTAAATGGCTTATTCTACATACAGGTTGGCATGCACAAATTTACATGTGGGAATAAAGACAGCATCCCATCAATATAGTATGACTATACATGAAACTGCAACTGCAGCTCACATATGTACACTGAAGGGAAAGGGACACATGCTGACATGTAGGCACATGAAATGTTGGCAACATTGATGGCACATAAATCATGTCAATGGACAGTCCACACCAATGGAAAGTAGTGAGCCATAGCTAAATACAAACTAAAATGTAAGCCCTGTTGCATGAATGTTTGACACCTTCACATTACAGACTGCAGTGAGGCACCAGAACCAATCATACACTGAAGAAAATAAGCTTCTGGGTGGCAGATGCCAACATACACATTTAAACGCACACACACATGGCTGAAGAGAGTGATTCATTACTTACCCACCTTTGGCCTGGAGCTCTGAGGAGTAGTGGTCTGTTGTATAAATACATACACCACAACAGCAAACGGTACATGATTGATAACTGTACACAGCCATATGGTACAATAGGCCAAGGCATATCAGTATAAAACACATGGCATGTCAACAAAAAGAATCTCTCATCTACTGTGTGACACATAGCCCATTCCTAAATGTCAGGGGGAACTGTCAGACCCTCACTCATTCACTTGGCAATGTGACAGGCAGGGATATGCTGTGTACTCACCCCCTTGTGGCTAATTACCTACCTTATTTTGGTGTCTGGGAGACACATGTGAGAGGCCCTGGTCTCTGCAGGCTGAGCAGACTTAACCTACATGACACTACTACATTCCCATCACACCCATGCATAACAGTACATCAGGTAGCCAACAGCAATTTGGCATGTGGTGGGTGTACCAACCTGAATGGCAGAGAAAGTGATATCATGTCTTCCAAAAAACAGACTAGCAAGGGCAGATGTCTGAAGTAACCATGTGGCTACACACATATAGCTCACATTCCTCACAATTAACACATACAATATGCATACTATGCATGCTCATGCTGACATGCACATACATATTGTGCCACATACAACAATCTTGATGAAATGGATGTCAGTGGATGGCTGTGATGTAACCTTACCTAGTCATGTGCACCTTAAGCCATGTTGGTTCAGGGAACACAGTACACAGAACCTACACAATGTGACTGGACTTAACATATGACACTGGCCACCAATTCATGCACATTGACTGTCCCACTGATGCCACATCGACTGCAACAACAGGCACATAAGTATACATTCTGGCACACATGGGCACATTCTAGCCTGTGAGGGGGGAAAGGATGGTTAAGTACAGAGAAAACTGTGCACATGAGGCACTTACCTGCTTCTCTGGTGCACCATGGAGCCGTTGATACAGGGGTAGGACCTCCAAAACAAGCCTCTCTGGCTTCTCTTGTGTGAAGGCCAGGGCCCTATCACCTGCTGGACGTGGCATGATTGCTCCCAGAGGTGTTACACAGCAGCTCAGTAGTGGCGGTCTTGCTGGCAGCAGTGTCGGGAGTCAAGTGAGGGATTTTCCAGAACATGGCGGTCATGTCCGCCACGTATGTGGTCGTCACCACTGACGGACACAGCCATTGGCCCAAGACCGCAATTGGCAACAATGTTAGCCTATGGCTGTGTCCACCGCAGGTGATACCGCCTACCGCCATGACAACTTCCCAATGAGTAGGTCAGGCACCCGCCATATTAGAAGCCAATAAAGTTAAAAATTGAGCCATAAACTGCTTCACACCGCATATAACAGTGTTTTGGGCACTTAGACCAGCTCATGTTGTATGATTATGTTCCTAAAAATCTGACACCATTTTAGTATGGTGCTGGGCACATAAGGAAATTTACATTTGGGCACAGTCAACCCCCGTTGAAGGTCTTATTTGCTCTCAGGACATCCGAGTGGCATCTATGATGCACAATGTTGTTTTAATTCCTGATACATGACGTGTACATATCTGTGGTAAACAACAGGTTTTACATGTGACCCTTGTGTTTTGAGCAGTTGTGATGTGTATTGTTTGCCATGTCCAGCAATTCAAAATTTTCATGTCACATGTAATCCTTGACATGCGTCATGTATGTTGCTCTGGTCACAATGACTAATGCCCGGACTCATTTCTTGTCATGTATAGGTACCCAGGGAGAGGGAGGATGCGTCAACTACCTGTCTACCATCCACTGCCAGACCTTCAGACCATAGAAGAATGCCACATCATCCTGCTGTCTGAATCGGCAAACAATAGTGGACTTATGTCATCAGTTGGAGCGGGATGTGATGCTATTAGTTATCCAACTAGCATATCATCCATTAAACAAGTCATGTCAGCGTTTAATGTCCTAGCCACAGGGTCCTTCCAATATACAGTGGCCCAAGCTGGTGAAATGTCCCAACCTATGTTCAGTCTGGTTTTGAGGATGTCGTCTCAGTGATGTTGAAACACATGGACAGCTGCATCCCGTTTCTCCAACATGAGGGCTTTGCCCATGTGAAGGGTGACGTTTATGGTTTTGTTCGCCTCCCACATGTTGTGGGGGCAATTGATGGCACACATGTTGGTTTGATCCCACCACATGCCAATGAACAAGCACACTGCAACAGAAAGAACTTCCATTCCATCAATGTCCAAGTTATCTTTTGGCATATCTCTACATCTCACAGGTCTGTGCCCGTTATCCAGGTTCAGTCCATGATGCCTTCAATATACAGAACAGTACAATCCCCCGGCTCATGTCATGACTGCACCCAGAGAGGGCATGGTTGGTTGGTAAGTCACTTCTGTCCTGTTTGTGTGTGTGCAATGTCTGGTGTGACAAATCTGATAAGAGGACTCATAGTTGCACATATGTCTTAATCTTAACAGGATAATCTGCATACCCAAACCTGTTGATGTCACTAAAGAATCCAACTATGCAAGGGGAAGTCTGCTTCAGTGAGGCCCAAGAAAGAAGAAGGCGGGTAGTGGAGTGGGCTTTCGGGCTCCTTAAGGCCTGATTTGGTGTATTGACCGCACTGGTGGAGCTCTCCTCTACTTATCCGGAAAAGTGTGCTGCATGCTCCACAACATTGCCCTGCGAGGAATATCTGATACATCCCAGAGGAGGAGGGGCCTGCAGTGCCACCGGGTAAGCCTCCTGAGATTCCAAGTGAGGATGACAGTGTTGAAGAGGAAGGAGTTGACTATCCGGAAGATCTCATCACTAACTACTTTTCTTGCATGTAAGCATGTCATCTGATGTAATAACGGTGACCGTACTGTAGTTGTCAGAATGTGTGGAGTAGGGTGATTTGTCAAGACAGAGAGGGGCTAGTGGTATTCAACATTCATCCAAAGTGTGTTTGAAAAGTTAGCCTTTGACATATCCCCATTTTGATGTAGCTGCTTTGTCTCCCTCAGTCTCATTACAATGTAACCTCATTTCCAGATGCCTACTATTTGATTTGTGTTGTAGGCATGTTATCAATTCTATATACATTGTTTTGTGTTTGTGCAGTTACCTTTACCCTGGCATCCTCATGTGGACATTTCAAAGTTGTGACATTTGGCAGGTATTTCATGCTGTTCTGACATGTGAAGTAGACAATTACAAGGTAATGTAGGTCACAGAGTTTGTGTGTATTAGACTTGTTCCAAGGCATCCTGGCCAGTGTTTGAGTGGATGGTCTGAAGTACACAGTGTACTTGATTTGTTGTGCTGTGTTGGGCCAATTGCATCATGTGTGTGAATATGTGGGCCTGAAATATGTTGTCATCAATGGCAAGCTAGACATTCACCCTTCGCACAGGCTTCACATAGGCTAAACACTCTTCTTGTATGACCTGTATGTAGCTGTAGATGTGTTTAATCATTGTAGACCACAGTGTCTGTGCCACAACACTGACATAGATTTGTGTAATACCACCTGATGCATGGTCATTGGAGTGTGATGTACCTGTGATCAGGGACTGTTGCACTGCCCTCTGTCTGCACCTTGGTTTATGTGATGTTGGATTACTTTGGTATGGTATGTGACAAAGCTCAAGCTGGTGATATTGACCGTTTACGTATTTTACAGGATAAGTTATGACAAGGCCCTTCCTTCTGTGGACTGGAGTCCTTTATCTTGGTATATCTACCTTGACACAATATGAGTAAGCCATTCTTGGCTGTGACAGTCCAGACTTTTATGTGCCTATGTGCTGTACAGTGAAATAAAATGTTTGATGTGACCAGACACATGTAGCAATGTGTTTGTGTGTGTTGTTAGTAATCCTTAGCAGAACAGTGTCCCTGTTACACATCACTTATTGCACTAGCATCTTGTGTCTTCCTCATTTGCTTCATGTGAGAAAATAGCCTCTTTCTAGGATGGTTACCCCAATTGTTTGGCCTGTTTGGCAGTGTGTTTTGACTGTGTCACTGGGATCCTGCTAGTCAGGACCCCAGTGCTTATGGTTTGTGGCCTACTTCTCAGTATGTTTCACTGTTTTTGTCAGTATACTCAACCGTGTCACTGGGATCCTGCTAACTAGGACCCCAGTGTTTATTCTCTCTCTAGTTCCCAATTTGTCCTTACATATTGGTAACCCAGTATTTCACTCCAAATTGGCATACTGGTGCCCCCTTATAAGTCCCTAGTATATGGTACCTAGGTAACCAGGGCATTGGGGTTCCAGGGAGATCCCTATGGGCTGCAGCATTTCTTTTGCCACCCATAGGGAGACCATGCGAAGGCTTCTACAGGACTGCCACTGCAGACTGAGTGAAATAGCGCATGCACTATTTCACAGCCATTTTCACTGCACCAGGTCACTTATAAGTCACCTATATATCAAGCCTTCAGACCCTGAAGGCTGGCTGCAAAGTACCTGTGTGTGAGGGCACCACTGCAGTAGCAGAGGTGCCCCCACGTCATCCAGACCCATTTTCCCGGACTTCATGAGTGCGGGGACGCCATTTTAAGTGTGCACTGGAAATAGATCAATACCTATGTTCAACTTCCCAATGGTAACTCCGAATATGGCCATGTAAGGTGTCTACCAACTGGGAATAGTACCCCAATACTGATTCCAGTATTGGTTGCACAACCCCATGCACTCTGGGGCCTCCACAGTGGACACCCAGTACTGCCATACCAGCCTTCTGAGGTTTTACAGGCAGCCCCAGCTGCTGCCACCTCACAGGCAGGTTTCAGCTCTCCTGTTGCTTGAGCAGCTCAATACCAGGAAGGCAGAACAAAGCATTTCCTTTAGGAGAGGGGTGTTACACCCTCTTCCTTTGGAAATAGGTGTTGCAGGCATGGGAGGTGTATCCTCCCAGAGCCTCTGGAAATGCTTTGAAGGGCACAGATGGTACCCTCCTTGCAAAATCCGGTCTACATCGGCTCAGGGACCCCCAGTCTCTGCTCTGGCATGCAGCTGGATAAAGGAAAGGGGAGTGACCACTCCCCTGTCCATCACCACCCCAGGGACGGTGCCCAGAGCTCCTCCAGAGTGTCCTCTAGGTTTTCCATCTTGGATTCCAAGGTGGTGGGGCACTCAGGGAGCATCTGAGTTGCCAATGCCAGCAGGTGACGTCAGAGACCCCTCCTGATAGATGCTTACCTAGTTAAGTGACTAATCCCCCTCTCAGGGCTATTTAGGGTCTCTCCTCTGGGTGTTTTTTTCTGATTCGGATCGCAAGACTCCAGCAGGAATCCTCTGCATCCTTTACTTCATCTTCTAAAGACGGAACAACTGCTGACCACTCCAGGAACACTACAAAACTGCAACAAAGAAGCAAAGACGACTTCTGCAACCTGGTAACTCCAGGTCCTTCCACCAACTGCAACAGTTTCCAGGTCGTGCATCCTCCAAGGACTGCCTGTTTTCAGCCTGCACCAAAAGAACCAAAGGAATCTCCCATGGAGTGATGGAGTCACTTCCTTGCTTCAGCAGGCACCTCTCTGCAGCGATGACCGGTGGCTTGGGTCCCCTCTCCAGATGACAGGCGTGGATCCAGCAACATGGGTGGTGGAATAAAGTGACTTCGACAGGCCCAACGTTTAGCTGTCCAACTTTGGTGGAGATAAGAGTTTGCCTCCCCACGCAAGACAGAACCCCGTGCACCAAATGACTTGTAGTTCCTAAGGCTTGTTTGCGACCTTCCAAGAAGTTCTGTGTGCACAGCACAGCTTAGGCCCCCAGCGCTCCATCCTGCAACACACAGCTTCCTGAGTGGTTCTCCGGTGGCGTGGGAATCCTTTGTGTCGTGCTGCATGGGCCTCCATTTGCACCTTCTTTGTCCCTGTGCTGCGGGACTCTTGTGCATGCTGCCTGGTCTTCTGAGGAGTCTCTGAGTTGCTGAGAGCCCCGTCTGTCTACCTCTCCTGGGTAGAGGCCATCAGATCCCTCCCGGTCCCAGGCAGCGAGATTTTCCACTCACCGCAAGCTTTACATGTGCCAAGGCTTGTTTGCGGAATCCAGTGATGCAAACCAGACTGCATTCATCCATCCGGTGTGGGACATCTTTTGCACCAACCAGAAACCCGCATCTGTCTTCTTTGGTGCGAATACTGACTTTTTTCACCGGTGTTTCTTCTTTTGCACCTTCATCCGGGTTAGCAGGTGCTCCTGTTCTCCCTGGACTATTTAGTGCTTCTTGGACTTAGTCCCCTTCTTCCATAGGTCTTCAGGTCCAGGAATCCATCAGTGGTGTTTTGCAGTCTCTTCTGGTTCTTGCATAAACTTCTATGACAACATCATCTGCACCAACCAGGAACCCGCATCCGTCTTCTTGGGTGCAGTAGTGACTGTTCTTCTTCACCAGTGGTTCTTCTTTTGGACCTTCATCCAGGTTAGCAGGGGCTTCTGTTCTCCCTGGACTCTTCAGTGCTTCTTGGACTTGGTCCCCTTCATCCACAGGTCTTCAGGTCCAGGAATCCATCGTTGGTGCCTTGCAGTCTCTTCTGGTTCTTGCATAAACTTCTATCACTTCTTGTGGGTTTCAGGAAACTTACTGTGATTTACTTCTGTTTTCCTGGGCTCTGTGGTGGGGTGTATTACTTACCTTTGGTGTTTTCCTACACACCCAGCACCCCGCTACACACTACACTTGCCTAGGTGGAAAACCAACTTTCGCATTCCACTATTTTGGTATATGGTTTGTGTTCCCCCTAGGCCCACTGCAACATATTGTGATTTTCACTGTTTGCACTTTTTTCTGACTATTTACGTACTTGTTTTTGGTTACTAGTGCATATATTCCGTATAATACTTACCTCCTAAGGGAGTATAGTCGGTAAGGTATTTTTGGCATTGTGTCACCAAAATAAAGTACCTCTATTTTTGTAACACTGAGTATTGTCTTTCATGTGTGAGTGCTGTGTGACTACAGTGGTATTGAAAGAGATTTGCATGTCTCCTAGTTCAGCTTTGGCTGCTCTGCCTACAGCTACCTCTATACAGCCTGGCTTCTAGACACTGAGGGGCATATTTATACTCTGTGTGCGCCGAATTTGCGTTGTTTTTTTCGACACAAATTCGACGCAAAACTAACTCCATATTTATACTTTGGCATTAGACGCGTCTAGCGCCAAAGTTCATGGAGTTAGCGTCATTTTTTTGCGTGAACACCTTCCTTGCGTTAATGATATGCAAGGTAGGCGTTCCCGTCTTAAAAAATTACTCCGATGCTATTGCATCGGATTTATACTCCCGGGCAAAAATGACGCCCGGGAGTGGGCGGGTCTAAAAACCCCGCATTTGCGCCGGATTTTAGCGCCTGGGTCAGAGCAGGCGTTAAGGGACCTGTGGGCTCAGAATGAGCCCAGAGGTGCCCTCCCCTGCCCCCAGGGACACCCCCTGCCACCCTTGCCCACCCCAGGAGGACACCCAAGGATGGAGGGACCCACCCCAGGGACATTAAGGTAAGTCCAGGTAAGTATTTTTTTTAAAAAATTGTTGTGGCATAGGGGGGCCTGATTTGTGCCCCCTACATGCCACTATGCCCAATGACCATGCCCAGGGGACAGAAGTCCCCTGGGCATGGCCATTGGGCAAGGGGGCATGACTCCTGTCTTTGCTAAGACAGGAGTCATTTCAATGGGGGATGGGCGTCGTAAAAAAATGGCGCAAATCGGGTTGTGGCGATTTTTTTGCCTCAGCCTGACTTGCACCATTTCTGGACGCCCATACGCCATTTTCCCCCTACGCCGGCGCTGCCTGGTGTACGTCTTTTTTTTTAACGCACACCAGACAGCGCCGGCGGCTAACGCCGGCTAACGTCATTGAATAAATACAGCGCCCGCATGGCGCTTCAGAATGGCGTTAGCCGGCGCTAATTTTTTTCACGCAAAACTGCGTTGGTGCAGTTTTGCGTCAAAAAGTATAAATATGGGCCTGACTACATTTCACTAATAAGGGATAACTGGACCTGTTATAAGGTGTAAGCACCTTTGGTACCCACTACAAACCAGGCAAGCCTCCTACACTTCAGATGATCTTAAATCTCTACATAGCAATAATTATAACATAATGAAGCAGAAACAAACTTTGTGATAGGTGATATTTATTGTGCATAGGGTGAAAATACGGTACATGATGGAACAGAAAAGTGAGGGGTTCAGTCACGGTTGATGAAATCATTGTATTAGATGCCACAGCATTTGAAGTCCAAAGTCCATTCTACTCCTCCCATTAGGAAATGGAAGGTTGTTGAATGGTAGTCAACAGAGTGATCTTGTGGCACACAAAGGAGTTCATTTAGGAAGGGGTTACTTGCTGGCAGTGGTGAGTGTCTTGCCATCTGCACCTCCTGTATTCTTAGGTGGACATCCCCATTTGCATGGGGTGGGAGCTGCTGCTACAGGGGTAGGGGTGTCTGTTGTGGGTTCTTCACCTGACAGCGCCTCCCTTCTAATGGCTGGCACCAATGAGGAAGGGGCTGGTGTTGCTTGGCCAAAGGAAGGGGTATGGTGTTGCTCACAATCCCTGATCAGGGTACTGCTAATCTCCTTGAACACTCCTGCTAGGGAGGCCAAGATAGTATTGGTGGCCTCCCACTGTTGAAACATTTCCTTTTGCATGTCCACGGCAGCTACTTGATCTCCTGGAGTTTTGCAACTACCCGTCCCATCACGCCTTGGGACTCTTGATAGACCCCCAAGGCTTGGCTGATGGAGTCCTGGCCAGGGGCATCCCCACTTCTCACAGCATGTTGGCCCACAGCATCCCTCCCATGCACCCTACCCCCAAGGGCCTGTGCCCTTGCCACAGGGTGCCCCCTACTACTGGTTCCAGGTCCATCGTTGTCCAAGGTATAGTGATCTGAGTCAGGATCCTGGACTGGAGGGGCACAAGATGGTTGGCACTGTGCTTGGTAGAAAGGTTGTGGTGCGAATGGCTACATGTGAAGTTGATGCAACCGGGCTGGGAGATCTTGATGTGGGCATAGTGTGAGTTACTGTTTGTGTCTGATCAGATTGTCCAGATGGGCTAGAACCATCCTCCGTGTCCAGATGTACAGGAGTTTTGTCATTACTGAGGGCTTTATTCATGGGGGTATTGGCAATCTCTTCAGTGGCCTTTGCGTGCCCAGTGGCAGTTTGACCTGTTGATGTGAAAGGTACAGTGTTACTGGTTGAATTGTGGCATGTACCTCCAGACGTTTACAGTGACATTTAGCAAATACTTTGTAGTTAGCTGTTATACTGGTTATCCTATTGTGACAGGTACCCATTGTATTGGTTGTACTGACCTGACATTTGTGAAACATGACATTGCAATGACTTCAAGCAGCTGCTGAATTTGGGAGTTCATTGTCACTGGGGATGATGGGCAGAGAATGCCATCTTGCCACCAGTGCAGGCAAAACAGTGGCTGGGCAAGTTGTGGCTTTGAGTATTTTGAAGGCTGGCTGACTGTTATGAAGGCCGACCCAAGGGTCTGTTGTGCACATGATTGGTGAAATCATGTGGTCTGTGCAATGTTAATGTGTTTGCTGATAATAACGTTCTGGTGATGCATCTTGAGTCCTAGTTTATCATGTATGTTGCACACTGGATAAGGTGTCTTTCCTGTCCTCAATAGTTTAACCTTAGCTTAGCAGTTCAAAATGGAGCTACGTGGCCAGCCACATCTCTGAGTTGCTCATGACCCGTATCTTGGTCCCTCCCAGATGAGTACATGTCATTTGAGATTAATCAGGCAAGTGTTTTTGGACAAGTGACCACTGTTCAGCTATTTGGAGTCACTTGATCAGTGCTTCCAGTGAGCTGCAGTAAGGTCACTCCCTCTATTTCCCAACATAAGCCAACTGTTATCCTCCCAGGTGAGTAAACATCCTTTGGGAGTTCACTTACATATGCAATGGGACAAGTGGACACCGAGCTGGTGATTTTAGTTTCCAAAACAGGGCACATTGGGTTTGTCATTCATGTCCCTCCCTCTAGTTCCCAACAGTAGACAAATGATATCCCTCCAGGTGAGTGGACTTCATTTTGGAATGGACATCCAGAGGTGTTTTGTAGAAGAGACACTGTGCATATGTTTGTAGTTACAAATACAGTGCCTGCTGGTAGTTACAGTTATGTCACTCACACTAGTACACACACTTGACCAACATTCTCCCCCTAGAGATCACACTTCAATTGAGAGATTTGACTGACAGATGTATTTGGACAAGTGCACACTGTTCTGTTTTTTTGAATTACATGCAAAGGCCCTCCTGGCCTTAGCAGCCCTGTACGTCCCTGTACTACACATACTTGACAAATGTTTTCCTCCCAGGTGTGTACACTTCAATGGTGAGTTTGCAAACAGAGCTATTTGGAGAAGAGAACACTGTGCTGGTGTGATAGGTCATTGTGACACTCCCTGCTGGGAGTTGTATTCCTCTCAGTCATTGCACTCTACACACTATACACAGATGTTATCCTCCCAGCAGGTCTATGACAATTTGTGAGATGCCAGACAGGGGTCTTTGGACAGGTGGACCCTGGGCTGGTGTTTGGAATTACAGACACAAGGCCTCCTGGAGTTGCAATAATTTTACTGCCTGCACTACACACGCTATACAAAAGCAATCCTCTCAGGTGAGTGAACATTTAGGAGTTAGGACACAGGAGTATTTTGGCATGAGAACACTGGGTGTGTGTTTGCATTTGGTGCAGCAGAGCCTCCTGGCCTTGGCAGTCATGTTACTCCATCTACTTCATGCAATTACTAAATGTCAATTCCCCCAGGCGAGTACACTTCCTGTGTGATTTCCCACCCATGGTTGTTTGGAGAAGAGGACACTGGACTGGTGGTTTGAGTGACAGTAAGAGAGCCTCCTGTGAATTGTAGTCATGTAACTCCCTGTACTACATACACTTTACATATGGTATCCTCCCAGGTGAGTTACCTTCAATAGGGAGTTGGGACACAGGTGTATATTGGTGGTAGGGCACTGGCCTGGTGGTAGAGATTGGTGAAACGGTGCCTGCTGGGAGTTGCAATCCTGTCAGTCCGTATACTACACACACCTGACAAATGTTCTCCTCCCAGGTGAGTGAATTGCAATTGGAACTGTCCACACAGGTGTGTTTGGTGTTTGAACAATTGTCCACTGGGCTGGTGTTTGGAATGACATTCACAGGCCCTCCTGACCTTAGCAGCCCTGTCAGATCCTCTACTACACACACCATACATTTGTTTTCATCCCAAGCGTGTACACTACAGGCAGAACACTGTGCTGGTGGTTTTAGTAGCAGTAACAGTGCCTGCTGGGAGTTGTAGTCATGTCAGTCCCTGTACTACACACACTTTATAAATGTAATCTCCCCAAGTGAGTACACTTCAAATGTGAATTGCCAAATAGAGTTTGTTGGACTGGTGGACACTGGGCTGGAGAGTAGAGTCACAGTTAAAATAGCAAAAAGTGAGCAGTGAGTATGCATGATATAGCATTTATGTGACATTTTTTGTGGCATGACTTACCAGACTCCACTCCCCAAGGTATTCCTGTCAAGCCCTCAGGATGGCCAAGACCTTCTCCTCCCATGTAGCGAGTTGTAATGGGGCACTGAGAGGGCCACCGCCAGTCTTCTTGGCTTTCAGCTGGTGTCTGGAGACCATAGAACGCACCTTACCCCTGAGGTTGCTCCACCTCCTCCTGATGTCCTCCCTTGTGCGGAGGGGGTGCTTACAGCATCGACTCTGTCGCATATCCCCTTCCACATTTCTGTTTTCCTAGTGAGAGAAGTGTGCTGGATTTGTGCTCCAAACAATTGTGGCTCTACTCTTATGATTTCATCCACCATGACTCTTAACTCATCATCAGTGAAATGTAGATTTTTCATAGGTGGCATGGTGATAACCCAAAAAAAAACGTAAGACCGGTAACAGGTGACAGTGTCTTACTAAACAAGGGAAGTGCAAAAGTATATGACTTGGAAAAGTGTGGACAGTGTATGGTGTGTGTTGTGTGAAAAATGTAGGAGTGCCTATTCTGTCTTTTTCTTTTTTTTTTAATGCTTCAGTGTATTGCAGTGTAGATGCAAATGATTGTGGTCTGTGAAGGGGTGTGTTTTATAGTGTCCTTTGCAGGTCTGTCGAGAGTGGCAATGAGTGGCAGCTGTGTTGTCTTCAACTGCATCCAATGTGGTGTTGTGAATTACTTTGTGTAGGAAAGTACCATCTTTCTTGGCACGTTACCCCCAATTTTTACCTATATGTCAGTATGGTTTTGCTTGTCTCACTGGGATGATGCTGGTCAGGACCCCAGTGCTCATAGTTTATGGCCTAATGTGTGTGTCCGTATAGTGCTTAAATGTGTCACTGAGACTCTGCTAATCAGAACCTCAGTGCTTATGCTCTCTCTGCTTTTAAATTTGTCGCTATAGGCTAGTGACTTCATTTACCAATTTCAATTGGCACACTGGACCCCCTTATAAGTCTCTAGTATATGGTACCTAGGTACCCAGGGCATTGGGGTTCCAGTAGATTCTTATGAGCTGCAGCATTACTTTTGCCACCCATAAGGAGCTCAGACAAACCCTTTCACAGGACTGCCACTGCAGCCTGCGTGAAATAACGCACATGTTATTTCACAGCCATTTTCACTGCACTTAAGTAACTTATAAGTCACCTATATATACCTATATGTAGCTTCACAATGGTGACTCCGAATATAACCATGTAAGGTGTCTAAGATCATGGAATTGTCCGCCCATTCCAAGTCTGGTGTTGGGGAGCCAATTCCATGCATCCTGGGGGCTCCACTATGGGCCCCTAGTACTGCCAAACCAGCTCACTGAGGCTTGCACTGCAGCTACAGCTGCTGCCACCCCACAGACAGGGTTCTGCCCTCCTGGGGTCTGAGCAGCTCAGACCCAGGAAGGCAGAACAAAGCATTTCCTTTGGGAGCAGGGTGTTACACCCTCTCCCTTTGGAAATAGGTGTTACAGACTGGAGAGGGGTAGCCTCCTCTAGCCTCTGGAAATGCTTTAAAGGGCACAAATGGAGCCCTCCTTGCATAAGCCAGTCTACACCAGTTCAAGGACCGCTTGTCCCCTGCTCTGGCGTGAAACTGGACAAATGAAAGGGGAGTGACCACTAGGGGTGGTGCTTAGAGCTCCTCCAGTCTGTCCCAGACTTCAGCCACCTTGCTTTGCAAGGTGTGAGGGGAACTCTGGAGGGCTCTGAGTGGGCAGTGCCAGCAGGTGACATCAGATACCCCCGATAGGTCCTTACCTGACAAGGTACCCAATTCCCCTCTCAGTGCTATTTAGGGTCTCTCCTGTGGGTCCTCTTCAGATTCTATTTGCAGGTTTTCAGCAGGAATCCTCTGCATCTACTACTTCATCCCCTGACCTCGGATCAACCGCAGCCTGCTCCAGGAACAGCTGTAACAGCAGCAAAGTATCCACAAGGGATACTTGTCTTCTGCAACTTTGGCTCCAGCCAGCAACTGCAACAGTTTCCACGATATTCAAGCTCTGAGTACTCCCTGTCTTCACCCTGCACCAGAAGGACCGAAGAAATCTTCTGTGGGGTGACGGAGTCACTTCCCTGCTCATGCAGGCACCTTCTAAGTTGATGACCAGTTCTCTTGGACTCCTCTCACAGCGACAAGCTTGCTCCTTGGAACACAGAGGGTGGACCCCATTGACACAGACTGTCCTGAGATCCTGCTGTCGCAATATGGAGGAGGTAAGACCTTGCCTTCCCCCAGAACAACAGTACCTCTGTGCACCGTGTCTTCTTTACCTCCTGAGGCCTTTGTGCACTATTTGCAAAATTCCTTCATGCACAGTCTGGCCCAGGTCCCCAGCACTCTATCCTGTAATGCTCAACTCGTTGAGTTGTTCTCCAGTGACGAGGGACCTTCTTTGTATTGCTGTACCAACCGCATTTTGCACCTCCTTTGTCCCCATGTCCTGGGACTCCCGTGGGTGCTATCTGGTGCTCTGAGGGCTCTCTGAAGTGCTGAGAGCCCCCTCTTCCTCCTCACACATAGTTAAGGCCCCCAGGTCCTTCCTGGATCCAGATAGTGCCTAGTTGATGCCAAATGCGACTTTGCCAGAAACAAGGCTTGTTGGAGGAATCCAGCGCCCAAACTTGCCTGCATCCAACTTCATGACGTGGGACATCCTTTGCATCATGCAGGAACCTGCTAGAATCTTCCTAGGGTGCATTTCTGCAGTCTTCGTCCAACTGAGGACTCTTCTTTTGCACCCTCTTCTGGGTTGGCAGAGGCTCCTGTCCTTCCTGGAACGTCTTTCGACTTCTGGACTTGGTCTCCTTCCTTTGCAGGTCTTCAGGTCTAGGAGTCCACTGTTTGTTGTTTGCAGACTTGGTTGGTCCTTGCAATAATCCCAATCACAAGATGTAGTGTGTCCTAAGGAAACTTGCTGTACTTTACTCCTGCTTTTCTGGGCTCTGGGGTGGGGTCATTTACTTACCTTTACTGTATTTTTACTCTCCCAGTGATTCTTACACACACTACACTTGTCTAGGGGCAAATTCGTGATTCGCTCTCCACTTTCTTAGTATATGGTTTGTGTTGCCCCTAGACCTATTTTCTCCCATTGCATTCTGTAGCCTTGCCCTTTGTTTGCACTATCCTATGACTAATTACTCACCTTATTTTGGTGTCTAGTGTATATATTGTGTATAATACTTACCTCCAGAAGGAGTAGTCCCTCTAAGATATTTTTGGTACTGTGTAATAACTACCTTTATTTTTGGTAACACAAGTATTGTCTTTATTTGTGTATAAGTACTGTGCGACTATAAGTGGTATTGCAGGAGCTTTGCATGTCTCCTAGTTCAGACTAAGCTGCTCTACTACAGCTACCTCTATCAACCTAAGCTGCTAGAACACTACTACTTCACTAATAAGGGATAACTTGACTTGGTATAAGGTGTAAGTACCCAAGGTACCCACTACAAACCAGGCCAGCCTCCCACACTTTGGTGAAAGCAAATTGCTCTGGCTCAGACCGCCTTTGGCTGACCGCCGTGGGTGTCTGCCATTGCGACTTTGGACTTGTGATACAGTCAGTGGTTGGTCGCTGGGCTGTCGGTGCTGGACTTCGGTCCACCTATTTGCAGACCTCCGCGCCACTGCAGGTCTGCCTTGTTTGGTTGGCGGTCAGCAGTCCTGCCTGTGTAATTATTAATGCAGCTGTCTGAAAGACCTCCATCATGGTGTTCTTTATGGGACTGCCAACATGGCGATCTGGAGGTCCAACCGCCAAACTCGTAATGATACCCTTAGTCCTCACCAGGAGATTTCCAATTTTTCTCAATAGTGAAGATCTTTGAATAAGATTTGCAGGAGACAGGAGATATTACAGTCATAGAGTCAGTGAGCGTGTGTGCTGGGAGATGGATACCCAGATATTTGTTACAGGTTCCCACCCAGGAAAACGAGCTGTTTTGATTATTTCTTGCAATGCCCCCATAGGGTCCCACCACACCCAGGCCCTCAGATTTGTAATAGTTTATTTTAAAGCCTGAGACAGCTGCAAAGTGCTCCAGTTCTGCTTGTAGGCCCAGAAGGGATCGCTCCGGGTTGGTTATAAAGCAAATAATGCCATCAGTGCACAGAACAAGTTTGTGTTTCATCTCTCCCACTTTTAGCCCGCTGATAGCTGGGTTGTGCATTATTTTGGCTGGAAGTGGATCCATGGATAAAGCAATGACCAAGGGAGAGAGAGGGCATCCCTGTCTTGTATCTTGTGTTATCAGTATCCTTATGGTATATTCTCCATTGATCTTAATCTTTGCTGAGGGCCGTTAATGATTTGCTTGAATAAAGGTTCCCATTTTAGATCTAGTCGGGCCCTATTAAGTAGTTTTGTAAGATATGGAGAGTCAGTTCTGTAGAAGGCCTTCTCCAAATCTAGCGAGAGCAGGGAAATTAGTGCCGGACAAATGTTATGTAGCCTCTGGACCATTACAGATTAAAACAGCTTGATGTCACAATTGAGTAACGCAATGATGATGTGCACAGTGTTGGGCCTTTACGTGGTTTAAGGAGTAGACTAATGTTGAATTCTAACATAGTGTCTGTGGCTATTTAAGAGGCTAGGAAATAGTTGAAAACTTTGTCAGTGGGCTCAATAATTAAGGGAACGTAGACCTTATAAAAGGAGGCTGAAAAGTCATCTGGGCCCTTGGATTTCTACCAGACTACCAGTCACCTCCTGTACCTCATATGTGGTGATATCCATCTCTAGAGAGTTGAGATCATCCCTCAAATGTGGGTAGAAGCAGTCTTGTAGGTATTTATCTTCGGCTGCTTCCCCAGTATGTTGGTGATTAAGTAAAGATTGGTAGTATTGATTGGAAATGCAAAGATCTCCAACACTTCAGATGTAATTTGGCAGTGGCAACCTACGATGTGTGGTATGTGATTTCTTGAGGTAGTGTGGTGCAGTTTCCAGGCCAGTAATCTATCTGCCTGATCACCTTTCTCATAATAAGTTTGTTTGATATACAGAAGCTCTCTGGCTGTTTCCTTTATCTGTATTTGCTCTATTTCACCCCTAAGCTTATTGAGCTCTTGCATGGTAGGATGCATGGTAGCAGTTGATTCATTTTGTTTGTGATGTGTTTCCGCCTGCAAAAACCTGCCTTTAATATCTGCCTGTTTTGGCTTGTGGAGGTGTTCAAATGTAGCTATGTGAGAAATCAATTCTCCTCTGATAAGTGTTTAGCAGTGTCCTGCAGCACTACATGTGACACCTCTCCTCTAGCGTTTTCTTTAAAATATTGTTCTATTACGTATTTTATGCAATCTTGCAAACCACGATTTCTCAGGGCCATCTCATTGATTAGCCATGGGCAAGAAGAAGGTTTGTGGGATACATACAAGCTCATCAGCAGCCAAATTAGAGCATGGTCTGACAATGATCGCACTACAATGGATGTATCCACCAGGTGAGAGAGTATTGATCTAGGGACCAGGAAGTAGTCTATTCATGAATGTCTTATGTACATTCAAGTAGAATGTATGTTCTCTTTCAGTGGGGTGGGAGAGAGGCCAGACATCCACTGCATTCATATCTTCGATTCCCTGAGCTAATGGAGATAGTAAATAGGTATGTCATTGGTAGGATTGGTCAACAGACGGGACGTGGGGAATGTTATAGTTGCCTCCCCATGACTATTTCCCCCCTAGCAAAATGGGCCACCTTCCAAAAGTGCGTGGTATAGAATCTTCCTCTGTTCTCATTCGGTCCAAAGATTGAGAGAATAGTCAGCTAGGCAGACCCTATTTGGTCTTTAAACCCCACAAAGTGTTCTTCTTTTGTATAAGGATAGCCAATCCTCTTGTTTTGGGTGTGTTTGATGAGTGGAATTGTAAAGTAAATCAGTAGGAGCAAACTCTGTATGTAGTAAATGTGTCTGCCTCTTTGGCTTTCAACCATTGGAGCAATGTCTTCCGCTTCATGCCTTGAACTTTGCACAAGACTACCCTAAGTGGTGTCATACAGATGGGCTATGTAAGGGCTCCAAGGAATAAAATGACCAGTTTGCCCTTTCAATATTATAAATTTGTGAGGGAGCAATCATTACATTGTACCAGGAGTGATTTCTGCTATGTGAGCACCTGAAATGTGCCAAATCACTTGGTTCAAATTGCGTATCCCATCTCTTATGTATATGCAGGATAAAAGGGAAAAAATTGGGAAAGAAACTTCTAACAGAAAAGTATAAAATACTGGCTCTTTGTGGAATCAGGTTGAGAGGGTGTTATAAGTGAGATGAACTGATTTTTGTGGCACCATGTTTCTGAGAAAGGGGAGAGTCCCTAAGGGTAAAAAGTCCCAACCTATAGGAGAGCAGTAAAACTGGCTACCAGTAATTTGTGGATGCATCTGGTAGGCAGGGGAGGTGAGGCATTGGGTCCTTACGGTTACAGGGGAGGTGATGCGGTGTCAGGGGCGAGGATTGGTACCTTACGATCTGACGGGGTCAATGAATCCAGAAGGTCAAGATGCAAGGTGTTGACTTTGCGGTTTCTCGATCACACCACTGGGCCACAAGTGCTGCAGCAGAGTCAGAGTCAGATGTCACGGACATCAGTGACACAGCACTTGGGACTCACGCTGTGGCGGGACTTCAGAGGTGCTGATGGGGCATTGGGCCTGCGGCGTCGATACTGGTCATTGCACTCAGCGTGGATCACGGCTCCGGTGCAGTCAGAGGTGTGGAGTCAGACAGCGGTGCCAGTTCTAAAGCCGCTCTGGAGTCGATGTGCTTGTTTCTTATTGGTCTTATTGGTTAAACCAGAACTCACTCCCAAGGATCCAGGAACTGGATTTGGCACCACTTGGCAAGTCAGGACTCTCAGCAAGAGAATCCAGGTGCTGGCAGATAACATTTTTGATGTCCCTGAGACTGCTTAACAGGAGGCAAGCTCAGTCCAAGCCCCTGGAGAACCTTTGGAAACAGGATATAGTAAGCAAAGTCCAGTCATTTCTTTCCCAGACTGACCCAGCAAGCAGCAGGCCAGCACAGCAAAGCAACAGGCACGGTGGCAGTACCTCCTACAGCATCCAGCTATTCATCCTGGCAGAATGTCCTCAGTTCAAAAGGATTCTATCTTTGTGGGGTCAGAGGTCCAGTACTTATAGCCATTTCTGCCTTTGAAGTAGGCAAATCTCAAAGAAAATACCTCACCTCTCCTGTCCTGGCCCCAGACACACTCCACATGGTTGGAGGCTGCTTTATGTAAGGACAGACATAGCCTATTCAGGTGCAAGTGTCAGCTCCTCCCACCACTCTAGCTCAGGAAGACCCATCAGGTATGCAGGGAACACATCAGCTTCCTTTGTATGACTGTCTAGAGTGAATTTACAAACAGACCATCTGTCACCCTGACCCAGATGTATTTTCCACAGACAGGCCAAGGCACAGAACAGTCAAGCAAGAAAATGCCCACTTTCTAAAAGTAGCATTTTCAAACTTACAATTTGAAAACCAACTTCACCAAAAGATGTATTTTTACATTGTGAGTTCAGATACCCCAAATTCCACATCCCTATCTGCTCCCAATGGGAAGTTACGCTTAAAATATATTTCATGGCAGTCCCCATGTTACCTTATTAAAGAGATAGTCCTTGTAATAGTGAAAAACAAATTTAGCAATATTTCACTATCAGGACATGTAAAACACACCGGTGCATGCCCTACATTTTAAATACACTGCACCCTACCCATGGGGCTGCCTTGGGCTTGATTTAGGAGTGACATACACGTAAAAAAGGTAAGTTTTGGGTCTGGCCAGTGGATGCACTTGCCAGGTTGAAAGGGCAGTTTAAAACTCCCCACACAGACACTGCAGTGGCAGGTCTGTGTCATGTTTACAAGGCTACTAATGTGGGTGGCACAATCAGAGCTCCAGGCCCACTAGTAGTATTTGATTTACAGGCCCTGGGTACACATGGTCACCATACTAGTGACTTACTAGTAAATCATATTTGCCAATCATAGATAAATCAATCACCAATACCATTTAGACAGAGAGCACTTGCACTTTAGCACCGGTCAGCAGTGGTAATGTGCCTACAGTCCTAAAGCAAGTAACCACGTAATAGCAGAAAGCATAGTCAAAAATAGGAGGTCAGAAGCAAAAAGTTTGGGAAAATTCAATGGCATTAAAAGGGGCAGTATGGTATGGGTCAATGTAAGCTGCTGTTGAATGGCATATTTGCGTATGGTCATTGAGCTGCTGACAGATTAATTGGCCTTATCTTCTGCAGCAAGTTCATGACGGACTAACCTTTTCAACCTGTAAAACTGTATGACCTCCACCTCCCTAAGGTCAATGAGGGATACTCTTTGGTAGAATATGCGTTCCTTCCACCTTCATTGCCTACATGGTGGAGGTGGAGATCTCCTCACTACTCCTAGTTGTAGAATGATGACATCCATCGCATAGTTGAGCTTGCTAAAGCGTTTTGTGATGTTTAGGTTTCTATACCACATATATCATTTCCTATGTCTGGTTTGCCGATGCACAGCAATTCTGGAACATTTCAGGCTTTGAGGTGCGCTTCCCGAAGATGCGTTACCCAGTGGTGAACCCATAAATACCACTGCGTTGCAGTTGCATTGGACTTTGCAGGGAGCACCTACCTTGCATATTAAGCGCCGTATTTATAGAATGACGTTAGCCGGCGTTAGCCGACCGGCGCTGCCTGGTGTGCGTGGAAAAAAACCACGTACACCAGGCAGCGCCGGCGTAGGGGAAAATGGCGTATGGGCGTCTCAAAATGGGGCAAGTCAGGTTGAGTCAAAAAAATCGCCTTAACCTGATTTGCGCCATTTTTTTACGACGCCCATCCCCCATTAACATGACTCCTGTCTTAGCAAAGACAGGAGTCATGCTCCCTTGCCCAATGGCCATGCCCAGGGGACTTCTGTCCCCTGGGCATGGTCATTGGGCACAGTGGCATGTAGGGGGGCACAAATCAGGCCCCCCTATGCCACAAAAAAAAAAAAAAAAACTTACCTGAACTTACCTTAATGTCCCTGGGGTGAGTCCCTCCATCCTTGGGTGTCCTCCTGGGGTGGGCAAGGGTGGCAGGGTGTGTCCCTGGGGGCAGGGGAGGGCACCTCTGGGCTCATTCTGAGCCCACAGGTCCCTTAACGCCTGCCCTGACCCAGGCGTTAAATTCAGGCGCAAATGCGGGTTTTTTTGCCCCGCCCACTCCCGGGCGTGATTTTTGCCCGGGAGTATAAATACCACGCACATGCCTGGGAGTCATTTTTTTAGACGGGAACGCCTCCCTTGCATATCATTAACGCAAGGAAGGTGTTCACGCCAAAAAATTACGCTAACTCCATGAACTTTGGCGCTAGACGCGTCTAACGCCAAAGTATAAATATGGAGTTAGTTTTGCGTCGAAATTGCGTCGAAAAAAACGACGCAATTTCGGCGCAAACGGAGTATAAATATGCCCCTAAATGTGTAACGCAGTTGCTTTCAGCCACGCTTTTGCCCCATACAACACTTTAAAAAGTGATGCATTTTTGTAAGTGCAATGTTTTATAAATATATCGTAATACGTGCTCCGCCGTTGCGTCACTCCAGTATGTATGCCCCCCAATGTGTAGTAAATTTCTTTATTCACTATACCATAAGGCTCATTAAACATTAAAGAGGAAGATAAAAACGTTTTTTTCATTAATAAAGGGGTGAGACATCGGAGTGCTCTTTTGCACCTCTTTTGTTGTTTCCCTTTTTGTCTAACTTTGATTGTCTTGCTGACTTTCCTAGTCCAGTGGCTTCCCCACATCAAATGTGTCACTGTATGGCTAAATTGAATGAACCATTAAGTGGTGTACCGGTTAGCTTGACTTTGTAATCTACCAAACACTCTGACTTGAAAAATAGGACGTGTTCAGTAGTGATACCCGAAGGTGCTCTTTCATTGCTACCAGTATAAAGATATTAATATTTGTGATGGACTGATGTCCCCAGCAAAGGGTATTTTTTATGACACAGAAATTCGGGAAATCTGGGTCTCACACACAATAGGTTTTTAAAAAATACTATGCCAGAGGTCTGAGGCTGCACATCGCAACTGCCTTTGGCGTGAGTATAGGGCTGCATTCTAAACTTGCCTGTCAAATTTCATTTAGAAACATTGAGCGAGGAATGTGTAAGACATATATATTTCTCCTGCAAGAGTGACAAGCAAGTGGAGAAGCATAGGTTAGACTGTAATCCAGACTGAAATTCAGGGAGTCTAAATCTATTAAATAGCACTGTCAAATGGTACTGCAACTCGATGTATGTCTGGTTGGAAAATCAAAAATACAGCAACTCTATGGCATTAGGTGGCTACAAATTCATTGCTGACTCTCAATGTTTGTGTGGAAATGAATGTCCCAGTGCACAGCCTATGAAAATCTACAGGCGCCAGTGTACTGACTCAAAGAATCTCTCTAAATACCATAAGGGTTCAATGCAAACCATGAGAAGCCAAGTCAGTTCCTCTTCTCTTCAAATGCTGAGGTTAAATGGATTTAAGAAAGCATCGATTGACACCTCATTTAATAAACTCATTGTCCTTGATGCATAAAAACCAGTTGTAACTCTGTACCCGCAGGATTACAACCTTGCATGGGTGCAGATATTTTACTTCTTGGAATTCACAAAGGTTTCAATAAGTATAACTGGGCCCCCTTAATGTTTGCCAGAGATGTGTCCTTGCTCTTGTTGGGATAAATTTCAGTTTTTTTTTAATTGGGTCAGATTGGTTCAGAGTAAAGTTTCAGAACACACACAAGCTCTTGAGTTTGTGGGTGTTTCCAAACTTTCCAGGGCATCCCAGTCCTTGGACATCCACTACCTACCAGTGGAATGGTGTTAATCCTGGCATCCTTGCCATGGTCTCCCCTTTGTTTTTTTTTGCCTCTGCTTCCTATGTTTTGACTGTGTGCTGGACTTTGTTTTTGCTGGTTTTGGTACTCTGGGCTCTTTACCACTGCTGACTCATGCTAAAGTGCAAGTGCTCCCTGTGTAGAGTGTATGTGTAATTGGCTTTTCCATTTTTGACATATTCGATCCCTAGTAAAATGCACTAGAAGTGCTCAGGGCGGGTAAATCAAATGCTACTAGTGGGCCGGCAGCACTGATTGTGCCACCCACGAGTAGCCCTGTAAACATGGCTCACAGCTGCCACTGCAGTGTCTGTGTGTGCAGTTTTAAATTTTAAACTGCCAATTCGACCTGGCAGGTGTACCCACTTGCCATGGCCAAACCTTTCTTTTTTATACATGTAATGCAACTCTAAAGTAGGCCCCAGGTAGCCCCTTGGGCAGGGTGCAGTGTATGTTAAGGTAGGACATGTACTGAAGTGTTTTACATGTCCTGACAGTGAAATACTGCCAAATTGGGTTTTCACTGTTGCAAGACCTATCTCTCATAGGTTAACATGAGGGCTGCCTGTAAATATATTTTTAAGTGTCGTTTCCTCTTGGGAGCCGACTATGATATCGGGTTCGAGGTCTCTGAACTCACAATTTAAAAATACATCTTTTGGTAAAGTTGTTTTTTAGGTTGTCAGTTTGAAAATGCCACTTTTAGAAAATGGGCATTTTCTTGCTTAACCCCTTCTGTGCCCAGGACGTAATGGTTACGTCCTGAGGCACATTGCTGCTGTGCCCAGGACGTAACCATTACGTCCTGTGCACAGAGCCCAGAGGGAGCGCTCTCGCTCCCTCTGTGGGGTTCCCCCCCACCCCCCAAGTCAGGGATGGAAGGGGAAGCCCTTCCCCTCCCACCCCCGACCCCCCCAAGTCCCCCTGTGACGTCAGCGCGCGAGCACGCGCTGATTAGTCACAGGGTCTCCCCCATCGCGCTGGAAGCAGAGCTTCCAGCGCGATTGAAAAAGAAATGCTTTTGCATTTCTTTTTCAATCCCATGGGGGAGGCCCCGAGAGGCTTCAAAGGGAAGGAAATGTATTTCCTTCCCTTTGAAGTCTCTCACAGGTTTCAAAAGCCGGATTGCTTGCAATCCGGCTTTTGAAACCCCACTAGACACCAGGGATTTTTTTTTTTTTCTTGAAATTGGCAAAAGGGAGCGACCCCTTGGGCAAGGGTCGCTCCCAGGGGGGCATTTTTTTAGGAAGGCCTTTTCTGCCCCCCCTGGGGACAGATTGGCCTATTATTAGGCCGATCTGCCCCCAGGGGGGGCAGAAACCTCTAGGCACCAGGGACCTTTTTTTTTTTTTTTTTTTTTGTGATGAATTCTTTTTTTTTAGGTGGGGAGCGATCCCTTAGGCAAGGGTCGCTCCCCTACGGGGCAATATATATTTAGGCCATTTCTGCCCCCCTTGGGGGCAGATTGGCCTATTTTGATAAGGCCAATCTGCCCCCAAGGGGGGCAGAAACCATTAGACACCAGGGAGTTTGTTTTTGCGCGCGAATGTCACGCAACAAAGCGACCCCTTTGGCAAGGGTCGCTCCCAGGGGGGGGGAATTTTTTGGGAAGGGGCAGATCGGCCTATTATTAGGCCGATCTGCCCCCAGGGGGGGAAGAAACCTCTAGGCGCCAGGGCAAATTTTTTTTTTTTGTTCTTTTTTTTTTTTTAGAGATGGGGAGCGACCCATCAGGCAAGGGTCGCTCCCCTGGGGGGCAAATTGTATTTAGACCATTTCTGCCCCCCTGGGGGCAGATTGGCCGATTTTAGGTCAATCTGCCCCCAAGGGGGCAGAAACCACTAGGCACCGGGGATTTGTTTTTTGGCGCCAATGTCACGCAGGGGGAGCGACCCCGTAGGCAAGGGTCGCTCCCGGGGGGGGGGGTGGGGGTTGGGGGGGCAAATTTATTTTAGGCCATTTCTGCCCCCCCGCGGGACAGATCGGCCTATTATTAGGCCGAACTGCCCCCGGGGGGGGGGGGGGCAGAACACTCTAGGCGCCAGGGCAATTTTTTTTTTGTGTTTTTTTTTTTTGTTGTTTCTTTTTTTAGAGATGGGGAGCGACCCATCAGGCAAGGATCGCTCCCCTGGGGTGGCAAATTGTATTTAGACCATTTCTGCCCCCCTGGGGGCAGATTGGCCAATTTTAGGTCAATCTGCCCCCAAGGGGGCAGAAATCACTAGGCACCGGGGATTTGTTTTTTGGCGCCAATGTCACGCAGGGGGAGCGACCCCGTAGGCAAGGGTCGCTCCCGGGGTGGGGGTGGGGGTTGGGGGGGCAAATTTATTTTAGGCCATTTCTGCCCCCCCGGGGGACAGATCGGCCTATTATTAGGCCGAACTGCCCCCGGGGGGGGGGCAGAACACTCTAGGCGCCAGGGCAATTTTTTTTTTGTGTTTTTTTTTTTTGTTGTTTCTTTTTTTAGAGATGGGGAGCGACCCATCAGGCAAGGGTCGCTCCCCTGGGGGGGCAAATTGTATTTAGACCATTTCTGCCCCCCTGGGGGCAGATTGGCCAATTTTAGGTCAATCTGCCCCCAAGGGGGCAGAAACCACTAGGCACCGGGGATTTGTTTTTTGGCGCCAATGTCACGCAGGGGGAGCGACCCCGTAGGCAAGGGTCGCTCCCGGGGGGGGGGGGTGGTTGGGGGGGCAAATTTATTTTAGGCCATTTCTGCCCCCCGGGGGACAGATCGGCCTATTATTAGGCCGAACTGCCCCCGGGGGGGGCAGAACACTCTAGGCGCCAGGGCAATTTTTTTTTGTGTTTTTTTTTCTTGTTGTTTCTTTTTTTAGAGATAGGGAGCGACCCATCAGGCAAGGGTCGCTCCCCTGGGGGGGCAAATTGTATTTAGACCATTTCTGCCCCGCTGGGGGCAGATTGGCCAATTTTACGTCAATCTGCCCCCAAGGGGGCAGAAACCACTAGGCACCGGGGATTTGCTTTTTGGCGCCAATGTCACGCAGGGGGAGCGACCCCGTAGGCAAGGGTCGCTCCCGGGGGGGGGGGGGGGGTTGGGGGGGCAAATTTATTTTAGGCCATTTCTGCCCCCCCGGGGGACAGATCGGCCTATTATTAGGCCGAACTGCCCCCCGGGGGGGGGCAGAACACTCTAGGCGCCAGGGCAATTTTTTTTTTGTGTTTTTTTTTTTTGTTGTTTCTTTTTTTAGAGATGGGGAGCGACCCATCAGGCAAGGGTCGCTCCCCTGGGGGGGCAAATTGTATTTAGACCATTTCTGCCCCCCTGGGGGCAGATTGGCCAATTTTACGTCAATCTGCCCCCAATGGGGCAGAAACCACTAGGCACCGGGGATTTGTTTTTTGGCGCCAATGTCACGCAGGGGGAGCGACCCCGTAGGCAAGGGTCGCTCCCGGGGGGGGGTGGGGGCTGGGGGGGCAAATTTATTTTAGGCCATTTCTGCCCCCCCGGGGGACAGATCGGCCTATTATTAGGCCGAACTGCCCCCGGGGGGGGGGCAGAACACTCTAGGCGCCAGGGCAATTTTTTTTTTGTGTTTTTTTTTTTTGTTGTTTCTTTTTTTAGAGATGGGGAGCGACCCATCAGGCAAGGGTCGCTCCCCTGGGGGGGCAAATTGTATTTAGACCATTTCTGCCCCCCTGGGGGCAGATTGGCCAATTTTAGGTCAATCTGCCCCCAAGGGGGCAGAAACCACTAGGCACCGGGGATTTGTTTTTTGGCGCCAATGTCACGCAGGGGGAGCGACCCCGTAGGCAAGGGTCGCTCCCGGGGGGGGGGTGGGGGTTGGGGGGGCAAATTTATTTTAGGCCATTTCTGCCCCCCGGGGGACAGATCGGCCTATTATTAGGCCGAACTGCCCCCGGGGGGGGGGCAGAACACTCTAGGCGCCAGGGCAATTTTTTTTTTGTGTTTTTTTTTTTTGTTGTTTCTTTTTTTAGAGATGGGGAGCGACCCATCAGGCAAGGGTCGCTCCCCTGGGGGGGCAAATTGTATTTAGACCATTTCTGCCCCCCTGGGGGCAGATTGGCCATTTTTAGGTCAATCTGCCCCCAAGGGGGCAGAAACCACTAGGCACCGGGGATTTGTTTTTTGGCGCCAATGTCACGCAGGGGGAGCGACCCCGTAGGCATGGGTCGCTCCCGGGGGGGGGATGGGGGTTGGGGGGGCAAATTTATTTTAGGCCATTTCTGCCCCCCCGGGGGACAGATCGGCCTATTATTAGGCCGAACTGCCCCCCGGGGGGGGGGGGGCCAGAACACTCTAGGCACCAGGGCAATTTTTTTTTTGTGTTTTTTTTTTTTTGTTGTTTCTTTTTTTAGAGATGGGGAGTGACCCATCAGGCAAGGGTCGCTCCCCTGGGGGGGCAAATTGTATTTAGACCATTTCTGCCCCCCTGGGGGCAGATTGGCCAATTTTAGGTCAATCTGCCCCCAAGGGGGCAGAAACCACTAGGCACCGGGGATTTGTTTTTTGGCGCGAATGTCACGCAGGGGGAGCGACCCGTAGGCATGGGTCGCTCCCGGGGGGGGATGGGGGTTGGGGGGGGCAAATTTATTTTAGGCCATTTCTGCCCCCCCGGGGGACAGATCGGCCTATTATTAGGCCGAACTGCCCCCGGGGGGGGGGGGGGGGGCCAGAACACTCTAGGCACCAGGGCAATTTTTTTTTTGTGTTTTTTTTTTTTTGTTGTTTCTTTTTTTAGAGATGGGGAGTGACCCATCAGGCAAGGGTCGCTCCCCTGGGGGGGCAAATTGTATTTAGACCATTTCTGCCCCCTGGGGGCAGATTGGCCAATTTTAGGTCAATCTGCCCCCAAGGGGGCAGAAACCACTAGGCACCGGGGATTTGTTTTTTGGCGCGAATGTCACGCAGGGGGAGCGACCCCGTAGGCAAGGGTCGCTCCCGGGGGGGGTGGGGGTTGGGGGGGCAAATTTATTTTAGGCCATTTCTGCCCCCCCGGGGGACAGGTCGGCCTATTATTAGGCCGAACTGCGCCCGGGGGGGGGGGGCAGAACACTCTAGGCAACAGGGCAATTTTTTTTTTGTGTTTTTTTTTTTGTTGTTTCTTTTTTTAGAGATGGGGAGCGACCCATCAGGCAAGGGTCGCTCCCCTGGGGGGGCAAATTGTATTTAGACCATTTCTGCCCCCCTGGGGGCAGATTGGCCAATTTTAGGTCAATCTGCCCCAAGGGGGCAGAAACCACTAGGCACCGGGGATTTGTTTTTTGGCGCCAATGTCACGCAGGGGGAGCGACCCCGTAGGCAAGGGTCGCTCCCGGGGGGGGGTGGGTGTTGGGGGGCAAATTTATTTTAGGCCATTTCTGCCCCCCCGGGGGGCAGATCGGCCTATTATTAGGCCGATCTGCCCCCGGGGGGGGGGGGGCAGAAACCTCTAGGCGCCAGGGGGAATTTATCTTTTTTTTCTTTTTTTTTTTTTTTTTTTAGAGATGGGGAGCGACCCATCAGGCAAAAGTCACTCCCCTGGGGGACAAATTGTATTTAGGCCATTTCTGCCCCCCTTGGGGGCAGATTGGCTGAGTTTAGGTCAACCTGCCCCCAAGGGGGCAGAAACCACTAGGCACCGGGGATTTGTTTTTTGGTGCCAATGTCACGCAGGGGGAGCGAACACGTAGGCAAGGGTCGCTCCCGGCGGGGGAGGGTGGGGGTTGGGGGGCAAATTTATTTTAGGGCATTTCTGCCCCCCCCCCCTGGGGCCGGCTGAGCTACAGGCCAAACACCACAGGTAGGGCACCTTGCAAAAAACACCTCTGTTTTCTGTGAAAAAATATGTTGTGTCCACGTTGTG